>NC_134103.1:107308860-107628503 GCF_000715075.1 Nicotiana tabacum
ATCGATGATTCATCAAAACGTCTCGACCTATATATCGATTAATCTATGTCATGCATTATTAGTGATGAATGAATGAAAAAAGAAGTTATTAGCATCAATTACAATATAGTGTATGTGTGTGTGTGTGAGAAATTACTCACATACTTAATTATAACTTAGAAAATTTACTTAGATAGATGCTATTATAATTTATTAAAATTAAATAGTTAATATAATTATTTATAAAAATTATGCTTATAGTTTATAATTATTTATAATAATTGCATAATTAAATAAAATAAATGCTTGTAGTTTATAATATTTTTTTTATAGTTTATAATATTTTAAGAAAAAAAAACACAAAAAAAAGAATTTAATTTTTTTTATAAAAAAACCGACCAAAGTTGGTCGGTTTTTGGTCAAACGGTCAACACTTAATGTACCGACCAACTTTGGTTGGTAATTCTGAAATCAGAGAATTGAAAAACGGGGAAAACCCCCATTTCTCTGAAATTTTCTCCTCGCTTCACTCAAAAACTTCCCCTCTCCTTCTCCCAGCCCTCGCCCTCGCCGTCCAGCCCTCGCCCTCGCCCTCGCCGCGCCCTCGCCGTCGCCGCTGCCGCTGCCACTGCTGCCCCTCTCCTTCTCCATCTCCTAAAAATTCTAGGTTTGAATTACAACCCATTTATTTATTATTTCTAGGTTTTGTTAATTAGTTATAAATTAGTTTCAATTGATTAGTGTTTCAATTATTTGAACATTGCATTTTATTGAGGATTAGGGTTTAGGTCTTGTTTTAATTAGTTTTGTTAATTAGTTTTATTAACTAATTAGTTTTGTTAATTAGTCAATTAGTTATGAATTAGTTTAGTTTAGGGTATGGGCTGAATTTCTTTAGTTTAGTTAGTTTATGTTTAAACTCGTAGGATATGAATTGAAATTTTAGTTTTTAGGATTTGTTCTTGTGAATTGAACTTTTAGGATATGAATTGAACTTTTAAGATATGAATTGGACCTTTTGGATATGAATTGAACTTTTAGGATATAAATTGGTATAATTAGGAAAAAATAATTATCTTGAATTAACTAAAAAAAGATATAATTAATTTATAATTGTAGAATAAATTAATTTATTCTTGTGAATCGAAATTTTAGGGTATGGGTTGAATTTCTTTAGTTTAGTTAGTTTATGTTTAAACTCGTAGGATATGAATTGAAATTTTAGTTTTTAGGATTTGTTCTTGTGAATTGAACTTTTAGGATATGAATTGAACTTTTAAGATATGAATTGGACCTTTTGGATATGAATTGAACTTTTAGGATATAAATTGGTGTAATTAGGAAAAAATAATTATCTTGAATTAACTAAAAAAGATATAATTAATTTATAATTGTAGAATAAATTAATTTGTTCTTGTGAATCGAAATTTTAGGGTATGAGTTGAATTTCTTTAGTTTAGTTAGTTTATGTTTAAACTCGTAGGATATGAATTGAAATTTTAGTTTTTAGGATTTCTTCTTGTGAATTGAACTTTTAGGATATGAATTGAAGTTTTAAGATATGAATTGGACCTTTTGGATATGAATTGAAATTTTAGGATATAAATTGCTGTAATTAGGAAAAAATAATTATCTTGAATTAACTAAAAAAGATATAATTAATTTATAATTGTAGAATAAATTAATTTGTTCTTGTTTTATTTGTATAGATGGAACATCGTACTTGGATGTACAATAAAAATTATCCTAATCGGCGGGGATTGCGGGAGGATTTTGTAGAAGGGGTTGATGACTTTATTAGACATACAATGTCACTTCCACCATACCAAAGTGAAGGAGTAATTAGGTGCCCTTGTGTCAGGTGCGATTGTATGAAGTTTAAAAAATCGGAGAAAGTTAAGCTTCATCTTTATAGGAAGGGGTTTATAGAGAATTACTTTGTGTGGACTAATCATGGAGAGATCGATGGTAGCCATGGGATATTTTATAACATGGTTGTTGGTGAAAGTAGTAGGTCGGTGGAGAATACAAATCTTGATTCTAGAATTCAAGATATGGTTGCGGATGCTTTTGGGGGTGAGCCCAATGAAAATGTTGAACAAACTCCTAATGATAATGCAAAACGTTTTTATGAACAATTAGAGGAAGCTAGTCGTCCACTACGTGAAGGAAGTCCGCACTCTGAGTTGTCTGTTGCAGTTAGATTACTAAGTATCAAATCTAATTGGAATATTTATCAAGCAGCCATGGACTCTTTCATTGACCTTATGAGTGAACTAGTTGACCCTAATATCAACTTACCTAGTGATTTCTATAAAGCGAAGAGATTGGTTTCTAAGTTAGGACTTTCGTCAATAAGAATTGATTGTTGTGAAGATGGTTGCATGTTATATTATAAAGATGATGCAACTTTAGACAGTTGTAAATTTTGTGAAAAGCCTCGTTTCAAGAGGCTTTCCAGCGGGAATATGGTCGCTGTCAAGGCGATGCATTATTTACCTCTTATACCTAGGTTAAAGAGGTTATATGTGTCGATGAGTTCTGCTCCTCATATGAGATGGCACTTTGAAAATAGAAGACCACCTGGTGTTATGTGTCATCCTTCAGATGGAGAAGCTTGGAAGCACTTTGATAGGACATATCCAGATTTTGCTAGTGAACCAAGGAACATTCGGTTAGGTCTGTGTGCGGATGGCTTCACGCCTTTTTCTATATCTGCGACACCATATTCATGTTGGCCTGTCTTTCTTACACCTTATAATCTACCACCTGAGTTGTGTATGACTAGTCCATATATATTCTTAAATTGTATTATCCCCGATCCACGTAATCCGAAAAGTTTGATTGATGTATATTTGCAACCTTTGATTGATGAGCTAAAACAATTATGGTATGATGGTGTTGAAACATATGACATATCAACCAAGCAGAATTTTAATTTGTGCGCTAATTTAATATGGACTATTAATGATTTTCCTGCGTATGGAATGTTGTCTGGGTGGATGACTGCTGGGAAGCTAGCTTGTCCTTATTGCATGCAAAATAGTAAAGCGTTCACTTTGAAACATGGCCGAAAGCAATCATGGTTTGATTGTCACCGTCAATTCTTGCCTGATGATCATGAGTTTAGAAGGATGAAAAATGCATTCAAAAAGAATAAAGTGGAATATGATTCTCCACCTCCGATACTTTCAGGTGAGGAAATTTGGGAGAGGGTCCAGAACTTCAGTAAAGTTACTGAGGCTCCACCTTATAGATTCCCCGGATATGGTGTTAATCATAATTGGACGAAACAGAGTATATTTTGGGAGTTGCCTTATTGGAAGGATAATATTCTCCGACACAACCTTGATGTCATGCATATTGAGAAGAATTATTTTGATAATTTGTTCAACACAGTGATGGATGTTAAAGGTAAGACAAAAGATAACCCGAAGGCTAGAATGGACTTACAAGAATATTGCAGGCGGCCTGAATTACACTTGCAGACAGCAAACAATGGTAAGGTGTTCAATCCCAAAGCAAGTTACACATTCACTTTGGAGGAAAGACGACAAATTTGTGATTGGGTTACGAAATTGAAGATGCCTGAGGGTTATGCTTCGAATCTTGGAAAAAAAGTAGATATGGAGGTAGGGAAGTTGAGCCATTTGAAAAGTCATGACTGCCATGTTTTCATGGAGACCTTAGTGCCTATTGCATTTTGTGGTTTTCCTAAAAGACTCTGGAAACCCATCACAGAGATTAGTTTATTTTTCAAAGACTTGTGTTCTACCACATTAAGGGAAGAAAACCTACTTCGGATGGACCAGAACATCCGTGTAATTTCTAGTAAGATGGAAAAAATATTCCCATGTGGTTTTTTTGATGTAATGGAACACCTTCCAATACACCTTGTACATGAGGCACGACTTGGAGGGCATGTTCAATGCAGATGGATGTATCCCTTTGAGAGGTAATATTATAAGTTTGATGTAATATTCTATTTTATTTGAATGTTCTTGGCTAACATGAGATTATGTAGGACAATTGGCAAATGCAAACAATTTATTAAGCAGAGGAATAAGATTGAAGGATCTATATGCGAAGCCTATCTTACAAAGGAAACTAAACATTTTTGTTCTTATTATTTTGAGAGTAACGTGCCATGTTCTAGGAATAGGCCCAATAGGCACATGGTCGAATGTGTGAATGATCCATTATATCCACCAATGTCCATATTCAATCAACCAGGCCGATGTTCTAAGGATGTTAGAAAGAGAAGTTTGAGTGATATGGACTACAAGTCAGCTACACTTCATGTGTTGCTAAATTGTCCCGAAGTTGTACCATTTCTCAAGTAAGTATTGATTTATTAGTTATCAAAATGTAAAATTTACTGTGACTACATATTGATGCAACTACTAAAAATATTTGATATGTCACAGTCACTTCGTGGGTCAATTTGGCTATGATGCTGTATATACGAGATTTGATACGTGGTTCAAACAGTTTGTAAGTATATATATATATATATATATATATATATCAAACAGTTTGTAAGTGTATATATATATATATATACATATGTAGTGAATGTATAAAAATTGATTCATAAGTTGTGCTAACTTATGACTTTTTTTTAACTCTATGTAGGTAAATAATCCAAATAATGGTGTAAATTAATTTTTGAAAGATATATCTTGGGGACCTGGGCTTCAGGTCACAACAATGTCTAAGTACGTAGTGAATGGTTATAAGTTTCATACAGAGGATTGCTCTAAAAATAAAAATAGCAACAACAGCGGGGTGTGGGTTCAAGGTGGTGATGGCAACCAAGTTGGAGATATTGATTATTATGGTGTGGTCAAAGAAATATTACAACTAGAATATACAGGTTGGCCATATAAGAAATTAATACTCTTTAGATGCAAGTGGTTTGACCCAAATCTAACAAGAGGTACAAGAGTACACAACCAATACAACATAATTGAGGTTAATCATACGAGGGAGTATGATCGCTATGATCCTTTCATAATTGCACATAACGTTAGGCAAGTGTATTATGCTCCTTATCCATTGCGGCAGAGTAAGTCCGATTGGTGGGTTGTAATAAAAACTAAGCCTGTAGGTAGGGTGGAAGTCGAGAATATGTTAGATGTTGCATATCAAAACGATATCTCCAATGTTCACCAAATAGTGGACGATCAATTGGAAAATGATTTGGAACATCCTGAACGCATATTGGAAGAAGTTGATATAAATGAAGTAACAATTATAGAAAATGAGGACGAAGAATCAACTGATGAAGCTCAAACAAGTGAGGACGAAGAATTCTCGTACGAGGAACAATACGTCGATGAGGATTAAAAAGTTAGTTTTTTAAAGCACTCTCGTTTTATAGCTAGTTTCTTATATGTTTCAATCTAAATGTGTATTATATTATGCAGATGGCAGGCAAGGGTCAAGGTAACAATGACCCTACTAGTTCTCGGGGTTGAGAAAAGGGTAGGAAGGGAAAGAGGAGGGTAGAAAATAATACTCCCTGTTGTCCACCCTTTTCAGAGATGCCTATGTCTTATCCTCCACCACACGGCTATACTGAGCTGCCACAGCATCACGAGCGGTACACCTTCATTCAGACACCCAGTCTTCTATCACAGGGCCATAGGACTATACGTCCGACATACAGTCCAGCTGCCTCACAGCGATCTGCATCACATCCACATGGATCACATCCCTACATATCACAGCCACATGGATCACATCCATCCATGTCACAGCCGCTCGGGTCATAGCCACTCGGGTCACAGCCATCGGTATCACATCAATTTGGGTCGCATCCAGCTATGTCGCAGTCACAGGGATCGCAACCATCTTCATCATCGACTCCATCTATTGCAGGCCTTCGCCTGCGAGGCATTAGCTCTGACCCGCCTACACCGTCTTCACATGCCTCTGATACACATGCTTTGGATGGTGATGACGAGGTAGTGCATTATGATCGATATGGCAGGATCATCATAGTCCCTGAGGGTGATGGGTAAGTGTTATTCATTATATTTGCATCTATTGATTTGTAACATTTTTACTAAGATATTAATGTGTTTTTATTATTAAATTGCAGGTTCAGGCCGGGTAATAAGACTACGAGGATAATCACCAATGCCATCAGAAAGCTTTATGATGGCCCTTATGCGACTTGGACTGATTGCCCATTCTCACTGAAGGAGCAAATTTTCAATCAATTTAAGGTATAAATGTTGTTTTAAACAGTTTAATAATTTATATTTATGATGTTTCCATCTAATATTTAACTTTTGAAATACAGAGCAAGTGTGTATGGGAAGACCATTATAGCGTGGAAGTGGCTACAAATTTTCATCATAAAGCTCGCAAGAGATTGGCGGATGCTTTCTCGGATGCTAGAAAGAAGAACAAGAGGCCTGGCTGGTTACTTGAGAATTTTTGGAATGATTTGCAAAGGCAATGGCTTACCGCAGAGTTCTTAGAGAGGAGCGAAAAAGGAAAGAAAGCTCGCGCATCCGAGAAGGGAGGCTCCTTGCACACTGGAGGTGCGATCAGCCTAGGGACAATAAAAAGAAGATTGGTACGTAATTGCTAAAATTATTTTACTTTTCTAAGTATATCTATTCTTTTTATTAACTAAATTAATTTATTTTCAGGAAAAGAAGTATGGGCGTCCAATGAGTCATGATGAGCTATTCAAGGAGACACATATTGTGAAGAAGAAGAAAGAGGGGGATCAAGATAGGTGGGTCGAGGACCGGGCCTCGACTGCATATGTAAGCTTTCAATTTTCTTTAAGTATTATAATTTACTTTTATAAAAAATTTGAAATACTGATTTAATTTAAAATAATATAGGGTCGCTACCAAAGTAACGTCGAGGAATTCATCCGTAGTCATCCAGCTGGTGAATCGGGTGAGCCAACCTAACCTTCAGACGAGGATGCTGAGAGAATATGGTTGGAGTCTGTTGGCGGTCCAAAATGGGGGAAGGTATACGGGCTTCCTACTAAAAACTTCTATCGCTATAAGTGTGGAATGCGAGGAATAGGGACTTCCTCGCAAGGAGAGCAACTTAATAGGGAGAGCCTCTCCGCTATGCGGGAGACAGTGACAAAGCTCACATCAGAGCTAGAAGCGGCCAAGGAAAGAGAAAGGCTTAGAGATGCTCAATTCCTTGGCATGCAAGCTCAGATCAGAACTCTCCTATCTAGTGGAGCTTTTCCGTTGCCCCGATCTCGTGAGTCATCTCCAGAGGGTCGACCTCCACGTGATCGTTCCTCCCGTCCTGCTCGTGATCGTTCCTCCCGTCCTCCCCGTGATCGTGCTTCCCGTCCTTCACAAGACCGTTCTCTATATCGTCTTGTAAATGAAAGTTCATCATACGGTGATGATGATGTTGTAGAAAACACCCCTTGACTTTTATATACTTTGAACTAGACAAATAGAACCAGTTTTGAACTAGTTGTAATTAGTTTTAACTTGGTTTTGGATTTTTATGTTCAATTGAACTTTAATTTGTTAGTTTTAAAGTATTTATTGAATTTTTTGGTTGTTGTTGTTGTGTTGTTGTTGTTGTTGTTGTTGTTGTTGTTGTTGTTGTTGTTGTTGTTGTGTTGTTGTTGTTGTTGTTGTTGTTGTTGTGTTATTGTTGTGTTGTTGTTGTTGTTGTTGTTGTTGTTCTTGTTGTGTTGTTGTTGTTGTTGTGTTGTTGTATTGGTATGCTGGCAGGTGGTGTAGCTGCCAAAACAGGCATTTTATGCCAAAATTAAACCCAGAAAAACAGACCAAAGTTGGTCGGTTTTTAATAAAAACAATAAATTATTCCAAAATACCGACCAAAGTTGGTCGGTTAATGAACATTGAATTCCCAAAATTCAACATTACCGACCAACTTTGGTCGGTATTTTGCTTGCACTGTTGAGATTACCGACCATAGTTGGTCGGTAATATTTTATTTTAATTATTTTTTAAAAATATATATTTTCAATTACCGACCAAAGTTGGTCGGTTTTTTTTAATTTTAATAATTAATAAAAAAAATATAATTTAGTTAAACCGACCAACTTTGGTCGGTAAAATTAAATTAATAAATTATGTTTCCGACCAAAGTTGGTCGGTAAGTAATTAAACTTGTCAGATAGTCGTTTTAATCTATCGACCAAAGTTGGTCGGTAATTTCCAACCAGCTTTGGTCGGTAAGCCATTCCGACCATCAAAACACCGTCCACACCGTAATGGTCGCATTTTAGTCGGTAATTTGCCATAACCGACCAACGTTGGTCGGTTCTTTTGGTCGGTTTTTAGCGAATTTCTAGTAGTGAATAACAAAATCTCGATCAACCTGAGCCGGTATCAAAATCTGCACAGAAAGTGCACAGTGCAACATCAGTACAACCGACCCCATGTACTGGTAAGTGTCGAGCCTAACCTCAACGAAGTAGTGACGAGGCTAAGGCAAGGCATCTACAACTCAACCTGTACAATTTAACAATATATATACAAATAACAGAAATGAAGAACTAAATAGGAATTGTCGGGAGGGGAACATACTGAGGGGAATACAAGATAAAGAACTACAACAGAATGATCACCGGAGCAGTCAATATACCATGAATCAACATGAATAGTGAATATATTAAGGAAAAATGCACGGCATCACCCTTCGTGCTTTTACTCTCAATCTCACCATAAAATTAATAGAAATGGCACGGCATCACCCTTCGTGCATTAACTCTCATATCATGGCACGACATCACCCTTCGTGCATTAACACTCATAATATGCCACGGCATCACCCTTCGTGCATTAACACTCACAATATAGCACGGCATCGCCCTTCGTGCATTAACACACACAATATGACACAACATCACCCTTCGTGCATTAACACTCTCCCTTACCATAATGCAATGCATAAATAACAACAGGGAGATAGAAAAACAAGTACAAACCTTACTTCAACATTTGGTTCCATAATATCAATCTCAACTTTGAAATAAAACTCAATTATCACCAGAAAATCCGTAGACGTGATAAGAACGATAAATTGAACAACACTAGTATAACACGTAGCAATTAGGCATAGGAATGAGACAATATAAGAAAAACAGAGAAATATGGGAAATAGGTAAATTGGCGGCGCATAAGTACTTGTCACCTCACATATACGCCGCTCACATGGATTTCACTTAGAAAATAATCTAAGGTTCCTAATTCCCTCAAGTTAGGGTTAGGCACAACACTTACCTCGCTCCGAAGGCCACTTAATTCTATTTCACAACTTTTTCTTTGGAATTCACCTCCAAACCACTCGTATCTATTCAAACATGACTCAATAATATCAAATATTGCATAAATTAAATTTTCCAAATTTTCCTCCAAAAAGTCAAAATATCGACCCTCGGCCCGCTTGGTCAAAACCCGAGGTTCAGACCAAAATCTATTTACCCATTCACCCTCGAGCCCGAATATATAATTGATTTTGGAATCCGACCTCAAATTGAGGTCTAAATCCCCAAATTTTCGAAATTCCTAGTTTCTACCCTAACCCATAATTCTACCATGAAAGCTCTAGATTTTTTGTTGAAATCTTGTTATAAGATGTAAAAGATTGAAATAAAAGAGTTAGGAATCACTTACCTATGATTTGGGAAAGATTTGGTCTTTGGCAAATCGCGTCTAAAGGTTTAGGATTTTGAAAATATGAAGAATGAATGAAAAATCCCGTCTAAGTCCCTTTTACTCAGCTACAGGTGTCGCAATTGCGACCAGAGCTTCACAAATGCGAAGGAACAATCGCAATTGCGATGCCCTTCACAATCCCGTTGCCTTCGCAAATGCAAGGAAAGTGTCGCATTTGCGACCACTGAACCTCGCAAATGCGAGTAGATGTTCGCATTTGCGAACCTGCCCTTCCGAGACTCCCTTCGCAACTGCGAAGGTAACCTCGCAAATGCGAGAACTGCTGGCCCAGGCTTCTGATCGCAATTGCGATGAAAGCCTCGCAATTGCGGACCCTGTTATGTTTGCATTTGCGATGCCTGATCTCGCGATTGCGAGATCAGAGGCCTGCAACAGGTTCAGTTATACCAACAAAATTTTCTATGTTCAAAACATCTCGTGGCCTATCCGAAACTCACCCGAGCCCTCGGAGCTCCAAACCAAACATGCGCACAAGTCTAAAAATATCATACGAACTTGCTCGCGCGAACAAATCATCAAAATAACACCTAGAACTATGAATTTAGCACCAAATCCAATAAAATTCTCAAGAACACTTTAAAATTTATATCTTCTCAATAGGACGTCCGAATCTCGTCAAATAAACTCCATTTCTCACCAAATTTCACAGACAAGTCTTAAATATTATAATGAACCTGTACCGGGCTCCGAAACCAAAATACGGACCCGATACTAACAATGCCAAATATCAATCAATTCTTAAAAACAATTAATTTCCAAACTTTTAATTTTTATCAAAAATTCATAACTCAAGATAGGGACCTCCGATTTCGATTACGGACATACGCCCAGGTCCCATAATTCGATACGGACCTACCGGGACCGTCAAAGCACGGATCCGGGCCAGTTTACCAAAAATGTTGACGAAAGTCAACTAAAATAAACTTTTAAGGTAAAAATTCTTATTTTCATTAGTTTTCAACATAAAAGCTTTCAAAAAACCTGCCCGGACTGTGCACGCAAATCGAGGAGGGTAAAATGAAATTTTTAAGGCTTAAGAGTGCAGATTCGAGTTCTAAAACAAAAGATGACCTTTTGGGTCATCACATTCTCCACCTCTAAAACAACCGTTCGTCCTCGAACGGACATAGAAAAGTACCTGGGCTTGTGAAAAGGTGGGGATATTTACTCCGCATATCAGACTCGGACTCCCAAGTAGCTGCCTCAATAGGCTGACCTCTCCACTGCACTCGAACTGAAGGGTAACTCTTTGATCTCAACTGGCAAAAATGCCGGGCTAGAATTGCCACCGGCTCCTCCTCGTAAGTCAAATCCGTGTCCAACTAGACATAGCTGAAATCTAACACATGGGACGGATCGCCGTGATACTTTCGAAGCATGGACTCATGGAATACCGGATGAACAACTGCTAAACTAGGTGGCAAACGCAAGCCTGTAAACCACCTCTCCCACTCTCTCCAGAATCTCAAAAGGTGTGATATACCTAGGGCTCAACTTGCCCTTCTTTCCGAACCTCATTACACCCTTCATGGGTGATACCTGAAGTAACACTCTCTCTCCGACCATGAATTCAACATCACGAACTCTACGGTCGGCATAACTCTTATGCCTGGACTGAGCTGTGCGAAGTCGATCCTTAATAATCTTGACCTTATCCAAGGCATCCTGTACTAAGTCTGTGCAAAACAACCGAGCCTCTCCCAGATCAAACCACCCAACTGGCGACCGACTCTACAATATAATGCCTCATAGGGAGCCATCTGAATGCTCGACTGGTAGCTGTTAATGTAGGCAAACTCTGCAAGGGGCAAGAACTGATCCCACGATCCTCTGAAGTCTATAACACAAGCGCGTAGCATATCTTCCAAGATCTGAATAGTACGCTCGAACTGCCCATCCGTTTGAGGATGAAATATTGTGCTCAATTCAACCTGCGTACCCAACTCACGTTGTACTGTCCTCTAAAAGTGTGAGGTAAACTACGTACCTCAATCAGAAATGATAGACACGGGCACACCGTGAAGACGGATGATCTCACGAATGTAAATCTCTGCCAACCTCTCCGAGGAATAGGTAACTGCCACAAGAATGAAATGCGCTGAATTAGTCAGCCTGTCCACAATAACCCAAACTGCATCGAACTTTCTCTGATTCCGTGGGAGTCCAACAACAAAATCCATAGTGATACGCTCCCACTTCCACTCAGGAATATCTAACCTTTGAAGTAAACCACCAGGTCTCTGATGCTCACACTTTACCTGCTGACAATTTAGGCACCGAGCTACATAGGCAACTATGTCCTTCTTCATTCGCCTCCACCAATAATGCTTCCTCAAGTCCTAATACATCTTGGCGGCGCCCGGATGAATAGAATATCAGGAACTGTGGGACTCCTCAAGGATCAACTCACGAAGTCCATCCACATTAGGCACACAAATATGACCCTGTATCCTCAAAACTCCATCATATCCAACAGTAACCTGCTTGGCACCACCGTGCCGCACTGTGTATCTAAGAACAAGTAAATGAGGATCGTCATCCTGCCGATCTCTAATGCGCTCAAACAAAGAAGACCGAGCAACTGTACAAGCTAGAACACGGCTGGGCTCAGAAACATCTAACCTCACAAACTGATTGGCCAAGGCCTGAACATCCAATACAAGCGGTCTCTCACCAACTGGAATATATGCAAGGCTACCCATACTGACTGACTTTCTACTCAAAGCGTCGGCCACCACGTTGGCCTTCCCGGGATGATACAATATGGTGATATCCTAGTCTTTCAATAGCTCCAACCACCTCCTCTGCCTCAAATTGAGTTCCTTCTGCTTGAACAAATACTGCAAGCTCCGATGATTAGTGAATACCTCACATGGCACGCCATAAAGATAGTGCCATCAAATCTTCAGCGCATGAACAATGGCTGCCAGCTCTAGATCATGAACAAGGTAATTCTTCTAGTGAACCTTCAGCTGCCGCGAAGCATATGCAATAACCTTGCCACCTTGCATCAATACTGTACCCAGGCCAATACGAGATGCATCACAATATACTGTATAAGATCCTGAACCTGTGGGTAACACTAATACTGGTGTCGTGGTCAAAGTAGTCTTGAGCTTCTGAAAGCTTGCTTCACACTCGTCTGACCACCTGAACGGGGCACCCTTCTGGGTCAATCTGGTCAACGGGGCTGCTATGGATGAAAACCCCTCCATAAATCGACGGTAATAGCCCGCCAAACCCAGGAAACTACGGATCTCTGTCGCTGATGTTGGTTTAGGTCAGTTCTGAACTGCCTCAATCTTCTTAGGATCCACCTGAATATCCTCTATTGATACAACGTGACCCAAGAAAGCAACTGAACTCAACCAAAACTCGCATTTTGAGAACTTAACATATAACTGGCTGTCTTTCAGAGTCTGAAGAACGATCCGAAGGTGCTGCTCATGCTCCTCTCGACTGTGGGAGTAGATCAAGATATCATCAATAAACACAACCACAAAGGAATCCAAGTAGGGTTTGAACATCTGGCTCATCAAATCTATGAATGTTGTTGGGGAATTTGTCAGCCCAAATGACATCACTAGAAACTCATAATGCCCATACCGAGTCCGAAAAGTTGTTTTAGGAACATCGGATGCCCTAATCCTCAACTGATGGTAGCCAGATCTCAAATCAATCTTTGAAAACACCTTGGCACCCTAAAGCTGATCAAATAAATCATCAATCCTTGGTAATGGATATTTGTTCTTGATGGTGACTTTGTTCAACTGCCGATAATCTATACACATCTTCATCGATCCATCTCTCTTCTTCACAAACAACACAGGTGCACCCCAGGGCGAGACACTAGGTCTAATGAAGCCCTTATTCAACAAATCTTGCAATCGCTCCTTAAATTCTTTCAACTCTGGTGGGGCCATGCGATATGGCAGAATGGAAATAGGCTGAGTGCCCGGAGCCAAATCAATGCAGAAATCAATATCCCTATCGGGTGGCATCCCCGACAGGTCTGCAGGAAACACATATGGAAACTCACGAACAACCGGCACCGAATCTATGGAAGGAACCTCCGCACTAGAATCGCGGATATAAGCCAAATAAGCTAGACACCTCGTCTCGACCATATGCCGAGCCTTCATATAAGAGATAACCCTGTTGGCAGAATGGCCAAGATTCCCTCTCCATTCTAATCGAGGCAACACCTGCAAGGCTAAGGTCACCATCTTGGTGTGACAATCTAATATAGCATGATAAGGTGACAGCCAATCCATACCCAGTATGACATCAAAATCAACCATGTCTAGAAGTAGAAGATCTACACGAGTCTCAAAACTCCAATAGTGACCACACACGAATGATAAACACGATCTACAATAATAGCATCTCCCACTGGTGTGGACACATACACAGGAGCACTCAAAGAATCACGAGTTACAACCAAATAGGAAGCAAAATAGGATGACACATAGGAGTAAGTAGATCCCAGATCAAATAGAACTGAAGCATCTCTTCTGCAAACTGAAACAGTACCTGTGATAACAGCGTCAGATGACTTAGCCTCAGGCCTGGCTGGGAAAGCATAACACCAGGGATGGTCCATACCACCCTGAACTACATCCTTGGGACGGCCTCTAGCTGGCTGGTCTCCACCTCTAACGGCCTGACCTCTACCTGTAACAGTCTGGTCTCTACCCCTGGCTGCCTAACCCCTGCCTCTGGCTGGCTGAGCAGGTGGTGCAGTAACTGGTGCCGGGACCATGGCAAATGAACTATGATGTTGTGAGCTGCCTGTTACTTGAGGGAAAAATCTAGCAATGTGCCTTGGATCACCACAAGTATAACATAACCTCGGCTGTTGTGACTGCTGACCCCGAAACTAACCCTGTCGACCTGAATAACCACCCTGATAACTCTAGAGTGGAGGTGCACTAATAGGAGCAGGTGGTGCATTGTAGGTTAGCTGGTCGGAATAATGCATTTGAGGGCCACGACCACCTGAGGCACCGTGGGATGCCTGGAGTGCTGAATGAAACGGCCTGGGAGGATGGCCTCTACCAAAAGTACTCCTGCCTCTAGATGAGGCACCGCTGAACTCACCAGAATGGCGAGGTCTCTTGTCAGACCCCTGATCTCCCCGGGTAAGAACCATTTCGACTCGTCTGGCGACATTAGCAGCCGCCTGAAAAGAAATCTCACTCCTAGTCTCCTTAGCCATCTGCAATATGACCGGTGGGAAGTAGAAGAATGGCATGACGGGCCAAATCCACAAAACGAGTCTCATACTGAGTAGTAGCCATACTGCCCCACTGGAGATGCTCAAACTGACGGCAACGCTCCTCTCTCAATGTGATAGGCAGAAACATCTCTATGAAGAGTTGAGAGAACTAGTCCTAAGTAAGAGCAGGCGACCCAGCTGCTCTGGTCAACAAGTAATCTCTCCACCATTTCTTGGCGGAACCAGTCATCTGAAATGCTGCAAAATCGACCCCATTGGTCTCCACTATACCCATGTTCCGTAGAATCTCATGACAGCTATCAAGATATTCCTGGGGATCCTCTGAAGGAGCACCACTGAAGTGAACAGGAAAGAGCTTGGTAAACCTGTCCAATCTCCATAAAGCCTCAGAAGACATAGCTAGGCCATCTCCGACCTGTGCCGCAATAACCGGCTGAACTAATCTGACTGGCTGAGCTGCTAGAGCCTGATACTAGGGAGCTATCTACTCCGAAGCGGGAGTGGTGGGAGTCTGGGCTCCTCCTCCAGACTGAGAGACTGTTGGTGCCATGGGAAATGCGCCAGTCAGGGCCACACTCTCCATAAGGCCCACCAAACGGACCAAAGCGTCCTAAAGTACTGGGGTAGCAATGAACCCCTCTGAAACCTGAGCTGGTCCGGCAAGAATAGTCTGGGCTGGAACCTCCTCGTCAAGCTCTATCTGAGGCTCCATTGCTGGGGCTGCTGCTCGGGCCCTAGGTTGAGCCCTACCCCTGCCTCGGCCTCTGGCACGGCCTCGGCCTCGACCTCTGCCCCGCGTAGGAGCTATCACTGGAGGCCCTGGCTGCTACTCAGTTGAGGAAGCGGTACGTGTTCTCGCCATCTGCGAGAGAATAAGAGTAGAAAAATTCAATCAGTATTGAGAAAACAAAATTGCACGACGGAGAAGAATAGAAGTGAAACTTGATCCTAAACTCCATAGCCTCTGGAAGATAAGCACAGACGTCTCCGTACCGATCCTCCAGACTCTACTAAGCTTGCTCGTGAATCGTGAGACCTAGGCAACGTAGTGCTCTGATACCAACTGTCATGACCCAAAATTTCCCACCGAAGGGACCGTGATGGTGCCTAACATTTCACTTGCTAGGCAAGCCAACGTTAGAGAATCACTAAACCAATTCTATATTCCCATTCAGTAATTAACAATAATTAACTAAGATGAAATATAATAAATGCGGAATATCATGAAATTGTATTAATTACTACCACCCGGATATGGAGTCACAATTCACAAGCATTCTAGAATTTACTACAAGTAATAGTCTGAAAGAAATACAACTATCTGAATGAAAGAAAACAGTAGGGCATAAAAGATAGACATGGACTTCAAGGTCTGTGAACGCTGACAGATCTACCTTGAGTCTCCGGACAGCGGACCAATAACAAAATCTCGATCAACCTGAGCCGATATCAAAATCTTCACAGAAAGTGCAGAGTGCAGCATCAGTACAACCGACCCTATGAACTGGTAAGTGTCGAGCCTAACCTCGACGAAGTAGTGATGAGGCTAAGGAAAGGCACCTACAACTCAACCTGTACAATTTAACAGTGTATATACAATTAACAGAAATGAAGAACTAAACAGGAATTTTTGGGAGGGGAACATATTGAGGGGAATACAAGATAAAGAACTATAATAGAATGATCACCGGAGCAGTCAATATACCATGAATCAACAGGAATAGTGAATACAGTAAGGAAAAATGCACGGCATCACCCTTCATGCTTTTACTCTCAATCTCACCATAAAATTAATAGAAACGGCACAACATCACCCTTCGTGCATTAACTCTCATATCATGGCACGACATCACCCTTCATGCATTAACACTCACAATATGGAACGGCATCACCCTTCGTGCATTAACACTCACAATATGGCACGTCATCACCCTTCGTGTATTAACACTCACAATATGGCACAACATTACCCTTCGTGCATTAACACTTTCCCTTACCATAATGTAATGCTTAAATAACAACAGAGAGATAGAATAACAAGTACAAACCTTACTTCAACATTTGGTTCCATAATATTAATCTCAACTTTGAAATAAAACTCAATTATCACCAGAAAATCCGTAGACGTGATAAGAACGATAAATTGAACAACACTAGTATAACACATAACAATTAGGCAAAGGAATGAGACAATATAAGAAAAATAGAGAAATATGGGAAACGGGTAAATTGGCGGTGCATATGTACTCGTCACCTCACATATACGCCGCTCACATGGATTTCACTTAGCAAATAATCTATGGTTCCTAATTCCCTCAAGTCAGGGTTAGGCACAATAATTACCTCACTCCGAAGGCCACTTAATTCTCAATCATAACTTTTCCTTTGGAATTCACCTCCAAACCACTCGTATCTATTCAAAAATCACTCAATAATATCAAATATTGCTAAAGGAATCAATTATATTGCATAAATTAAATTTCCCAAATTTTCCTCCAAAAATTCAAAAAATCGACCCCGGGCCTACTTGGTCAAAACCCGAGGTTCGGACCAAAATCCATTTACCCATTCACCCCGAGCCCGAATATATAATTGGTTTTGGAATCCGACCTCAAATTGAGGTCTAAATCCCCAAATTTCCGAAATTCCTAGTTTCTATCCTAACCCTTATTTCTACCATGAAAGCTCTAGATTTTTGGTTGAAATCTTTTTATAAGATGTAAAAGATTGAAAGAAAAGAGTTAGGAATAACTTATCTATGATTTGGGGAAGATTTGGTCTTTGGAAAATCGCGTCTAAAGGTTTAGGGTTTTGAAATATGAAGAATGAATGAAAAATCCCGTCTAAGTCCCTTTACTCAGCTGCATGTGTCGCAATTGTGACCTGAGCTTCGCAAATGTGAAGGAACAATCGCAATTGCGATGCCCTTCACAATCCTGCTGCCTTCGCAAATGCGAGGAAAGTTTCGCATTTGCGACCACTGAACCTCGCAAATGCGAGTAGATGTTCGCATTTGCGAACCTCCCCTTCCCAGACTCCCTTCGCAATTGCGAAGGTAACCTCGCAAATGCGAGAACTACTGGCCCAGGCTTCTGATCGCAATTGCAATGAAAGCCTCGCAATTGTGGACCCTGTTAAGTTTGCATTTGCGATTCCTGATCTCGCAATTGCGAGATCAAAGGCCTGCAACAGGTTCAGTTATACCAACAAGATTTTCTAAGTTCAAAATATCCCGTGACCTATCTAAAACTCATCCGAGCCCTCGGGGCTCTAAACCAAATATGCACACAAGTCTAAAAACATCATACAAACTTGCTCGCATGATCAAATCGCTAAAATAATACCTAGAACTACGAATTTAGCACCAAATCCAATAAAATTCTCAAGAACACTTTAAAATTCATATCTTCTCAACTGGACATCCGAATCACGTCAAATAAACTCCGTTTCTCACCAAATTTCATAGACAAGTCTTAAAGATCATAATGAACCTGTACCGGGCTCCGTAACCAAAATACGGACCTCCGATTTCGATCAATTCAAAATATCAATCAATTCTTAAAAATAATTAATTTCCAAACTTTTAATTTTCATCAAAAATTCATAACTCAAGCTAGGGACCTCCGATTTCGATTCCGGATATACGCCCAGGTCCCATAATTCGATACGGACCTACCGGGACTATCAAAGCATGGATCCGGGTCCGTTTACCAAAAATATCGACCGAAGTCAACTAAAATCAACTTTTAAGTGCAAAAATTCTTATTTTCATTAGTTTTCAACATAAAAGCTTTTCGGAACCTGCCAGGACTGCGCACACAAATCGAGGAGGGTAAAAATGAGATTTTTACTGTTTAAGAGCGCATATTCGAGTTCTAAAACATAAGATGACCTTTTGGGTCATCACATTTATTTTCAAAAATATAAAAAGAAAAATATAATAGAAAAGGAAGAAGAAGAGAATTCAAAAAGGAAAAGATTAGAAATCAAGAATGGATATCCTTTTTGGCAGAATCGAGTTGAAAGTTTCAGTTGATGCATCAGTGGTGCGTAACGTGGACACTTATCACATTTTCGCATGAAGTCCTTGGCGTCTTGTTCCATGCGGGGCCAGTAATATCCTACCCTTAGCAACTTCAACACCAAGATATCTGCGCCCGACTGGTTTCTGCATATCCCTTTTTTAACCTCTCTCATGACATAGTTAGCTTTGGACACTCCTAAGTATCGGGCCAACGAGCCTTGAAAATATTTTCTATACACTTGGCCTCCCTTGAAGCTATATCTCGCTGCTTTGGCGTGCAGCGCTGGGGACATTTTTGGGTCTTCAGGTAGCTTTCTGTGTTTGAGATAATCGATAATTTCATTCCTCCAGTCCCAGACTAGACTAGCTGAATTTACCTCGTAATAACCATTTGTATCCAGGACCGAGTTCATCAGTTGTACTACCGACCCAGACTCTGATCCCTTTGTTTCTGTTGATGATCCTAGGTTTGCCAATGAGTCTACTTCTGCATTTTCTTCCCTTGGGATATGAGTGATTGACCACTCTCGGAATAGTGACAGCAGAGCTTGAACCTTTACCACGTATTGTTGCATGTGCTCCTCTTTGGTCTCGAGGATCTCGTAGACCTGATTTACCACCAGCTGTGAGTCACATTTGATTTCGATGACCTCGGGGTCAAGTCCCCAGGCCAATGCAATCAAAGCTGCATACTATGCTTCATTGTTAGTTAAATGGACCGTCCTGATGGCTTAGCTCAGGGTTTCCCCCGAAGGTGTGATTAAGACTATACCAAGTCCAGACCATTTTACGTTGGAAGCTCCGTCCGTAAATAAGGTTCAAACCCCTGATGTTGATTCTGACATCATCATTGCTTCTTTGGTAGCCTGAGGCAATAATCCCGAACTGAAATCGTCCACGAAGTCAGTCAAGACTTGTGACTTAATAACAGTCTTTGGCTTGTATTCTATGTTGAACTCACTCATTTTGACGAACCATTTGGCCAATCTACCCGAGAGCTCAGGTTTATGAAGGATGTTTCGCAAAGGGAAAGTAGACACCACGGCTATCGAATGGCATTGGAAATAGGGCCTCAGCTTTCGAGCGGCGACTACGAGAGTTAAGGCCAGTTTTTTCAAATGTGGGTAATGAGTTTCTGCTACCGTTAAAATTTTACTAACATAATAAATGGGAGATTGTATACCTTCGTCTTTGATGTTCGGCTAAATAATGCATATATTTAACCATTATTGTCTCACATTCTAGTACTTTTAATCATCTTTTGAGTGTTAATTATATTATTTTGTGCTTAATATTATATTTTAACTATATAGTAATAAGCGGTATGAAGATGAAGAGATTTGGAGCAAAACTGAATAAAACGCGGAAGAAAAACAAAGGAAAATAAATGAATAAAAAAAATAAGGGGACAAAGGGGGGGCACCTTTGGTGTTTGTCCCCCCAAGTGGAAGACAAGCAAAAGAAAGGATTTACAATTCAATTCAAAGTAAGGATTTGAAGGCGGAAACTCACTGGATATTGCGCCAGGGCCAGCGCTAGGCGCTGGTCTGGACGCTAGAGGTGCGGGTTTTTCTATTTTGCCCGGGATAAAATTATTTTGGCCCTACACACCCCAACTCGTAATAAGGGGTCCTAAACCTATTTTGGAGAAAGTAAAACATTTTTAGAGAGGAAAACATAAGCACAGAGCCGCCGTGGAGGCCGTGTTTCATCTTTCTTCTACCAAACTTAGTATTTTTTATGTTTCTTTGTATGATTTGTTGTTTTGCTACTGTGTCTATGTGGAACTAAACTTCACGTTCTAGGGTTGTGGTTCTTTCATGACTATTATTATTCGGATATTGATTTTAATTTCTTAGTTTATCATATTGGTTTATTTATTCAATCTTGCGCTTAATTATTTAATTCCTTGATCACCATATAAATACTATCTACGAATCTAGAATTGAACTCGAAAGTGGAAATTCTAGATTGCACATAGGATTGAGTAGAGCAAGTGACCTTGGGCATCGGAAAACGGATTCGCGGTTAGGATAGACATATACGTAATTGCCTTGCTTGTTTGATGTACATGAATTATGAATGTGTTCTTGTTAGTTCTAATTCCATAGACATATAGGCACTAGGTTAGTTTGAATAGGAGACTAAGAACTCGACAGATTCTTACAAGCAATATTAACCCTGTCAACCAATGAACTAGATAAATTAGTTAGTTAATTCAATTGAAGAATACAATAGGAATATTAGATAGACCATAACCCTAGATCGTTTTCATTACATTGATACATAAAAATCTATTCTTCCTTTGTTTAGAGTTCATTATTTGTTTCCTTTTTATTTTAATTAGTTTAGAATCAAATACTCCCGGTTTAATTCTTGTTTAGATAATTAGGATAGTTTAATTTAGTTAATAGTTAATCACAAGTCCTCGTGGGTTCGACATCCGACTTCTAGTCATTTTATTACTTGAAGATCGCGTATACTTGCGTGTGCGTTTGGTCGCAACAGTCTTCTCGAACTAAAACTGCTCTTACCGCAACTTCCGAAACCGCGAGGTAAACTAGAAACGTTTCCCCTTCTTTTGGTTTTGAAAGAAATTGAGGGCTTGACAAGTACTTCTTTAAATCCCTCAAAGCTTGCTAGCATTTTAGGGTCCATTCGAAATTATTTTTCTTCTTGAGCAGTGCGAAGAAACGATGACACTTTTCAGACGATCGGGAAATGAATCTGCTCAAAGCTTCCACTCCCCGTAAGCCTTTGGACTTCCTTCAAGCTTGTCAGTTGGTCCGGGATATCCTCTATGGCCTTGATCTTATCGGGGTTTACTTCGATCCCCTTTTATGATACTAGAAATCCCAAAAACATACCTGAGCTGACCCCGAATGCGCATTTCTCGGGATTAAGCTTCATATTATGCTTCCTTAGGATGATGAAAGTCTCTTACAGATGTTTTAGATGATTATATGCATTTGAAGACTTGACGAGCATATCATCTATATAAACTTCCATAGTTTTTCCTATTTGATTTTCAAATATCTTATTCACGAGCCATTGATAAGTGGCTCTGTCATTTTTCCACCCGAAGGGCATCATATTGTAACAATATATACCGAAATTCGTTATAAACGAAGTTTTTTCCTGATCTTCCGGGTTCATCTTAATTTGGTTGCACCCATAATAAGCATCGAGGAAACTCATTAACTCGTGCCCGGTTGTGGCATCAATCATTTGATCGATGTTTGGGAGTGGGAATGAGTCTTTCGGGCACGCCTTATTAAGATCTTTATAATCTACGCACATGTGAAACTTATTGTTCTTTTTAGGAACTAATACTACATTAGCTAGCCAATCTGGATATCTTACCTCTCAGATTGTACCGATATTAAGTAAGCGGGTTACCTCTTTTTGACGAATTTATTCCTGACTTTGGCGATCAGGCATTTCTTTTGTCTTACCGGAGGTATGTTAGGATCCAAGCTTAACTTGTGTACGACTACCTCCGCCGGGATACCTGCCATATCCTCATGTGACCATGCAAAACAATCGGTGTTAGATTTAAGGAATTTAATGAAGTCAGACCTGAGTTCCGGGTGCAATCCTGTCCCCAGGTGGAATTTCCTTTCTAATAATTCCTCTAACAATGCCATTTGCTCCAGCTCTTCCACTGTGGACTTCGTCGCATCGGTCTCTTCTGGAACTTGGAAATATCTCGGTACCTGATTATCTTCCGACGCTTGGATAACTTCATCTAGTTCAGGAGTAAGTGCCAGGCCCTGTAATTGTTATGCCACGTGTTCCTTTCCTTTGCTACAGAGAACGAAATTGAACTCATCTCCCTTGCCGTCGGTTGGTCACCCTTATCTGCTTAATTCCCTCAGGTGTTGGAAACATCATCAATTGATGGTACAACTTTCATCTCGTACAACCATGGCCTTTCCAGAATGATGTTGTACCCCATATCACCATCTACCACTTCGAAAAGAGTTTTTTTCATTACTTCTTCAGCATTTGTGAGTAATAAAATTTCTCCCCGACTTGTCACACTTGCAAGGTTGAATCCGACGAGGAGCTTTGTGGCCGGAATAATTCTTCTGGTGAGCTTAGCTTGCTCCAATACTCTCCATTGTATGATATTAGCCGAACTCCCTGGATCCACTAAAATACGTTTAATCTTAAAATCTAGCACATTTAAATAAATTACCAGTGCGTCGTTGTGTGGTAGTAGCAATCCATCTGCGTCCTCCTCCGTAAAAGCGATATCGTCTTCCCGAAGCCTTTTGCTGTGCGTTATTGATACTTTCGTCTTTTTTGCTGCTGAAAAGGTAATCCCGTTAATCATGTTCTTTCCGAAGATCATGTTGATTGTTTGACGCGGGGAATCTTCTCCTACTTTCAAGGGTTCCGCGTTGTCTCGGTTACGCCCATTGTTGTTCTTAGCTCGGTCACTCAAGAATTCTTTGAGGTGACCATTCTTTAGTAACGTTGCTACTTCTTCCCGGAGATGTCGACAGTCCCCTATTTGGTCGCCATTAATACCGTAGGGTTTACACCACAAATTGGGATCACTCTGGTTAGAATAAAATCTCATCGGTCTCGGGAACCGCGCTTCTTTGATGTTTCTCATGGTAGATAGTAATTCTACTATACTGACGTTGAAGCTATATTCTGATAATTTGGGGGTACGAAGGATCCCGTGACCCCGTCACTTCTTTATCTTGCAGTGATCGATTATTCCAACCGTGATCAGTCCTCCTGTTGATCGCGAACCTATCCGCTGTCTGAAAACCTCTGTTGCGGCCTTCGGTTCATTTGTAAGGAAAAAACCGGCCCCGGGAAGTTCGTTTGTCTGCGTCATAATTATCCTTTGATTTTTCCTTATTCTTTTCTCGTCCTTTGGTCGACGATGGAAAACCAACATGATCATCTTCGATCCTTATTTTACATTCGTACCGGTTGTGGATGTCCGCCCAGGTCATTGCATGAAACTCGATTAGGCTCTCTTTCAATTTTCGGGAAGCGTCTAAACTTCTTGGGTTCAATCCTTTGGTGAACGCCTCATCCACCCATTCATCCGGGACAGCCGGGAGCAACATTCTCTCCTTTTGGAATCGGGTAACGAACTCTCGTAGCAACTCGGACTCTCCTTGTGCTATCCTGAATATGTCGGCTTTTCGGGCATGTAGTTTCCTTGCCCCAACATGAGCCTTGATGAAAGAATCCTCAAGAATTTCAAAGGAATCTATGGAATGCTCGGGTAACAGCGAATACCACGTCAAGGCCCCCCTCGTGAGGGTTTCCCCAAATTTCTTCAGTAGCATTGATTTAATTTCGTGAGGAGCTAAATTATTTCCCTGTATTGCTGTTGTGTAGGTGGTAATATGCTCCTGGGGGTCTGAAGATCCATCATACTTTGGCATTTCAGGCATTTTGAACCGATTCAGGATCAACTCTGGTGCCGCACTTGGCTTGTACGGCAATTGAGTATACTTCTTTGAGTCTGGGCCTTTCAGCACTGGTGGCGCGCCAGGGATCTGGTCCATGCGGGTGTTTACTTCCCTCATGAACCATAAAAGTTTATTCTTGAAAGAATCATTCTCGTTGTTGAGACCGGACTCGTTCCCTCCTGCCCCATCAGAGCCAATTTTACCCCTGGAAGTGTTGTTATCGATCCTCCTTGTTGTTTGATTCGTGGGAATCCCGGGAGGTATCAGATCTCTTCTGTTTGCATTATTTGAAGCTCCCGATAGTGCTTGCTTCAACTCCATCATAACTTTATTATGTCACGTGAGGTGGCTTAGAATGATCGCTTGTTGCTCTTGCAAGACCCTTACCGCCTCGACGGCATGCTTCTCATCAGCGTCATCGGGAGTGGTCCCCCAAACATGTCGAGGATACTGTCTGTCATGCACTGGTGTAGCGCCATTCCCGTAGTTATGGGTGTCGCTGATTTAGTCCTCAGAATGAGGCTGATCCTTTCGAATCTCGGGGTTGTGCATGTCGTTAACAGTGTTATCTGCCATTTTTTATGACTTTTTCTAAGACAAAAACGATCAAACACGTTAGTAAAAAAGACAAGGATCAATTTAATTACACGGCTATGTAGGCCCCACGGTGGGCGCCAAACTGTTCACCCGTAAAACGGTACAGTTGAATTTATATGTGGTTTCTAGATAAGTGAATTAATTTGATTCTGAAATAAATAAATAATTGAAGAATTATGCAACATTTAGCCTTAATATATGGATGAAACAGCAGAAGCAATAATTCCAGGAACAAGATTTCCGGGCACAGAAACAAAAAAAATGAGAAATCAGAAGCTAAGATTGGATTGAGTTTTGTATAAAATATAGTATAAATTTGCCATAATAGTCGTCCCCATTACAATGACACATGAGCTCACTATTTATAGCTATGAAGAAGGTCCTAGGGTCGTGCCCTTCTTTAATGTCAATTATGAGGAGTATTGATGAAGATGTAACAATGAACATAAATGTCAAATTTCTTGTAACGGGTAAATGTTGTTAATGCCATGAATATGCCCTATTTAATGCTACCGGGAGAAGAGCATTTATTATATCTTTATGAACATTATTTTTTTCGGTAACAAACGAAATAATTGTCTTCAGTCAGTCATCCCCGTCTTAGGTTCCATGTGTCCCTTTCTCGGACGGCCACGTGCCATAACATATTTTCCCCAATACAATATTTCAAATATTTAGTATTACAATTAATTTTTAAATTTTGAATGTGCTAATATCTTGAACTCTGAGTTCAACTTTGAATTCACCACTTTTACTCTCCTAGATTTTATGACGTTTCTTAGATTCTTTGATATTTTTAATTAATAAATAAAAATGTTAGTTTATTGCATGGTGATTTTATGAAACACGTTAAGAATGTATTGCGTAGTGTTTTAATAATAATAATAATAATAATAATATATATATATATATATATATATATATATATATATATATATATATATATATATTATTTAAAATAATTTATTTTTAAGTATATAATATATGAATATTTTATAGTCATCAAACTTTCCCGCACTTGAATCCTTGCTCGTCCTCGATACAGTAATTTTGTTAATAATTGTTATTTCTTGTAGAGTAGAAAAGTAAAAAAATAAAGTTTCACATAAAATTCAAAACCTATAAGTTTTTCAATTTTATTCTATAATTCAAATATAATTTTAATATACTATTTATGTATTTTTTTTATAAAACAAATTATCCATTGAGCCGGGTACACGTGCAAAATGCGTACCCTAAGATTAATTATTATTATAAAAAAGGGAACCTCTAAATTAGAAAGTTGAATTACATATAGAACCTTCTAATTATTTAAATTATTGTATATAATTAAGTATTATTCAATTATAATATTTAAATAAAATTATAAGAAAACCAATGAGTTGGTGCCTTTTCAGAAAGGTTGTGTCTGCTGCTTAGTCTTTCATTTATAACTTAACAGTTGGCTTTAGGAAGTAAAAGCCATTCTTTTAAACACTCAGCCAATTCATCATTCTTCAAAAAAATCTTTTTGCCAATTCTTTTTATTGGGTTGCATAAATAAATAGTGAAAAATATTATTATCTCAACACAATCAATTAAAGCAAGACAGTTCAATAGCCAAAACGGGATTGAAAATATTATGGTCAAGTTGTTGATGATTTACTTTAGGGTGTCGAGCAAGACTAATCTAGCGTTTGGTCATAGATTCCCGAATTTGTTTTGAAAAATTTAATTTGGATGAAGTTTGGTTTGAAGATAAAAATGTGTTTGAACATTAGTTTTCAAAATATAGTCTCGAACATAAATAAATTTGATACAAAATTATTATTTTTATAATGAACTACATGATACACTATCACATGACCAAGAACACGAAACAACATTATTATAAAATAATAAATGGTGGGCTCTTTTATAAAATATAAAAGTTTGGAATAATTTTAAAAAAATATAATAGTGATATTTTGGCCCAAAACCAGCTATTGAGATGATTTTGGAATTTAGGATTTAAAATTTTGCCAAAATATAAACAAATCTAAAGCGTGATTGTTAAATAAAATCCAAATTTATTTTGACCAACATTATGGCCAACGGGTCCTAAATTCAAAGGATTGATCTCTCCGCTGAAAGCAAGAAGATGGTAAAAGTTAACTGCCCAATGTTGATCATATGGGATTTCGTAAAAGAAGAAAAGCCAATATAAAATTAACAATTTCAGAAAGTTCAAATCATTAAAGTCTTTACCACGAATGACGAAAATAAGAAAATATTTATTTTGTGTCTCACATAACCGATACTAGTTATGTGAGATTTCTTTTTTGTGTCATAATTTTGTGGACCCAAATATATAAAATATAGGATAACAAATATGTGAGATAAAAAGAAACCTTACACAACTAATGTTAGTTGTGTGAGGCAGACTATAAAATCACTTCCAAAATACAACATCAAAGAATTAATTGAGACAAATAAATAGCAGCCTGGTGCACTAAGCTCCTGCTATGCGCGAGATCTGGGGAAGGGCCGGGCTACAAGGCTCTATTTTACGCAACTTTACCCTGCACTTCTGCAAGAGCTTATTTTTACGGTTCGAACTCATGGCATCCTGATTATATGACGGCAACTTTAGCAGCTGAGAAGGAAGTGACAATAAAATTGAGTTTTACTTTCTTTACTTTATTTATTCTTTAATTATTTGTCCTTTATCATTTATGAAGTCCAATATTAAGAATAGATGTTCATAATCTCATAAATATAAAGTGTCTTGCATGCATTTTATGATTGAGAATAATTAAGGTTATTATACTCTCTCCCTTTCAATTTATATGAACTCATTTGACTAGGCACGGAGTTTAAGAAAAGAGAGAAGACTTTTGAACTTGTGGTGTAAAATGAGGCACATGTATTTTGTGTGGCTATAAATCAATGCATAAATGCAAATTATTTCCAAATAAGGAAAGATGTCATTCTTTTTTGTACGGACTAAAAAGAAAATATGTTCGCATAAATTGAAACGGAGGGAGTAGTAGTTATTTCTTCTACCAAATGAAATTAATTTGTCGATATATAATTTGGCAGCATGAATGAAACTCATATTATAGGTTCAATGCATAGATTATACTCAATTTAGATGGGGTAATTTGACTCGGCACGGAGTTTAAGAAAAAGGAAGAAAACTTTTGAATCGTGTGGTCTTAAAAGTTTAAGGGGCAAAAGCTTTGTGGGGTCATGACATTTGTCTGGTTATAAAAGATTCTCATTAAGGGTAAAATGGGTAAAATAAAGAGTTTAAAATTGAGTTATTTCCAAATTTAGAAATGAGTTATTTATTTTGGAACAGACTAAAACGAAAAGTACATCTTCTAATTTGAAACGGAGGGAGTAATAAAGATGAGCCATATTCTTCTTACAAAAAATGCTACAAGATCAAAGTGGATTTTATGAATAATAATACAACTTGTGGCAAGTGTAACGTAGAAAATGTTGATTACGAAAGGAGCTGAGATGCACTGAAAATGCCTTTTCCTAATTTATGAAAAAAAGAGTAAAAGATTAAGTTGTTTATAATTTGTGATGGAGAATGACGTATGTGTGTTATACTTTTTGATGTTGCAAAATATTTGTTAGGTTGTAATGTAAATGCTTAGCAAAATAAATATGTTTATCTACTAAACAAGATGTTGATAGTTAAGTTTTCTGGTAAAGGCAATTATTATATTAATTTTGACTCTGCAGAAAATAATAGCAACTACTTATACTTTGACACTAGGTAGTCTTTCACATTGTCAAATCCATTATGTCTTATACGATTCTCTTATTCAATTTCTTCATTTCTCACTATATGATTTGTATCTACTTAAGTGTCTACATATACTAACAAGATATTAGTTTTATTTATGATGCCTTGAATATGTTAGTTTTATATGAAAATTCAGTTATAATGCTACTAAAAGTTTTTGACCCTTTTCAAATGGCTTAAGTGATGATACAAAAATGATATATAGAGGCCTTGTTTTAATTAACGTATTTTATTTTACAAATTGTGTTCTACATAAGTCGATATTCTCGTGCAACGCATATGCCGAGAAACTAGTTTACCATAAACAAGGTGATCAATAATAGCATAAACATGATATAGTCGGAGGAGCAAAACACTAAGAAAAAAAAATGTTTAAGTGAAAATTACAAAATATTCAATGAATTTTCCTGATATGGGCACATATCACTGTTCAAAGTCTGCCGCAAACAAATACATGATGTTTTAGTATAGAAGTGTAGAAAGGCCGATCTATTATCCATCGAATTTTAAATTTTACACCATTAATGTTGGAGAATTTCTCAGTTATCAAAAAAATAAAATCATAACACTGATTTTGTAAGGGAGAATTTCAAGATAGTCAATAATTTGAAACGTTTTAGTACAACCCATAGATAACAACCTGCAAATTATACAGCAACGTGCTAGTATGATTGAGGGTTTATCTAGAGCTGTCAATACGGGTTGGCCCATCCCGGCCTATCTTAGCCCATGCAAGCTTTGGCATTTGACGGGTTGGGCTGACTAACTATTTCGATGGGCCCTAAAATAGTCACCCCGACCTAGCCCTACATAGGTTATGGGCCCCCACGGGCCGGCCCACCATTTTAAAAATTATTTTTTATATTTTTATAATTTTAAGTTTTAACCTAAATTTAAAACTATTCTATACGTGCATCCGGACTAGAAAACCAGCCTATGACTCTGATACCAATGAAGGAACACGTTAATCTAAACACATTAGATTAATGTGGGCCCTAGTTCTTAGACTAGATGAGCACTCCCATTATGTTTGAGTAAGAGATGTAGGAAATAGAGTCCTCCCATAAGGGGTGCTCTTAGGGTCCACTAAGACAAAGCACAGTAATTTTAGTAATTACTGTAACCCTAGCTGTCCCTATATAAGTACACATACTATGTACTTCTAAAAATAGTGGAAACAGTATTATTCTACACTCATCTCTATCACGACCCCAAATTCTCTCAGTAGGATGTCGTGATGACACCTAGTCTCTAAAACTAGGTAAGCCTATCAATGCGGAATAACAATAGAAATATGAAATAAATAAGTCTGCAATTCAGATAATTACAACTCCCAAAATTCGGTAGAAATAAGTCACAAACTTCTAAGAATTTATCCTCAATATCTCTATATATGTCAGAGTCTAAAGAAAATAAGGAAGCAATATAATAAGGGTAGAAGGGGACTCCGAAGTCTGCGGACGCTGGCAGAAATATCTCGAAGTCTCCGTACACAGGTAGCTCACGGATGCCTGGGCTGGTAGGATGTACCTAGATCTGCAAAAAAGATGTGCAGAAGCGTAGTATGAGTACACCACAGCGGTACCCAGTAAGTGTCAAGCGTAACTCCGATAGAGTAGTGACGAGGTCAGATCAGGCCCTACTGGAATAATGAAAAACATGGTGAAATATATAACAATATAATAAAAATAAAATGACAATGGAAATGAATCAAGTAAATAGTATGTCACCCTCTAACTACACAGAATAAGGGTAAATAATACCTCGCAAAAACAAAACAGAAATTTTCAACTTTAAAAAAATCACAAAAATAATCAAAGGCAACTATGGCCATAAATAAATATCAACAAGGGCACTCCCGAGGTACCGCCTCGTAGTCCCAAATCATAAATAAATTCACAATATTTTATTTTCTTATATTACCGCGGGATCTTTCACAATTTAATTTAAAGAAAATATTTTTCCCGAAATAGCATCCCGCGTTTTAACCACCCTTATCACACCGCATGACTTCTAGTAGTTCCCCTACTAGCCACATGTATCAAGCCACCCATATCTCACCGCATGCGTTTCAATACCCAGACCTTATACCACCGCATGCGTATCAATATCACAATATATCACAATTTGCATCTCAAGTGCCCAAATATTTCAATTTGCCAAAATAAACAACATCAACAATATTTCCCACAACAGGGAGCACATAGCTCAATCACAATGAGTACAAAATCTCACAAAATATTCAGAAATAAATAACTCAGCAAGAAAAAAAAATATTTCAATTTTTTTTAATACATTGCCTTAGTACCAAATTTAAAATATCAAATACTTCATATTAATAATATTTAAATTAAAGAAATTTTCACCTTCAAATAATGCACAAAATAAAAGAAACTAAATTTCTACATTTAGCCCGAGTACACACTCGTCACCTCGTGTACGCGACTTTTGTCATGACCCAAAATCTAATCCGTCGTGATGGCGCCTATCGTGATACTAGGCAAGCCGACATTTCCAAAATACTTTCAACATTTAACAGAAATGAATTAAGATATTTAAAATAACCGAAGTTTTTCATAAAAATGGGGTAAACCCAAAGCATAAGTGCGGAAAAATAGCCCGAAATAGGGGTGTCACTAAGTCATGGGCATCTAAACAACCAGTCTAGAAACAAAGTCTACAACCGTCTGTGCCAAAATGCCAATACAGTAAAGAAAAGATAACAAGAAAGGAGGGACAAGGACTGCGAATGTCGAAAGCTACTTCGTAAGACTCCAATACTCAACCACGCATGAGATCAACGTCCACCGTGTCCGGAAATACCTGGATCTGCACACGAGGTGCAGGGAGTAACGTGAGTACATCCAACTCAGTAAGTAACTATAATAAATAAGGAACTGAAAATAGTGACGAACTACACAGTTATAGTTTATTTTTAATAATTCCAGCTAAGTGTAGACATGCTTTCAAATCCGGCAGTTAAAGTCAAATCAGTTTTTATACAGTTCAGGTAATCCGGATATAAAATCTTTCAGAAATTTCACAACAATGACAGATAGCAACTAAGTGCAACAATAAATGAAAAGCAAGTACAGCCTCTCAGGGCAATAGTCACTCAACCCATCACAACAGCTCAATTACTAGGCTCTCAGCCCTCAATACTCACAATCCATAGGTACTTGCGCTCACTGGGGGTGTGCAGACTCCGAAGAGGCTCCTACAGCCCAAGCACTATAATCTGCACGGACAACTCACGTGATGCACGGATAACTCACGTGCTATAGTATCAATATGTGGATCCGCATAGACAACTCACGTGTTGTACGGACAACTCACGTGCTATAGTATCAATACATCATAGACAGGCCCTCAGCCTCACTCAGTCATCAACCTCTCAAGTCTCTCGGGCTCTCAAAAATAATAAGTATCAGCCCAAGCAAAGATAACATAGTGTATTAACAAGAATCAAGAAGATACTGAGATATGATACGCAAGTAAAATCATGACTGAGTACAAGACATCAATTAGCAAATAATTAAACAAGTACGCGACATCTGCGGGTCCCAACAGTACCATCACACAACCTAAGCATGATTTCTAACATGATTTGCAGTCAAATTTCTATCACACAGGGAGAGCATATAGCTATGAATGAGTTATTCAACTTTATAGTCCCACGGAATGGACCAAGTCCCAATTCCTACGGTGCACACCCACATGCCCGTCACTTAGCATGTGCGCCACCTCCAAAATACTCACATAATACAATGATCTGGGGTTTCATACCCTCAGGACCAGATTTAAAACTGTTACTTACCTCAAACCGCGCAAAATCCTACTCCGAAATGCCTTTGCCCCTCGAATCAGTCTCCAAACGCCCCAAAATTGAAATGGGAATCAAACCCTCGAAATCCTATTTTTTGCCTAGTTATTCCGCATCTACGGACCAACTGCCGCACCTGCGACGCTGCACCTGTGACGCCGCACCTGCGGAATTTCCCTCGCAGGTGCGAAAATGACTTAAGGAGCTGGGTCCGCTTCTGCGATAAGGTGGTCGCACCTGCGGACAAAGGTCCGCTTCTGCATTCTTCCCCTCCAACTCACTCTCTGCATCTACTGAACTTCAAGCGCATATGCGGGCTCGCAGATGCGGAAATTCCCTCGCACCTGCGACCCCCGACCATCTCCTCAACCCCTGCTTCTGCGCTTGGCCTAATGCATGTGCGTATCCGCACCTGCAGCCACCCATGGCAGGTGCGATTACACCAAAAGCTTCAAAGCTTTAGCAATTACACAAGTCAAAATTTTGAGCTTAGTCGAGTCCTCAAATCACATCAAACAATGCTAAAAACACGGATTACACCCGGATTCAAGCCTAATGAACTTCTAAACTTTCAAATTCCACAAACGACGCTGAAACCTACCAAACCACGCCCGATTGACCTCAAAATTTGCACACAAGTCATATTCACCATTACAGACCTACTCCAACTTCCGGAATCGGAATCCGACCCCGATATCAAAAATTCCACTTCCGGTCAAAAATTTCAAAAATTTGACTTTCGCAAGCCTAAATCAGCTACAGACCTCAAATTCACCGTCCGGACACGATTCTAAGTCCAAAATCACCCAATGGAGCTAACGGAACTGGCGAAACTCCAATCCAGAGTCGTCTTCACACAGTCCCAATTACAGTAAAAAATCCTAATACTTAAGCTTTCGTTTTAGGGACTAAGTATCCCAAGTCATTCTGAAACCACAACAAAACCTCCTGGCAAGTCTCATAAGCAGAAAAAGATACGGGGGAAGCAGTAAATAGGGGATCGGGGCTAATACACTCAAAACGACTGGCCGGGTCGTTACAACTTTCAATACATTACAATTATCACATCAATGCCAATCCTAAGAAAAATTTTCCCCACACAAGATTAGACAAGTCACTTACCTCAAACCACGCTCAATCAGTTAAGTAGAATGCCTTTTCCTCGATTTTCCGACTCCAATCGGCTCGAATCTAGTCATAATTAATTCGATTCAATCAATGCAAATTATAGGAATAAATTCCATAAAAAATATAATTTTCCCATCAAAACCCGAAATTTCACCCAAAAATTGATAGTGGGGCCCACATCTCGGAACCTGACAAAAGTTACGAAATATGAACGGTCGTCCAACCATATAAATTTTACCAAATTCTAATATCAACTCGACCTCCAAATTCTCAATTAAAGTCTATGAAAATTTCTACCATTTTCAACCCAATTCACTGATTTAGGGATGAAAACAACAATGGATTCAAGTTTTTTAACCAAAATTGAGTTAAGAACACTTACCCTGTTGTTTTCCTTGAAAATCTCCCAAAAATCGCCTCTTTCCGAGCTCCAATTCGTCAAAATAGAAAATAGGATCTTAAACATTCTGTCCAGGTTTGCATTTGCGGACAAAAACTTCGCATTTGCGAACGAACAGTACCTCCCATGAAAAGTGTTCGCAATTGCGAGTGAACAGTGTTTTCGCAATTGCGAATGAACAGTACCTCACCAGAAACCAGCAAACTCAAACTTCTCCGAAATGATCTGAAACCACCCTGAAACTCATCCGGAACCTCCCGGACACAAACCATATATGAATTTCAATCATAAAACATGCTACTGACCTGCTCGCGCACTCAAAACACTAAAACAAGGTTGTCTTTACCCGATATTGACCATGGTCAAACTCTCAAATTTCTTAACTTTACTAGTCTCTCAACCAATGATCCAAAAATACAATCAAGCCCCTCGGTACCCGTCAAATCATACTAACAAGTCCTAAAACATCATACGAACTTAGTTGAAACCTCAAATCACATAAAACAACGCTAAAATCATGAATCATACCCCAATTCAAGCTTAAAGACCTTAAGAGTTTCCAACTTCTACATTCGATGCCGAAACCTATCAGATAAAGTCTGATTGACCTCAAATTTCGCACACAAGTCACAAATGATATAACAGAGCTATGAAAATTTTCAGAATTGGATTCTGACCCTATTATCAAAAAGTCACCCCCAATCAAACTTCCCAAAAATTCAACTTTCGTCATTTCAAGCCTAATTCTACTATGGACCCGTACTAACCTCCCCGGTGAGTCACATAACATTTATAAAGCATAAATTGAGCAGCAAAAATGGGGGAACGGGGTTGTTAAACTCAAAACGACCGACCGGGTCGTTACATTCTCCCCCTCTTAAACAAACGTTCGTCCTCGAAGGGGTTTAGAATTATACATGGAGTGGTGAAAAGATGAGGATAGCGGTTGCGTATATCATGCTCGGTCTCCCAAGTCACCTCCTTGACCGAATGACCCCCTATTATATTTTACAGAAGCAATACTCTTCGATCTTAACTTTCTAACCTGTCTGTTCAAAATAGCCACCGGTTCCTCAACATAAGATAGATCCTTATCCAACTGGACTGAGCTGAAGTCTAACACATGAGATTGATCATCGTGATACTTTCGGAGCATGGAAACATGAAACACTGGATGAACTGCAGCGAGGTTAGGTGGCAGTGCAAGTCTGTAGGCCTCCTCTCCAATCCTTTCAAGTATCTCAAAAGGTCCAATATATCTCGGGCTCATCTTGCCCTTCTTCCTGAACCTCATAACACCCTTCATGGGTGAAACTCTGAGCAAGACCCGCTCACCAACCATGAATGCAACATCACGAACCTTCTGATCTGCATAACTCTTTTGTCTAGATTGGGCTGTACGAAGTTGATCTTAAATCAATTTAACCTTTTCCAAAGCATCTTGAACTAAGTCCGTACCCAATAGTCTAGCTTCACCCCACTGGAGACCGGCACCGCCTACCATATAAGGCCTGATACGGTGCCATCTGAATGCTCGACTAATAACTGTTGTTGTAAGAAAACTCAGCAAGTGGTAAGAACTGATCCCAAGCACCCCGCCAAAATCTATTACACACGCACGAAGCATATCCTCCAGTATCTGAATAGTGCGTTTGGACTGCTCGTCCGTCTAAGGGTAAAATGTTGTACTCAACTCTACCCGAGTACCCAACTCACGCTGTACTGCTCTCCAGAACCGTGATGTAAACTGCGTACCCCGGTCAGAGATGATAGATACATGTACGCCATGAAGTCTGACAATCTCGCGAATATAGATTCGAGCTAACTGCTCGGAAGTATAGGTAGTCATCACAGGAATGAAATGAGCTGACTTGGTCAGCCTATCCACAATCACCCAAACTGTATCAAACTTCCGCTGAGTCCGTGGAAGCCTAATAACGAAATCCATAGTGATCAGCTCCCATTTCCACTCAGGAATTTATAACTTCTGAAGCAATCAACCTGGCCGCTGATGCTCATATTTTACCTACTGAAACTTTAGACACCAAGCTGCATACTCCACTATGTCTTTATTCATCCGCCTCCACCAATAGTGTTACCTCAGGTCCTGATACATCTTTGCAGCACCCGGATGAATGGAGCACCGCGAACTGTGAGCCTCCTGGAGAATCAACTCACGCAAACCATCTATATTAGGCACACATAGCCTGCCCTGCATCCGTAATACTCAGTCATCTCCAATAGTAACTTTCTTGGCATCACCGTGCTGAACTGTGTCCTCAAGGACAAGCAGATGGGGGTTATCATACTAATACTCTCTGATACGATCATAAAGAGAAGACTGAGAAACCACACAAGCCAAAACTCGGCTCGGCTCAGAAATATCCAATCTGACAAACTGGTTGGCCAAGGCCTGAACATTCAAGGCTAAAGGCCTCTCTGCTACCGGTAGATATGCTAAGCTGCCCAAACTCTCCGCCTTACGACTCAAGGCATCGTCCACTACATTGGCCTTTCTAGGATGATAGAGAATGGTGACATCATAGTCCTTAAATAACTCCAACCACCTCCGCTGCCGCAAATTAAGATCCTTTTGCTTAAACAAATGCTGTAAACTCCGGTGATCGGTATAAACCTCACATTGGACATAGTACAAATAATGCCGCCAAATATTTAAAGCATGAACAATAGCTGCTAATTCAAGGTCATATACATGATAATTCTTCTCATGCACCTTTAATTGCCTGGATGCATAGGCAATCACCCTACCGTCTTGCATCAACACTGCGCCGAGACCAATACGCAATGCATCACAATACACAGTATAAGACCTTGAACCTATAGGCAACACCAATACTGGGGTTGTAGTCAAAGTTGTCTTGAGCTTTTGAAAGTTCTCCTCACATTCCTCGGTCGACCTGAACGGAGCACCCTTCTGGGTCAATTTGGTCATAGGTGCGGCAATAGAAGAGAAACCCTCTACAAATCGGCAATAATACCCTGCCAAACCAAGAAAACTCTGGATATACGTAGCTGATGACGGTCTGGACCAACTCTACACTGCTTCAATCTTCTTCGGATCTACCTTGATCCCCTCGCACGACACTATATGACCCAAAAATCCCACTGAATCAAGCCAGAATTCACACTTTGAAAATTTTGCATATAACTTCTTTTCTCTCAAAGTCTAAAGCACGATCCTCAGGTGTTTTTCATGATCCTCCCAGCTCGGGGAATACACTAGAATGTCATCAATAAATACAATGACGAAGGATTCAAGATAGGACTGAAATACATTGTTCATTAGATGTATAAATGCTACTGGGGCGTTGGTCAGCCCAAATGACATTACAAGAAACTCATAATGACCATACCGGGTCCTGAAAGCAGTCTTCAGGATATCTGGCTCCCAAATCTTCAATTGATGATAGCCTGAATGCAAGTCAATCTTAGAGAACACCCTGGCACCCTGAAGCTGATCAAATAGGTCAGCAATACGTGGCAATGGATACCTGTTCTTCACTATGACTTTGTTCAATTGGCGGTAATCAATGCATATCCGCATAGAACCATCCTTCTTCTTCACAAATAAGACAGGAGCACCCCAAGGCGATACACTGGGCCGAATGAAACCCTTATCAAGCAACTCATGTAACTACTCTTTTAATTCCTTCAACTCTGCTAGGGCCATACGATATGGTGGAATAGAAATGTACTGAGTGCCCGGTAACAAATCAATGCCAAAGTCAATATCCCTGTCGGGTGGCATACCTGGAAGATCCATTGGAAATATGTCAGGAAACTCCCTTACTATATGAACTGACTCCACGGTAGGAATATCAACACTAACATCCTTCACATAGGCTAGATACGTATCATACCCCTTTTCAATTATTCGTTGAGCCTTAAGAAATGAAACAACCCTACTAGGAACATAATCCAAGGTACCTCTCCACTCTAGCCGCGATAGACCTGGCATAGCCAACGTCATCCTCTTGGCGTAACAATGAAGAATAGTGTGATAGGGAGACAACCAGTACATACCCAAAATAATATCGAAATCTACCATACTGAGCAATAATAAATCAGCTTTGGTCTCAAAGCACTGATAACAATTAAACACGACCGATACACACGGTCTACAATAATAGAATCACCTACGGGTGTAGATACATAAATAAGAGAACTCAAAGAATCGAGGGATACGCCCAAATACGGGGAAAAATAAGATGACACATAAGAATAAGTGGAGCATGGATCAAATAAGACTGATGCATCTCTATGACAGATCATAATAATACCTGTAATAACAGAATCGGATGCAATGGCCTCCTTCATAGTAGGAAGGGCATAATATTTGGCCTGGCATCCCCCTCTAGGGCGACCGCTACCAGCCCGACCTCCACCTCTAGCTGGCTGTGCAGGTGGAATGGCAACTGGTGTAGTAATCATGGCCTGAGAAACTTGAGGGCCCTGTGGAATAGGTGAGGCCTGAGAAATCTGTAGAGGTTCACCCCTCCTAAATCTGGGGCAATCCCACATTATATGACGAGTGTCACCATACTCAAAACAAGCCCTCGAAGGACGTGGCTGCTGGGACTGGCTCGGGCCTGATCGACTAGACTGCCCGTTGAAAGCAGCCCATACAGGAGGTACAGTAGACACTAGCGGTGCATAATATAGAACCTGAGGTCTGAGAGTAGCTGGAATACCACTAGAAGCTAGAAGTGCTGAATGAATAGGATAACTCACATAGCCTATACTATGACGGGCTGCAGCTGGGGCACGAGAATTATTATATGTTCCAGAATCTCGGGGTCTCTTAGTTTCTCTCTCTTCCCTCTCTCGGATCCACATACCTTCCAATCTCCTAGCAATTGACACCACTTGTTGGTACGTGATGTCCATATCTAGCTCTCGAGCCATACTGAATCTGATACTAGGGTGGAAACCCTCAATAAATCGGCGAACCCGCTCTCGAACAGTAACAACTAAGGCTTGTGCATGCCTAGCCAAATCACTTAATCAGACCGCATACTCTGACACGGTCATAGAATCCTAGCGCAGCTGCTCAAACTCTGCGCGCCATGCATCTCTAAGAGTCTGAGGAACATATTCCCTCAAGAATATATCAGAAAATTGAGTCCAAGTAAGTGAAGCTGCCTCAACCGTACTATCCAACTCATATGCCTGCCACCACTGGTAGGCCGCTCCTCTAAGCTGGAATGCCATGAAAGAAACCCCACTGAATCCACAATGCCCATGGTACGGAAGATACGGTGACATTCCTCAAGAAAACCCTAAGCATCCTCTGAAGCTAAACCACTGAATGTGGGAAGGTGGTACTTCTTATACCTCTCGAGCCTGAGCTGCTCCCCCTCTGAAACTGCTGTCCTAACCTCATGCCGAACTGGGACAACTGGCTGCACTAGTATAACCTATGGGGCATGGTCAACCTGGGCCTATGGCTCTAGGGTACGGGCAGCGGGAGTCTGTGCTCCTCCCCCGGCCTGAGATGTGGCAGGAGCAAGTGGAATCAACCCTGCCTGAACTAGAGTACCAAACATGCTCAAAACCTGGGCAACCGTCTCCTGAAGTGCAGGGGTAGTAACAGGCATCTCAGGTGCCTGTTCTCCAACTGGAGCTACTGGTGGCTCTGCTGCAGTAGTTCGTGCAGGTGCTATGGCTGCACCACGTGGTCTTCCTCGACCTCTGGCTCGGACTCTGCCCCAGCCTCAGCCTCTTGCGGCTCTAATAGGGGGCGTGGGTGTCTGATCATCGGATCTAGTTATGCGTGTCCTCACCATCTGTGAGAGAATAGAAAGAAAATTGTTAAAATTTTGAAGTCAACAAATTTGCATGATAAAGAATCAAAGAAGTGAACATTTTTCCTAACAATTCCATAGCCTCTCGAAGATAATTACAGACGTCTCCATACCGATCTGCGAGACTCTACTAAACCTACTTGTGACTCATAACACCTATGAACCTAGAACTCTGATACCAATTTGTCACGACCCTAAATTCCCTCCGTAGGATATCGTGATGGCACCTAGTCTCTAAGACTAGGTGAGCTTATCAATGCAGAATAACAATAGAAATATAAAATAAATAAGTCTGTAATTTAGATAATTACAACTCCCAAAATCCGGTAGAAATAAGTCACAAGCTTCTACGAATTTATCCTCAATGTCTCTATATATGTCAGAGACTAAAGAAAATAAGGAAGCAACATAATAAGGGTAGAAGGGGACTCCGGAGTCTGCGGACGCTGGCAGATATACCTCAAAGTCTCCGTACACAGGTAGCTCACTAATATCTAGGCTGGTAGGATGTACCTGGATCTGCACAAAAAGATGTGTAGAAGCGTAGTATGAGTACACCACAGCGGTACCCAGTAAGTTCCAAGCCTAACCCCGGTAGAGTTGTGACGAGGTCAAGTCAGGCCCTACTGGAATAATAAAAGACATGGTGAAATGTATAACAATATAATAAAAATAAAATGACAATGGAAATGAATAAAGTAACTAGTATGTCACCCTTTAACTACACAGAATAAGGGAAAATAATACCTCGCAGAAACAAAACAAAAATTTTCAACTTTAAGAAAATCACAACAATAATCATAGGCAACTACGACCATAAATGAATATCAACAAGGGCACTCCCGAGGTACCGCCTCGTAGTCCCAAATCATAAATAAATTGTAATGACCAGGCCGGTCATTTTGAGAATAATAGCCCAATCCCCTATTTACTGCTCCTCCCATATCTATTCCTGCTAGTGTGACTTGTCGGGAGGTTTCGTTTTAGTTGTTGGAGTGTTTTGGGACACAGTCCCTAAACGGAGGTTTAAACCTTAGGATTTAGATCGTAGTCGGAACTATGTGAAGACGACTCCGGAATAGAATTTTGTCGGTTCTATTAGCTCCATTAGGTATTTTGGGTTAGGGGCGTGTCCGGATTGTGTTTTGGAGGTCTGTAGCTCAAATAGGCTTGAAATGGCTAAAATAGGAATTTAAGTTTCGAAGTTTGACCGGGGAGTTGACTTTTTGATATCGGGGTCGGAATCCAGTTCCAAAATTTTTTATAGCTCCGTTATGTCATTTTGACTTGTGTGCAAAATTTGAGGTCAATCGGACTTGATTTGATAGGTTTCGACATCGAATGTAGAAGTTGGAAATTCTTAAGTTTCATTAAACTTGAATTGGGGTGTGAATTGTGATTTTAGCCTTGTTTGATGTGATTTAAGGTTTCAAATAAGTTCGTATGATGTTTTAGGACTTGTTGGTAGTTTTGGTTAAGGTCCCGAGGGCCTCGGGTGAGTTTCGGATGGTTTACGGATCAAAAGTTGGACTTAAATAGCTGCTGCAATTTTCTTCTGCTGCAAATGCAGGATCGAAGCCCAGAAATCGAGCCCAGGGTCGATGGCCAGGATCAAAGCCAAGGTTGAGGCTCAGGATCGAGAGCCATGATCGAAGGCTCAGAATCGAGGGCCATGATCGAAGGCCAGAATCAAGGGCCATGATCGAAGGCCAGGATCGAGGGCTAGGGTCGAGGGCCATGATCGAAGGCTCAGGATCGAAGCCATGATCGAGGGCTAGGATTGAGGTAGGACCGAGGGCTACCTGGGCAGAATTATAAAACAGGGGACTTCGTCCCATTTGCCATTTTTGACGAATTGGAGCTTGAGGAGAGGCAATTTTTGTTAGATTTTCAAGGAAAAATATTCGGGTAAGTGATTCTAACTCGGATTTGGTCAATATACACAAATATATCATTGTTTTCACCATTTAATTAGTGTTTTGAGATGGAAATTTGGGAAAAGTTTAAAAAATTCATAGAAACAAATATTTGAGATTTCAGTGTCGATTTAAAGTCGGATTTGGGTGAAATTGGTATGGTTGGACTCGTTATTGAATAGGTTGTCGGATTTTGTGAGTTTCACCAGATTTTGAGACGTGGGCCCTAACTATTGAATTCTATTGTTTGGCTACATATTTACTTTGGGACTACGGAACGGTATTCCGGGAGATCCCCATGTACTGCATATTTACTTTGGGACTACGGAACGATATTTTGGGAGATCCCCATGTACTGCATATTTACTTTGGGACTACGGAACGGTATTCCGGGAGATCCCCTTGTACTGCATATTTACTTTGGGACTAAGGAACGGTATTCTGGGAGATCCACCTGTTCTGCACATTTACGTTGGGACTGTGAGACGGTATCTCGGGAAATCCCCTGTTGTTATCTCTGTGTACTGAGTTTTTGTCTTCTATGATTTCATTCTTGTTAAATTTTAGTCTTTATTTTACTACGGTATTTCATTTATCTTGTGTTATTATATATATACCAGTAGGGCCCTGACCTGACCTCGTCCCTACTCGACCAAGGTTAGGCTTGGCACTTACTGGGTACTGATTGTGGTGTACTCATGCTACTCTTCTGCACATATTTTTCGTGTACAGATCCAGGTACTCCTTATCAGCCGTACTATCAGTGAGCCGGGACAGCTTTAGAGACTTCAAAGTATATCTGCCGCATCATCAGACCTCGGAGTCCCTTTCTACTCTTCCCCATGTCCATTATCTTCTATAATTTCTTTTGATAGACTCTGATGTATAGAAATACTAGATTTTCCTCTTGTAGTTTGTGATTCACGATGTTTCGGGTTTTCGAAATACTGTGTAGTATATTGAGGAGTTGGTTATTGTACATGCCAAGTGGCATGGTACTCAGTTATAGTGTTATTGCTACAGCTAGTTGTTAAATTTATATTTTCATTTCATTTATTCCGCAAACTGTTAGGCTTACCTAGTCATAGAGACTAGGTGCCGTCACGACGTCATACGGAGGGGAAATTGGGTCGTGACAAATTGGTATCAAAGCTCTAGGTTCATAGGTGTTGTGAGTCACAAGCCGATTTATTAGAGTCTTGCGGATCGGTACGGAGACGTCTATACTTATCTTCGGGTGGCTATGGAACTGTTAGGAAAAATTCACTACTTTGATTCCTCATCGTGCGAAAATCGTTCACTTCAAAAATTCTAAACTTATGTATTCTATTCTCTCACATATGGTGAGGAAACATACAAGCGGATCTGATGACGAGGCACCTGCGCCCCCTGCTAGAGTCGCGAGAGGCCCGGGCTGGGGTAGAGGTCGAGGACGTCCATGTGGTGCAGCCAGGGCACCCACACGAGCTGCTACAGAGGAGTCCCCAGTAGTTCCAGCTGGAGGGCAGACACATGAGGTACCTATTTCTGCACCAGCCCTCCAGGAGATACTAGCCTACTTTCTGAGCATGTTCAGCACCTTAGCTCAGGCTGGATTGATCCCACTTGCTCCTGCCACATCTCAGGCCGGGAGAGGAGCATAGACTCCCGTCGTCGGTACTCCAGAGCTGCGGGTTCAGGTCGACCAGGTTCCAGAGATTGTACCAATACAACCGGTAGCTCCAGCTCAGCCCGAGTTTAGGGCAGCTGCTTCTAAGGTGGAGCAGCTCAGACTTGAGAGGTACAAGAAGTACCACCTACCTAACTTCAGTGGATTGGCTATAGATGATGCTCAGAGTTTTCTGGAGGAGTGTCATCGTATTCTCTGTACTATGGGCGTAGCGGAGACAAGCGGGGTTTCTTTTACTACATTCCAGCTTAGAGGAGCAGCCTATCAGTGGTGGCGTGCTTATGAGCTGAGTAGTCCGGATGAGGCAGTTTCACTTACATGGACTCAGTTCTCGGACATGTTTTTGAGAGAGTATGTTCCTCAGAGCCTCAAGGACTCATGGCGCGCGGAGTTTGAGAAGCTGTGCCAGGGATCCATGACTGTGTCAGAGTATGCAGTCTGTTTTTAGTGATTTGGCCCGACATGAACTGGCCTTGGTTGCCACAGTTCGAGAGAGGGTTCGATGATTTATTAAGGGACTCCACCCCAGTATCCGGATTAGTATGGCCAGGGAGTTGGAGATGGATATTTCTTATCAGCAGGTTGTGAGTATTGCTAGGAGATTGGAGGGCATGCTTGCCCGGGATAGAGAGGAGAGGGAGGCCAAGAGGTCTCGAGAGACTGGTTCTTATTCTGGTGCTCGTGCCCCAATAGCTCGCCATGGTAGGGGTTATGTGAGTCTCCCCGTTCATTCAGCTCTTTCAGCCGCCAGTGGTATCCCATCCCCTTCTAGGACCCAGGAGCCTTATTATGCACCGCCAGTATCTAGTGTGCCTCCTGCACGGGGTGTTCCTAGCAGCCAGTCTAGCAGATCTGGCCAGAGCCAGTCACAGCAGCCATTCCCTCCCAAAGCTTGTTTTGAGTGTGGCGACACTCGCCATATGGTGATGGATTGCCCCAGATTTAGGAGGTGTGCACCTCCACAGACTTCTCAGCCACAACGTGCTCCACCGGGTCCTCAGGCTATGATTACAGCACCACCTGCCACCCCACCTGCTCAGCCAGCCTCGAGGTGGAGGTACAAGAGGTATAGGTCGCCCTAGAGGGGGAGGCCAGGCCAGATATTATGCCCTTCATGCTCGTACAGAGGAAGTCTCTTCTGATTCTGTCATTATAGGTTTTGTCCCGATCTATCATAGAGATGCGTCGGTATTATTTGACCCAGGCTCTACATATTCTTATATGTCCTCTTATTTTGCCCCGTATTTGGGCGTATCTCAGGATTCTTTGAGTTCCCCGCTAAGACCGTGACGCTGGCTATGCCAGGTTTACCATGATTAGAGTGGAGAGGTACCTTAGAGTATACTCCCAACAAAGTTATTTCATTTCTTAAAGCTCAACGAATGGTTGAGAAGGGGTGTGACACGTATCTAGCTTATGTGAGAAATGTTAGTATTGATACCCCTACAGTTGAGTCAGTTCCAGTAGTGAGGGACTTTCTAGATGTGTTTCCAGCTTTCGGGCATGCCGCCCGATAGTGATATTGATTTCGACATTGATTTGTTGACGGGCACTCAGCCCATCTCGATTCCTCCATATCGTATGGCTCCTCCTCAATTGAAGGAGTTGAATGAGCAGTTACAAGAGTTTCTTGATAAGGCTTCATTCGGCCCAGTGTGTTATCTTGGGTTGCTCCTGTCTTATTTGTGAAGAAGAAGGATGGTTCTATGCGGATGTGTATTGATTACCGCCAGTTGAACAAAGTCATAGTGAAGAACTAGTATCCTTTGCCTCGTATTGATGACCTATTTGATCAGTTACAGGGTGCCAGAGTGTTTTCCAAGATTGACTTGCGTTCAGGTTATCATCAGTTGAAGATTCGGGAGCCAGATATCCCGAAGACTGCTTTCAGGACTCGGTATGGTCACTATGAGTTTCTTGTTATGTCGATGGCCAGGATCGAAGCCATGGTCGAGGCTCAAGATCAAGTGCCATGATCGAAGGCTCAGGATCGAGGGCCATGATCGAAGGCTCAGGATCGAGGTCCATGATCGAAGGCTCAGAATCGAGGGCTATGATCAAAGGCCAGAATCCAGGGTCATGATCGAAGGCCATGATCGAGGGCCAGGGTTGAGGGCCATGATCGAGGGCCAAGATCGAGGCAGGACCGAGGGCTGCCTGGGCAGATTTATAAAATAGGGGACTTCGTCCCATTTGCCATTGTTGACGAATTGGAGCTTGAGGATAGGTGATTTTTGATAGATTTTTAAGGAAAAACATTGGGGTAAGTGACTCTAACTCGGGTTTGGTCAATGTACAAGAATATATCATTGTTTTCACCATTTAATTAGTGTTTTGAGATGGAAATTTGGAAAAATTTTAGAAACTTCATAGAAATGAATTTTTGAGATTTCGGTGTCGATTCGGAGTCGGATTTGGGTGAATCTGGTATGGTTAGACTCATAATTGAATGAGTTGTCAGATTTTATAAGTTTCACCGTATTCCGAGATGTGGGCTCCACAGGCAATTTTTGAGTTCCTTTCAGATTTATTTTTATTGAAAAATGTAGTATTTTCTTATGAAATTGATTCGTATAATTTTTGTTGACTGCATCGAATTATTTTGGCTAGATTCGAGCCATTCAGAGTCGGATATTCATGGAAAAGGCATTCTTATTGATTGATTGAGCTTGTTTCGAGGTAAGTGACTTGCCTAACTTTGTGTGGGGGAACTCCCCGTACGATTTGTACTATTTTTGATATATGAGCGCCGCGTACGTGAGGTGACGAGTACGTACACGGGCTAATTGTGTAAGAACTCATTTTTTTCTACTAAGTAATAACCTGATTTTCTTTTTATTTGAGTTCCATCAGCATGTGTGATATCCGGCTAGACTAGAATAGCATGCCTACTTGCCTTAACTGTTTACTTGAACAACGTGCAGCATGTTTAGTGAATTTACATGTCTTTCCTTAACTGGTACTTAGATTGAACTGTAGAATTTCATGCCGTAACTATTGAATTCTATTGTTTGGCTGCATATTTATTTTGGGACTACGGAACGGTATTCCGGGAGATCCCCATGTACTGCATATTTACTTTGGGACTACGGAACGATATTCCGGGAGATCCCCATGTGCTGTATATTTACTCTGGGACTACGAAACGGTATTCCGAGAGATCCCCCTGTACTGCATATTTATTTTGGGACTACGGAACGGTATTCCGGGAGATCCCCCTGTACTGCAGATTTACTTTGGGACTACAGAATGGTATTCCGGGAGATCCCCCTATTCTGCACATTTACGTTGGGACTACGAGACGGTATCTCGGGAAATCCCCTGTTGTTATCTCTGTGTACTGAGCTGTTGTCTTCTATGATTACATTCTTGTTAAATTTCAGTCTTTATTTTACTGCGGTATTTCATTCTATCTTGTGTTATTATATATACCAGTAGGGCCCTGACCTGACCTCGTCACTACTCGACCGAGGTTAGGATTGTCGTTTACTGGGTACTGATTGTGGTGTACACATGCTACTCTTCTGCACATGTTTTTCGTGTGCAGATCCAGGTACTCCTTATCAGTCGCACTATCAGTGAGCCGGGACAGCTTTGGAGAATTCAAAGTATATCTGCCGCGTCCTCATACCTCGGAGTCCTCTTCTACTCTTCCACATGTCCATTATCTTCTATAATTTCTTTTGATAGATTCTAATGTGTAGTAACACTAGATTTTCCTCTTGTAGTTTGTGATTCACGATGTTCCGGGTTTTGAAAATACTGTGTAGTATATTGAGGAGTTGGTTATTGTACATGCCAAGTGGCATGGTACTCAGTTATAGTGTTATTGCTACAGTTAGTTGTTAAATTTATGTTTTCATTTCATTTATTCCGCAAAATGTTAGGCTTACCTAGTCTTAGAGACTAGGCGCTATCACGATGTCATGCAGAGGGAAAATTGGGTCGTGACATAAATTCACAATATCTCATTTTCTTATATCACCGCGGGAGCCTTCAGAATTAATATTAATGAAAATATTTTTCCTGAAATTACATCCCGCGTTTTAGCCACCCTTATCACACCGCATGACTTCTAGTAGTTCCCCTACTAGCCACGCGTATCAAGCCACCCTTATCTCACCGCATGCGTTTCAACACCTAGACCTTATACCACCGCATAAGTATCAATATCACAATGTATCACAATTTGCATCTCAAGTGCCCAAATATTTTAATTTTCCAAAACAAACAACATCAACAATATTTTCCACAACAGGGAGCTTACGACTCAATCACATTGAGTACAAAATCTCACAAAATATTCGGGAATAAATAACTCAGCAAAAAAAAATTCAATTTTTTTAATACATTGCCTCAGTACCAAATTTAAAATATCAAATACTTCATATTAATAATATTTTAATTAAAGAAATTTCTACCTTCAAATAATGCACATAATAAAAGAAACCAAGTTTCAACTAAATAGGTAAAATAATTAGCAGGAAAAGGTCAAGAAAATTTAAAGTATAAAAAAATCAGTTCAATAATTAAGAATATAACAAGATAAAATAATTTAATTAATATGCAACAATGATCTACACAATTTAAAAATATAATATTCCATATTTAGCCCGAGTACACACTCGTCACCTCGTGTACGTGACTTTCAACACATTACAATTATCACATCAATACCAATCCTAGGGAAACTTTCCCTCACACAAGGTTAGACAAGTGACTTACCTCAGACCACACTCAATCAGTCAAGTAGAATGCCTTTTCATCATTTTTCGACTCCAATCGGCTCGAATCTAGTCATAATTAATTCGATTCAATCAATGCAAATTATAGGAATAAATTCCATAAACAAATATAATTTTTCCAGAAAAATCTAAAATTTCACCCAAAAATGATAGTGGGGCCCACGTCTCGGAACCCGATAAAAGTTACGAAATATGAACGCTCATCCAACCACGAGTCCAACCATACAAATTTTACCAAATTCTGACATCAACTCGACCTCCAAATCCTCAATTAAAGTCTATGAAAAGTTCTACCATTTTCAACCCAATTCACTGATTTAGGGATAAAAATAATAATGGATTCGGGTATTTTAATCAAAATTGCGTTAAGAATACTTACCCCGTTGTTTTTCTTGAAATGCTCCCAAACATCGCCTCTTCCCGAGCTCCAATTCATCAAAAATGGAAAATGGGACGATCAGATCTTAAACATTATGTCGAGGTTCGCATTTGCGGACAAAAACTTCGCATTTGCGAATGAACAGTACCTCCCATGAATAGTGTTCACAATTGCGAAAAATTATTCGCAATTGCGAGTGAACAGTGTTTTCACAATTGCGATAAATGGTTCGATATTGTGAATGAACAGTGTTTTTGCAATTGCGATAAATGATTCGCAATTGCGAATGAACAATACCTCACCGGAAACCAGCAAACTCAAACTTCTCCGAAATGATCCGAAATCACCCTGAAACTCATCCGGAAACTCCCGTACACAAACCATATATGAATTTTAATCATAAAACATGCTACGGACCTGCTCGCATACTCTAAACACTAAATAGAGGTCGTCTTGACCCGATATTGACCATGGTCAAACTCCCAAATTTCTTAACTTTACTAGTCTCTCAACCAAGGATACAAAAATACAACCAAGCCCCTCAGTACCCGTCAAATCATACCAAAAAGTCCTAAAACATCATACGAGCTTAGTTGAAACCTCAAATCACACAAAACAACGCTAAAACTACAAATCATACCCCAATTCAAGCTTAAGGAACTTAAGAATTTTGAACTTCTACATTCGATGCCGAAACCTATCAAATCAAGTTCGATTGACCTCAAATTTTGTACACAAGTCATAAATGACATAACGGAGCTATGAAAATTTTCAGAACTGGATTTCATCCCCGATATCAAAAAGTCAACCCCCCCCCCCGTCAAACTTCCAAAAAATTCAACTTTCGTCATTTCAAGCCTAATTCCACTATGAACTTCCAAATAATTTTCCGGGCACGCTCTTAAGTCCAAAATCACCCTACAGAGCTATTGGAATCATCAAAATTCTATTCCGGGGTCGTTTACCCATAAGTCGACATCCAGTTACTATTTCAACTTAAACTTTGAACCTTGGAACTAAGTGTCCCAATTCATTCTAAAACCTCATCGGACCCGAACTAACCTCCCCGGAGAGTCACATAACAATTATAAAGAATAAATTGAGAAGTAAATGGGGCAACGAGGTTGTAATACTCAAAACGACTGGTCGGATCGTTACAATCTCTCTTAATTTCAGTTTAGGGTTTAGACTGTGGTATAGGGGGTTACTCCATCACAACGTGACAACTACCACCGACCAGTGATTCCAGCCGCGGTTCATCGTCTTCCGCTTCCGCTTCACGAAGAACAAGTAAGTTCGCGTTTTAGGATTTACACGCCAATCTAATGTGTTTAGATTAACGTGTTCCTTCATTGGTATCAGAGCCATATACTGATTTTCTGGTCCGGATGCATATATATATATATATATATATATATATATATATATATATATATATATATATATATATATATATATATGAACTGCATTACACGTTAATAATGGCACGTGATGATTTAAATATTTATTTATATGAAGGAATAATAAAATTTAATTAATGAGAGAAATTTTATGTATAATAATACAACAATCAGTAAATGGTATATTATTACATTAGCATAATACATGAATTTAAAATAAAAGGACATCATCAAAACTTACACAAATGATCAAATTTGTCATGTTAGTTAAATAATTATTTATTATAGTTTAAAAGTATTTAATGTGATGGTATCTTAACGAACACTTCCTTGTGGACAATATTTTTTTGTATATGTTTCCTCCTAAAGCTTTGGTTGCTCTGCCTTAACCATAACTATTGTTGTCAATCTTGATATCCCTCTTGAAAGTGCAACATATAGTTATTCGTGCAAGAAACTATATTGCGGTAAATATAGTCCAATATTTAGGATGTTTACCCTTGTGCTTTATTTATTATATTTGCAAAACATAAACATACTAAAAATTATTTTCACACAAATTAAATCAGATATTCCTTAGTTTCGAAAGACGAAAGTTGAATTCAGGGATAAGAATATACTTAGAAACACATTGACCAATATCATAATTTTTGCATGTATGACATTATTGTCAAAACTTTTATATACCATATGTGTGCTATTACATAAGCTATTGGACATATCTAAGTTTTTCAGTAGCACAACAGGCATATTTTTCTTCAAAATCAACCTATATACAATGGAAGATCAATTTTAACTTAGTCTATTATATATACGGTGACACTAACATACGTAAGAAATAATAAACTTGACAACAAACATGTATGGCAGAAGGCCATTTAGTATTAAAGTATATAAGTATTCTTCTTGATAGTAATCATTGGTATCATTTTCTGCCGAGTCAAAAACAGAAAACTATTTTGTTTTTAGTATAAAATTTGGCAATCAAACTTTTATTTAGTTGATCAACATATTCATTTCTGCTAGCTAAGATATCTTTTTAATTCTATAATACAATTTGCATAAATTGCATTTTAATCTAATGATAGAAATATTTCTCTTATTAGGAAGAACCAAATCTTCTTTTATTGGATGCTCTTCTTCATTTCCGACAAGAAGCAAGAAGATACTGAATACTGGATCTGTTATTTTTTTATATTTCTTGTCAGTTGAATCTTTTTTATTTGAGGCCAGAAGTATAACTTTGGCAAGCTAGCTTTTACAGTCTCTGCTTTTGTCGATTTTGGAACTACTTGTAGTACTTGACATAAATTACCTCCCAAACCATTGATTTCCACCAAACGGTTAATTAATATCCAATATATCTCTAGAACTCCGGGCAATTATTTCAATCGTTCGACACTTAACCTGTCACGACCCAAAATCCAACTAGTCGTGATGGCACCTAACCCAACTTGCTAGGTAATCCAATTATCAACTATCCAATTCCAATGAAATTTAAGAAGGCAATAAATTAAAAGAAAATATATGAAAAAATACATTTACCCAAGAACACTAGTACAGATCATGAGCTTCTAAGAATAGAGTTTACAAAACTGGTACGAAATAAATACATCATCTGTTTGAAAAGTACATAAACAGAGTTTATGAATCTAAGGCTACCATGAACAAGAGGCAGCTACAACCGGGATGCAGGTACATCTTCAATTCTGGCTCCCGTCGATCACAGCAACGTTAGCAGTCAATATCTGCACGCAAGGTGCAGAAGTGTAGTATGAGTACAACCGACCCCATATACTCAATAAGTAACAATCCTAACCTTAGGTTGAAAGTAGTGACGAGCTAACACAAAGGTTAGGGTCCAGATCCAATAATCAACAACAGTTCATAACAACATGAAGAGAGTAATACAAGAAGTATCTCAAAGAATAAACGCTCAGCTACATCATGATTTCTGAAAATAATTCTGCATTTCCTGTGTATCAGTGAAAATCCAAATCGTTTACCAAAAATATAAGTAAGTTTGAAAACAGTAATTTTTCCCAAAAATCCTTTCAACAATGATAAGATGTTTTATTTTCTTTCCAGATACCCAGTGGAAAATGCATCACTATGCCCATTTGCCAATATGCGTGAGAAGTCATGAATGACGTGATACCGTACAATATGAGGAAAATGCATCTCTAGGACTGTATGTCAAATGTGAATGTCAATGCGATGCAACTCAGTGATAAAATCAAATGCATACTCTCAGAGTATCATTTCACTCAGTCCTCCCAATCACTCAGTCCTCACAGTCACTCATGCCTCACAGTAACTCAATCCTCCCAAATCACTCGGCACTCGCGCTCAGAACTCGCTCTCAGTAGGTACCTGCACTCACTGGGGGTGTGTACAAACTCCGAAGGGGCTCCTTCAGCCCAAGCGCTATAATCTGCACGGACAACTCACGTGCTATAGTATCAATATCTGTATCAGTACGGACAACTCATGTGCTATAATAAGCCAATCTGGCCTGCTGCGGCGTGCAACCCGATCAAATAATTATCCTCACAATCAGGCCATCGACCTCACTCAGTCATCAATCTCTCTAGTCTCTCTCTCATGGGCTCACAATGTCATGAAAATAGCCCGAAAATAATGATATGATGTATCAAAAAATAACAACAGAGACTCGAAAATGATGTGTAATAAAATGAATGTGACTGAGTATGAATTTTCAATTTAAAACAAATAATTCACAGCAATATGACCTATGTGGGTCCCAATAATACTGGCACATAGCCTCAACGTGATTTTTAATATGATTCTCAGCTCAATTTCTGTAACACATAAAACTACATAGAAAATGGCAAGATTATTTTACTACAAAATTCCACGAAAACAATTATGTCACAATTTCTATGGTGCACACCCACATGCCCATCACCTAGCATGTGCGTCACCTCTCAACAATTCACATAATACATATATTCAGGGTTCATACCCTCAGCTCCAAGATTAGAAAAGTTACTTACCTCGAACAAGACGAATCCAATGTCGAGCAAGCTAAACAATGCTCCAGAAATTCCATTCTGTGCATATCAACTTCCAAACCGCTCGAATCTATCCACAATTAATTTGATTCAGTTTACAAAATTATAGGAATTAATTCCATATCAAAATACTGATATTTTCCACAAAATCTGAAATTACACCCCAAATTTCACCCGTGGGGCCCATGTCTCGGAACCCCACAAAAGTTATAAAATCCGAAAGCCCATTTAACCACGAGTCTAGCCATACCAACCAAAATTCGACCTCAACTCGACCCTCAAATCTTCAAATTAACCCATTAAATGATGGATTCAAAAGCATTATCATAGAAATTAATCAAAACTGGATAAGAATCACTTACCCCAAACACCCACGCAAAAATCATTCCAAAAATCGCCTTCTACCGAGCTCCCAATTTAATTTTGTGTTATGAAATCAAAACCCCTATTTTGGAACTTTTAATTCTGCCCAGAAATGCCTTCATCGCATTCACGAACATAGCTTCGGGTTCACGAAGCAAAAAAATGTGCTGCCAAGATTCCTTCTTCTTGTTCGCGTTATCCTAATCACGTTCGCGATGCCTTCCGACCTCTGCACTTTGCGTTTGCGAGACACGAACCGCGTTCGCGAAGGCTTAACGCCAGGAAGGCCCCCAGCTCCCTTTCCTCTTCGCTTTCAAGTCTCTTTTATCGCGTTTGCGATGGGCAAATCCCAGCAGTCCAAAATCCTTATTCGCGAACGCGTGAGACCCTTCGCATTCGCGAAGAACAACACCAGACACTAGTTCCAGCAGTAGCAAAACAAGGAAAAATGATCTGAAACCATCCCGAAACTCACCCGAGCCCCCCAGGACCTCAACCAAACATACCATCAAGTCCCAAAGTATCATACGAACATAGTCAAACCCTCGAATCACCTCAAAAAACACTAAAATCACGAATCAGACCCCAATTTAAGCCTAATGAACTTTGAAATTTCAAATTTTAACAAACGATGCCGGAACCTATCAAATCAAGTCCGATTGGCCTCGTATTTTCAACACAAGTCATAAATGACATAACGGGCCTATCAAAATTTTTAGAATCGGATTTTGACCCCGATATCAAAAAGTCAACCCCCCGGTCAAACTTTCCATAAATTCGACTTTCGGCATTTCAAGCCTAATTCCACTACGGACCTCTAAATAATTTTTTGGATACGCTCATAAGTCCAAAATAACTATACGGAGCTACTGAAATCATCAGAATTTGAATCCGAGGTCATTTACACATAGATCAACATCCGATCGACTTTTTCAACTTAAGCTTTCCATTGAAGAGATTAAGTGTCTCATTTCACTCTGAATTCTCTCCGGACCCGAACTAACTAACCTAATAAGTCATACAATAGCTATAAAGCACAAACATAACAGTAAATGGAGGAATGGGCCTGTAATGCTCATAACGACCGGCCTGGTCGTTACATTCTCCCCCACTTAAACATACATTCGTCCTCGAACGTGCCAAGAGTTGTTTCCAAACCATCAAATCATTGTTCCATATTACCACGCACGTACCCGGGGGTGATCCCACATCACCCTATTCTATATAGGCCTGACAACACAATACAACTGGAAAATCCTTAATTTTTACCTTAGCCCAAAACCTTGGAATTCAATTTCTAACCTTCAAAATTTCTTACATTTATACACTGTATGAGTCTGAACAAGCTGCATCGATCTATAACTATAATCACGGATATAATCACCCAGCATATTACACAACTCACCCGCTCGTAGCACTATTCCTGATCACAGTAACTACTCCAAACCAACCAAGTACTAGCATTAAACCCCATATCGAACAAAACCTCATCCCAAAACCTTCGTACACTATTGATAATAAAAGAAACACGCTGAATCTCGTAACCCCTTATCAGATCAACATGTCATGGAACTCTCTCGCCCCAACCAGAACCATAATCCCCTTTTTAGCTGACTTTCAATGTCATCTTCCCAAATATACCGTAATCAAACCTGACAGTACTCATTCTAGGTCCAATGACCTTATATTATTAAACACAACTATCCCACAGACACTCCACATCAATATAACTCCACCCACAACTGCGCAATCTGTGTACCCAAATATGGGAGATGTCTCAAGGACGAGAACCATATTGCAAGTTCAACAAGCACCACCACAACCACAATGTTACAATCAACTCCTCAAATTTCGTGAAGAGGATAACCGTAGGCGCATGTGCACAATCGTAGGGGAAGAAAATTAATGAATCAGATAACTCACGTGCTATAGTATCAATATCTGTATCCGCACAGACAACTCACGTGCTATAATAAGCCAATCTGACCTGCTGCGCCGTGCAACCCAATCCCATAATTATCCTCACAATCAGGCCCTCAGCCTCACTCAGTCATCAATCTCTCCAGTCTCTCTCTGATGGGCTCACAATGTAATAAAAATAGCCCAAAAAATAATGATATGATGTATCAATAAACAACAACAGAGACTGGGATATGATATGTAATAAAATGAATGTGATTGAGTATGAATTTTCAATTTAAAATAAATAATTCACAGCAATATGACCTCTGTGGGTTCCAATAATACTGGCACATAGCCTCAACATGATTTTTAATATGATTCTCAGCTCAATTTCTGTAACACATAAAACTGCATAGAAAATGCCAAGATTATTTTACTACAAAATTCCACAGAAATAATTTTGTCACAATTTCTATGATGCACACCCACATGCCCATCACCTAGCATGTGCGTCACCTCTCAACAATTCACATAATACATATTTTCAGGGTTCATACCCTCAACTCCAAGATTAGAAGAGTTACCTCGAACAAGACAAATCCAATGTCGAGCAAGCTAAACAATGCTCCAGAAATTCCATTTTGTGCATATCAACTTCCGAACGGCTCAAATCTATCCACAATTAATTTGATTCAGTCCACAAAATTATAGAAATTAATTCCATATCAAAATACTAATAGTTTCCACAAAATCCGAGAGCCCATTCAACCACGAGTCTAGCCAAACCAATTTAACAAAAATCCGACCTCAACTCGACCCTCAAATCTTCAAATTAAACCAAGACAGTTTTCTAAATTTTTCAACTTAATTCACCCATTAAATGATGGATTCAAAGGCATAATCATGGAACTGGATAAGAATCACTTACCCCAAACACCCAAGCAAAAATCTCTCCAAAAATCGCCTTCTACCGAGCTCCCAATTTAATTTTGTGTTATGAACTCAAAACCCCCGTTTTGGAACTTTTAATTCTGCCCAGAAATGCCTTCATCGCGTTCACGACCATAGATTCACGTTCGTAAAGCAAAACAATGTGCTGCAAAGTTTTCTTCTTCGCGTTCGCGATATCCTAATCGCGTTCGCGATGCCTTCCAACCTCTGCCCTTTGCGTTTACGAGACACGAACCGTGTTCGCGAAGGCATAACGCCAGGTAGGCCCCCAACTCCCTTTCCTCTTCGCCTTCATGTCTCCTTCATCGCATTCGTGATGGGCAAATCCCAGCAGTCCAAAATCCTTATTCGCGAACGCGTGAGACCCTTCGCATTCGCAAAGAACAAAACCAGACACTAGTTCCAGCAGTAGCAAAACAAGGAAAAATGATTCGAAAACCATCCCGGAACTCACTCGAGCCCCCCTGGACCTCAACCAAACATACCATCAACTCCCAAAACAATATACGAACTTAGTCGAACCCTCAAATCACCTCAAACAACACTAAAATTGTGATGACCCAAAAGGTCATCTTTAAATTTAATAAATATTTCTATGTTCTAAGACCTCAAACAATACTATTCATCATATCTCGACTTGCGTGCACAGTTCGAATGATTTTCCGGAAAGGTTTTATGTGAAATATTGATAAAAAAATCAAATAGAGCTTTAAAACTCAATTAAGTTGACTTTGGTCAACATTTTTAACAAACAGACCCGGATCAGTATTTTGACAGTTCCGGTAGGTCTGTCTCGTGATTTGGGACTTGGGCGTATGCCCGTTAATTTGGAGGTCCCTAGCTCAAGTTATCGCTATTTAACGGAAACTAGAAATATAAAGGCTAAAAATTTCAAAAGTTTGACCGCGGAGTTGACTTTATTGATATTGGACTCGGATTGAGATTCCAAAAATTGGAATAGCTATGTTATGTCATTTATGACTTGTGTGCCAAATTTGAAATCATTCCGGATTCATTTAACATATTTTGGCACAAGTTTTGTAAATTGAAAAGTTTGAAACTCATAAGTCCGAAGCAAGGTGTGAATTATAATTTCGATGTTGTTTGATGTGATTTGAAACCCCGGGTAAATCCGTATTCTGTTTTGGGACTTGTTGGAATATTCGGACGGGGTACCGAGGGGCTCGGGTGAGTTTCGAGGTGATTTTGGACCATTTCTAGGCTATTTTTAGCTGCTGGTTTTTGGCTACAGAAGTTTGCTATGCGACAGCGGGTAATTGGCCGTGATCGCGATGAGTAAAATGGGACAAATTGACCAGTGCTTTGCGATAGCGGATGACCTTTCGCGATCGCATAGAGGAAACTTCTGTTGCACTGACCCTACTTTGGAAGCTTATATCTCGCAATCTAAAAGGAATTTGGAGATGATCAAAAAATAAAAGTTGTAGCACTTTGTGTCTAGTTTTCAAAAAATCAAACCATTTGGTAATTGGATTAGGTACAAAGAGTTATGGATATTACCCTACAGGCTGTCCGGGAAGATGTTTTGAAACCGCGAAGAAGAAATTTGTGTTGTACAGGGCTGACTTTGATAGCTTAGATCTAAATCTATAAGGAATTGGGAGATGACTAAAACATGCAATTTGTAGATCTTGGTGTATAGTTTTCATAAAGGTAAACCATTTATTATTTGGAGTTTTGTACAAAGAGTTATGACCATTATACTAGAGGTGTCCGGAAGAGTTGGAGAAGGTTGTTGGAAATATTATTCTTCGTGATCGCGGGAGAATGGCCGCGATCGCATTGAGTAAAAAATGCTGGAAAATTTTTTGTGCTTCGCGATCGCATAGGGTAAATAACTGGTTTCCAGAACATAAGTTTTGGAAATGGGATTTCGTCCCATTTTTCACTTCTCACGATTTTGAGCTCGGGTAAGACGATTTTTGCGGGATTTTCACGAAAAAATATTAGGGTAAGTGTTCCTTATCCTATATTGATTATATTTCATGGTTCCATACTCATTTACATCATGAATCCATGAATTTATGGAAAATAAATCAGATTTTTATAAAATCTTCCAAAATTGTAAAATTAGGATTTGAAGGTCAATTTGAATGTCGGAATTCAATGATTTTTGTATGGTTGAACTCGTATCGGAGCGGGTGTTCGGGTTTTGTGAGTTTTTCCTAGATTCGAGACGTGGGCCCCACTATCTATTTTTAAAATAAATTTCGGATTTTAATCCGGAAAATTAGTAAATTCATATGGAATCAATTCCTACGATTTGTATTGAATATATTGAATTGTTTATGACTAGATTTGAGGATTTTGGACACGAATTTGCGAGGAAAAGGTTTGTTGGATTCTTGGATTTGGTTGCAAGCAAGGTAAGTATCGCGGTTACCCTTGACTTAAGGGAATAGAACCCTTGAATTATTTGCTATGTATCTAATTGCTACTTGACATTTAGCATATTAAATATTAAACTGTCTATTTTTCCCTGATTTCCACAGTTAATTGCTACTTGTCATTATTTATTTCATAAATAAATTATAATTACTGTATGACTTGATGCTTAATAGTTTCTCATTGAACGTGGTATTTATTGGAATATTTTTATTACATTTAAGAGTTGTCAAAATATATTAGGATCGGGTTGCACGCCACAACAGATTTATTTAAAGTTTATATTGGGGGATCGGGTTGCACACCGCAATATATTTATTTAAAGTTTATATTGGGGGATCGGGTTGCACGCCACAACAGATTTATTTAAAGTTTATATTGGGAGATCGGGTTGTACGCCGCAACAGATTTATTTAAAGTGTATATTGGAGGATCGAGTTGCATGCCGCAACAGGTTTATTCTAAGTTTATATTGTTGGAGCGGGTTGCACACCGTAATGGAAACAAGTTGAGGGATTGTGACTGCTCAATTGACTTCAATTATTGATATTATTTACCGGTCTTACTACTATTCCCGTTATTATTATTATTATTATTATTATTATTATTATTATTGTGTACAGGTTAATGTAAGCGACCTGCCTTAGCCTCGTCACTACTTCGTCGAGGTTAGGCTCGACTCTTACCAGTATATGGGGTCAGTTGTACTGATACTACACTTTGCACTTCTTGTGCATATTTCAGAGTTGGTCCCAGCGGCGTACTATAGACTTGCTCGGATTTCAGCTACCCAGAGGAGACTTGAGGTATAACTGCACCGCGTCCGTACTTCTGAAGTCCCCGTCTACTTTATTTTAGTTGTGTGTTTTCTTTCAGACAGCTTTATTTTATTCAGACCCTTTTTTTGTATTATTCTAGAAGCTCGTGCACTTGTGACTGCAGTTCTGGGATGGTATTTAGACATAACAATTATTATGGATTATTCACTTTATTTTAGACTTTATTTCCGCATTTGTTTCTTTGTTATTAATTAATTTAAAAATTATGTCAAAATGGCTAATTATATTTTAACGTTGGCTTGCCTAGAAAGTGAAATATTAAGCGCCATCACGGTCCTGAAGGTGGGAATTTTGGGTTGTGACAGTTGGTATCAGAGCACTAGGTTACATAGGTCTCACGAGTCACGAGCAAACTTAGTAGAGTCTGAAGGATCGGTACAGAGAAGTCTGTACTTATCTTTCAGAGGCTACGAAGTTTAATTTCATTCCTTATGGTGCGATATTGGTTTAGCTTGAAACATATATCTCATATTCCTTTCTATCCACTCATGTATGACATTGCGCACTCGGTATCAGTTGTACGTCGACGGTACGTGATGCCGTAGATGGACTACGAGGGAGTCAGAGATGCTCAAACAATGCCTCAACGTGTGGTTCCGACATATTGGCGTCTTGTTGATTTATACGAGCTACGAAGGTTAATATTTTGGATCATCGAACGTGATGAACTATGACTTTGCACCGAGTGGGGGAGTCCAATATCAATGGATGGATTGTGGGGTCATGTGTTATATCAGTTTTGGCCTGAAATATATATATATGGTACTGAAAGGTTCCCCAAAAAACAATTTACACTTGTTTAAGGCCTGAGATTTTGTAGAGGATAAGGTTGGGACTTGCGGTATGTCCACCCACTTAATAATCCTATACTTCAGTACCAAAGGAGTTAGAGAAATAACATTAAATTTACAGAAGGTCTACTCGGCGTAGATGTCACAGTTGCGGATTTTGGGGTGCTTTGGAGGAAGTACACTGGTTGACAAGATTTTGGACTATGTGATTTGTGCCAATATTTGTCTGTATGGAGCTCTACTTTTGTGATCGTTGTGTATAAATAGTGGTAAGGGTTACCCCAAAGAAGAATCGAAGAGTATGTTAAGAAATAAGTCAGCTCAGCAGCGTTGAGTCAGCATAACAAAAGAAGAAATTGGCCTTTGAAGAGATAATTCTCCATCGGTGTTCATGGCAAGCCTTTGAAGAGGGCAGACCATCCAATGCAACACCGCCCACTTGGCTTAGTTCTCATAAACACTTTTGAAAGAGTTTGTTTCCCGGACTCTCCATAATGTGTGGCATATAGGGTTTGAACGGTTGCGTCAGGTCACCATGACAGTGTCATAATATGCCATCAGGTTCAATAAGTTAGCCCATCATACTCCTACTTTGGTTCCTACAGCCAGAGAACGAGTCCACAGACTCATTAAAGGACTCAATATGATAGTAAAATTTTGTACGACTCGGGAGCTATAGGTTGATACTTCATTTCTGCTATTGTTAGAAATTGCCAAGATATTAGAACGTGTTCGGGGTGAGGAAAAAGGAAGCTAAGGAGACCAAGAGGTCTCGAGGTTCTGGAGGATTCAGTGGATTCTACTATGCAAGTAAAAATCATTATGGTGGGAGCTCGGGCAGTCGGCCAACCTTGTCCGCACATCAGATTATTCGGGGTGCTTCAGTAAGTTCTATTAATGCACCACCGACATGAGTTTCCTATAATGGTTGTTCCAGTTATCTGGTACAAACTCAGTATGAGCAGCCAAACCGCAAAAGAGTTGTTATGAATGTAGTGATACTAGGCACATTATGAGAAAATTGTCCCAGACTTGGGAGAGACATATTTCATCAAAGAACTCAGGCTATGTGCCCCATTGTAGTTACTACACCACCCACACGACCATTTAGGGGTGGAGGACAGGCGAGTAGAAGGTGTCCTAGATGTGGAGGCCCAATCGTTGATATATGTTTTTTATGGTATGGCTGGGGTCGCTACATTAGATGGTGTTGTTATAGGTACGACCTCGATTTAATATAAAGGAATAATTTCCTTAATTTGATTCGGTTCTGAGTATCAAGACGAGTCCTCCTATTGTGCGCCACTTATGAGTGAGCCTCATAATTCTATAATCTACTTATGTGTTTACTCATGTTGGGAGATTCTATGGAAATAACTATGCTTATCATTCCATGTTGGTCACTAATAAGAGCTGCGACACTAAAGGTGGCTTTCTGTTACTCATTTCGGTAAGTTTCAATGTAATTTCCGGATAATTAGTTACAAATTGTGAATTTACCCTACCGGTGTGGGGTTCATTATGTGTTGCGATTTTGTTTAACGGAAATTATTTAAAAGGACAAAATGGAAAGTTTTAATTGACACGATGTGCATATTACTTGTGATTCAGAACTGAGGATGAGATCCTCGCATTTTAATATAAATTGATATGTTTTAACAGGGCTACGAGCTGCGGTGGAAGTTATATAAGGACGAGATCCTTGTGAGGAAAATTCTTGTATTTAAGTTCTCCCTTGTGAAATTAAATTTGTACTATAGTACTAATAGGGAGTCATGCCTGTTAGACTTATTTGAGAAAAATTCTTGTATGAAATTCTCTGTGCATACTTGCCAAATTCGTGCTGTAATTATTGAGTTTTAACCTACTAGGTAAGTGCCCGCCGAAATGGCGTTAAATGTGACTCGTTAATTCAGGTAAGTAATTATGAGGTCTTCATGCCTCGCATCATGTTATCAGTATTGTGAAGGTTTGAAATGAGATTTTTGTTAACATGAAGTTAATTGATGATTCTGTAATTGATTGCGAATAACTATTAAGACCAGATTGACCTAGAAGGGTGCTCCGTTCAGGTGGACCGAAGAGTGTGAGGAGAGCTTTCAAAAGCTCAAGACAGCTTTGACTACAACCCTAGTATTGGTATTACTTACAGGTTCGGGGGTCTTATACGGTATATTGTGATGCATCTCACATTGGGCTTGGTGCAGTATTAATGCAAGATGGCAGGGTGATTGCATACACGTCGCGAAAATTGAAAGTTCACGATAAGAATTATCATGTTCATGACTTAGAATTGGCAGCCATTGTTCATGAGCTAAAAATTTGGAGGCATTACCTTTATGGTGTCTCGTGTGAGGTATTTACTGATCATCGTAGCCTACAGTATTTGTTCAAACAAAAAGATCTCAATTTGAGGTAGAGAAGATTGTTGGAGCTATTGAAAGACTATCATATCACCAATTTGTATCACCCCGGAAAGGCCAATGTGGTGGCCGATGCTTTGAGTAGAAAGGCTATGAGTATGGGGAACATTGCGTATATTCCGGCTGGTGAGAGGCCGTTAGCTACAAATATTCAGACTTTGGCCAATCAGTTCGTGAGGTTAGATGTTTCAGAACTCAGTCGGGTTCTAGCTTGCACACTCGCTCGGTCTTCTTTATATGAACGCATCAGAGAGCGAAAGTATGATGATCCTCATTTACTTGTCCTTAAGGACACGGTGTGGTACGGTGATTCCAAACAGGTTGCTGTGGGGGAAGATGGAGTTCTGCGAATAAAGGGTCATATTTGTGTGCCTAATGTGGATGGACTTCGTGAATTAATTCTGGAAGAGGCCCACAGTTTCAGGTATTCTATTCATCCAGGTGCCGCAAAAATGTATCCAGATTTGCGGCAACATTATTAGTGGTGGAGAATGAAAAAGAATATAGTTGCATATATAGCTCGGTGTCTGAATTGTCAGCAAGTTAAGTACGAGCATCAGAAACCTGATGGTTTACTTCAGAAGTTCGAAATTCTTGAGTGGAAGTGAGAGAGTATCACTATGGACTTTTTTGTTGGGTTTCCACAGACTCAGAGAAAATTTGACGCAGTATGGGTTATTGTGGATAGGTTGACCAAGTCGGCACATTTCATTCCAGTGGCAGTTACCTATTCTTCAGAGCGATTAGCTGAAATTTATATTTGTGAGATTGTCCGCCTTCACATTGTGCCTGTGCCTATTATTCCAGATCAAGGTACACAGTTTACCTCACACTTTTGGAGGGCTGTACAGCGTGAGTTAGGTACGCGGGTTGATTTGAGTACAACATTTCATCCACAGATAGACAGTCAGAGCGCACTATTCAGATATTGGAAGATATGCTTCATGCTTGTGTTATAGACTTTGGAGATTCTTGGGATCAGTTCTTGCCACTTGTGGAGTTTGCTTATAATAATAGCTACCAGTCGAGCATTCAGATGGCTCCATATAAGGTATTATATGGAAGGCGATGCCGATCGCCAGTTGGCTGGTTTGAACCGGGAGAGACTTGGTTGTTGGGTACCGATTCGGTACATGATGCCTTGGATAAGGTCAAAATTATTCAGGATCGACTTCGCACAGCTCAGTCTAGGCAAAAGAGTTATGCCGACCGTAAAGTTCGTGATAGTGCATTCATGGTTGGAGAAAGAGTATTGCTTTGGGTTTCACCTATGAAAGGTGTAATGAGGTTCGAAAAGAAGGGCAAGGTGAGCCCTAGGTATATAGGACCCTTCGAAATTCTTAAAAGGGTGGGTGAAGTGGCCTACAGGCTTGCATTACCACCTAGTTTATCAGTGGTTCATCCGGTGTTCCATGTGTCTATGCTCCCGAAATATCATGGTGATCCGTCCCATGTATTAGATTTCAGCTCAGTCCAATTGGATAAGGATTTGACTTACGAAGAGGAGCCGGTAGCTATTCTAGCCTAGCAGGTCCGACAGTTGAGGTCTAAGAGTTATCCTTCAATTCGGGTGCAAGGGAGAGGTCAGCCGATTGAGACAACTACCTGGGAGTCTGAGTCACACATGCGGAGTAAATATCCACACCTTTTTACCAGCTCAAGTACTTTTCTAATTCCGTTCGAGGACGAATGTTTGTTTTAGAGGTGGAGAATGTGATGACCCAAAAGGTCATCTTTATATTTAATAATCATTTCTGTGTTCTGAGACCTCAAACATCACTATATATATCTATCATCGTTCCTCGACTTGCGTGCGCAGTCCGAATGATTGTTTGCTGGAAAGTTTTTATGTGAAAAATTGATAAAAATATCAAATAGAACTTCAAAACTAAATTAAGTTGACTTTGGTCAACATTTTTAGAAAACGGACCCGGATAACTATTTTGATAGTTCCGGTAGGCCTGTCTCGTGATTTGGGACTGGGGCGTATGCCCGAAATTTAATTTTGAGGTCCCTAGCTCAAGTTATCGCTATTAAACGGAAATTAAAAATATAAAGGCTAAAGATTTTCAAAGTTTGACTGCGGAGTTGACTCTATTGATATTGACTCGGATTGAGATTCCGAAAATTGGAATAGCTCCGTTATGTCATTTATAACTTGTGTGCCAAATTTGAAGTTATTTTGGATTCATTTAACATGTTTTGGCACAAGTTTTGTAAATTGAAAAGTTTGAAACTCATAAGTCCGAATCGAGGTGTAAATTGTAATTTTGATGTTGTTTGACGTGATTTGAAATCCCGAATAACTCCGTATTATGTTGCGGGACTTGTTGGAATATTCGGACGGGGTCCCGAGGGACTCGGGTGAGTTTCGTGGTAGTTTCGGACCATTTCTAGGCCATTTTTAGCTGCTGATTTTTGGATACAGCAGTTTGCTATGCGATAGCGGGTAATTGGCTGCGATCGCGATGAGTAAAATGGGAGAAATTGACCAGTGCTTCGCGATCGCGTAGACGAAACTTCTGATGCACTAACCCGACTTTGAATGCTTATATCTCGCAATCTATAAAGAATTTGGAGATGATCCAAAAATAAAAGTTGTAGACCTTTGTGTCTATTTTTTACAAAATCAAACCATTTGGAATTTGAAGTTATGTACATAGATTTATGGTTAGTACACTACATTCTGTCCGGGAAGATGTTTTGAAATCGCGAAGAAGATATTTGTGTTGCACAGGGCGGACTTCGGCATCTTATATCTCTAAATCTATAAAGAATTGGGAGGTGACTAAAACAAGAAAGTTGTAGATCTTGGTGTATAGTTTTCAAAAAGGTAAACCATCTATTATTTGGAGTTTTGTATAAAATGTTATGAGCATTATACTAGAAGCTGTCCGGAAGAGTTGGAGAAGGCTGTTGGAAAAATATTTCTTCGCGATCACGGGAGAATGGCCGCGATCGCATAGAGTAAAAAATGCTGGAAATTTTTTTGTTCTTCGCGATCGCGAGAGTTTGGCCGCAATAGCTTAGGTAAATACTGGTTTCCAGAACTTAAGTTCTGGAAATGGGATTTCGTCCCATTTTTCACTTCTCACGATTTTGAGCTCGGATAAGATGATTTTTAGGCGATTTTCACGGGAAAACATTGGGGTAAGTGTTACTTATCCTATATTGATTATATTTCATGATTCCATACTCATTTACTTTATGAATCCGTAAATTTATGGGTAAAAAAATTAGATTTTTTATAAAATCTTCCAAAAATATAAAATTAAGATTTGAAGGTCAATCTGATGTCGGAATTCGATAATTTTTGTATGGTTGAACTCATATCGGAGCAGGTGTTCGGATTTTGTGAGTTTTTCCTAGATTCGAGATGTGGGCCCCACTATTGATTTTTAAAATGAATTTCAGATTTTAATCCGGAAAATTAGTAAATTCATATGGAATCAATTTCTACGATTTGTATTGAGTATATTGAATTGTTTATGATTAGATTTGAGGATTTCGTACACAAATTCGCGAGGAAAAGGTTTATTGGATTCTTGGATTTGGTTGCAAGCGAGGTAAGTGTCGTGGTTAACCTTGACTTGAGGGAATAGAACCCTTGAATTATTTGCTATGTGAATTTCATGTGTAACGATGTATAGGCAAGGTGATGAGTGCCTATACTTTGTCAAATTAATTGTTTGCTTAATTATTTAAATATCTTTAATTGTTTTAAGACACAAATTAATTATTATAATAATTGTTTCTCTTTTATTCCTTGTCAAATATTAATTCTTGAATTCCTGTAATAATTGTTACATGCTTATTTGATTTATGTGTCTTAATTGCTACTTGACATTTAGCATATTAAATATTAAACTGTCTATTTTCTCCCTGATTTCCATAATTAATTGCTACTTGTCATTATTTATTTCATAAATAAATTATAATTACTGTATGACTTGATGCTTAATAGTTTCTCATTGAACGTGGTATTTATTGAAATATTTTTATTACATTTAAGAGTTGTTAAAATATATTAGGATCGGGTTGCACGCCGCAACAGATTTATTTAAAGTTTATATTGGGGGATCGGGTTGCACACCGCAATATATTTATTTAAAGTTTATATTGGGGGATCGGGTTGCACGCCACAACAGATTTATTTAAAGTTTATATTGGGAGATCGGGTTGTACGCCGCAACAGATTTATTTAAAGTTTATATTGGGGAATCGGGTTGCACGCCGCAACAGGTTTATTCTAAGTTTATATTGTTGGAGCGGGTTGCACGCCGCAATGGAAACAAGTTGAGGGATTGTGACTGCTCAATTGACTTTAATTATTGATATTATTTACAGGTCTTACTACTATTCCCATTATTATTATTATTATTATTATTATTATTATTATTATTGTGTACAGGTTAATGTAAGCGACTTGCCTTAGCCTCGTCACTACTTCATCGAGGTTAGGCTCGGCACTTACCAGTACATGGGGTTGGTTGTACTGATACTATATTCTACACTTCTTGTGCAGATTTCGGAGTTGGTCCTAGTGGCGTACTATAGATTTGCTCGAATTTCAGCTACCCATAAGATACTTGAGGTATAACTGCACAGCGTTCGCAGTTCTGAAGTCTTCGTCTACTTTATTTTAGTTGTGCGTTTTCTTTCAGACAATTTTATTTTATTCATATCCTTATTTGTATTATTCTAGAAGCTCGTGCACTTGTGACTACAGTTCTGGGATGGTATTTAGACATCATAATTATTATGGATTATTCACTTTATTATAGACTTTATTTTCGTATTTGTTTCTTTGTTATTAATTAATATAAAAATTGTGTCAAAATTTCTAATTTTATTTTAACGTTGGCTTACCTAGCAAGTGAAATGTTAGGCGCCATCACAGTCCTAAAGGTGGGAATTTCGGGTCGTGACAAAAACCATGAATCATACCCCAATTCAAGCCTAATGAACTTTGAAATTTCAACAAACGATGCCGGAACCTAACAAATCAAGTCCGATTGGCCTCGAATTTTTCACACAAGTCATAAATAACATAACAGACCTATTAAAATTTTCAAAATTGGATTTCGAACCTTATATCAAAAAGTCAACCCCTGATCAAACTTCTAAAAAATTCGACTTCCCCCATTTCAAGCCTAATTCCACTACGGACCTCCAAATAATTTTCCGGACACGCTCCTAAGTCCAAAATTACCATACGGAGCTACTGAAATCATTAGAATTCGAATACGAGGTCGTTTACACATAGATCAACATCCGATCAACTTTTTCAACTTAAGTTTTCCATTTAAGAGACTAAGTGTCTCATTTCACTCTGAATTCTCTCCGGACCCGAACTAACTAATCCGATAAGTCATACAACAGCTATAAAGCACAAACGGAATAGTAAATGAGGGAACGGGGTTGTAATTCTCACAACGACCGGCCGGGTCGTTACATAAGTGCTTCATCCCATATTATCAATTTTTTCTTCCTTATAAATTTAGCATCATTGCTCTGCTTTGATATATTTGAGATGGTTATTTAAGTTGTTTGAAGAGGTATATCAAATCTAAAGTGGATGGCCTCATAATAAAATCGTTGTTGGTACATCACTTGCTATTATTGCTAACAGTGTCATGCATCTTGATATGATATTTGCAAATAATGCATGACATAGAAATATTATTTCGATTTCGCCGGAGGCATCTACAAAGAATAATCATGTAACGACCCCGCTAGTCATTTTAAAAGTTGTAGCCCTGTTCCCCTATTTAATGCTCATTATGTACTTTATAACTGTTATATGACTTGCCGGGGAAATTGGTTAGGGTCCGATGAGGTTTTTAGAATGAATTGGAACACTTAGTTTAAAAGTTTAAAACTTAAGTTGAAAAGGTTGGCTGGAGTCAACCTATGTGTAAATGACCCCAGAATAGAATTTTGATGATTCCAACAGCTCCGTATGGTGATCTTGGACTTAGGAACTTGTTTGAAATTTTATTTGGAAGTCCGTAGTTAAATTACGCTTGAAATGGCTAAAATAGGAATTTAAGTTTGGAAGTTTGGTCAGGGAGTTGACCTTTTGATATCGGGGTCGGAATCCAGTTCCGAAAAGTTTTATAGCTCCGTTATATCATTTATGACTTATGTGCAAAATTTGTGGTTAATCGGACTTGATTTGGTAGGTTTCGACATCGAATGTAGAAATTAGAATTTCTAAGTTTCATTAAGCTTGAATTGGGGTATGATTCGTGGTTTTTGCATTTTTATGTGATTTGAGGTTACAAATAAGTTCGTATGATATTTTAGGACTTGTTGGTGTATTTAGTTGAGGTCCCTAGGGCCTCGGGTGAGTTTTGGATGGTTAACGGATCAAAAGTTGGACTTAAACACCTGCTGCAATTTTTATTCTGCTGGAAATTCGGGGACAGAAATTGAGGCCGAGGATCATGGCCCAGGATTGAGGGCCATGATCGAGGCCCAGGATCAAGGCCATGATCGAGGCCCATGATTGAGGCCATGGATCGAGGGCCATGATCGAGGCCATGATCGAGGGCCAGGATCGAGGCCTATGATTGAAGGCCGAGGATCGAGGGCAGCCTGGACAGAACTATAAGTTATAAAGCAGGGGACTTCGTCCCATTTTCCATGTTTTGACAAATTGGAGCTTGGGAAGAGGCGATTTTTGGGAGATTTTCAGAGAAAACATCGAGGTAAGTGTTCTTAACACAATTATGGTTAGATTACCCGAATCCATCATTTGTTTTTACCATTTAATTAGTGCTTTGAGATTGAAACTTGAAATCTCATAGAAACGAATTTTTAAGATTTCGGAGTCGGATTTGAGTGAAATTGGTATGGTTGGACTCGTAATTGAATGGGTTGTCGAATTTTGTAACTTTCGCCGGATTCTGAGACGTGGGCCCCGTGGACGATGTTTGAGTTAATTTTGAATTATTTTGAAAAATGTAGTATTTTCTGATGAAATTGATTCCTATAATTGTTGTTGGCTGTATCAAATTATTTTGGCTAGATTCGAGCCATTTAGAGTTGGATAATCGAGAAAAAGGCCTACTAGTGGATTAAATTGGAGCAAGTCGAGGTAAGTAACTTATCTAACCTTGTGTGGGGGAAATTTCCCCTAGGATTGGTATTGATGTGATAATTATAATGTGATGAAAGTCGTGTACATGAGGTGACGAGTGTGTACACGGGCTAAATGTGGAATACTATGTCTTTAAATTGTGTAGATCACTATTTCAAATTAATTAAATTATTTTATCTTGTTATATTCTTCATCATTGATCTAATTTTTATACTTTAAGCTTGCTTGACGTTTTCCTTCTAATTATTTTACATGTTTAGTTGAAACATAATTTTCTTTTATTCTGTACATTATTTGAAGGTTGATTTCTTAAATTTAAATACGATTAATATGATGTATTTGATATTCTAAATTTGGTACGGAGGCAACGTATTAAAAATTTTGAAATATTATTTTTGCCGAGTTATTTATTTTCGAATATTTTGTGAGATTTTGTACTCATTATGGTTGAGCCGTGAGCTCCCTGTTGTAGAAAATATTGTTGATGTTGTTTATTTTGGAAAATTGAATTATTTGGGCACTTGAGGTGCAAATTTGTGATATATTATGATATTGATACGCATGTGGTGGTATAAGGCCTGGGTATTGAAACGCATGCGGTGAGATAAAGGTGGCTTGATACATGTGGCTAGTAGGAGAACTACTAGAAGTCATGCGGTGTGATAAGGGTGGCTAAAACGCGGGATGCTATTTCGGGAAAAATATTTTCTTTAAAATTAAATGTGAAGGCTCCCGCGGTGATATAAGAAAATGAGATATTGTGAATTTACTTATGATTTGGGACAACGAGGCGGTACATCGGGAGTGCCCTTGTTGATATTTCTTTATGGCTGCATTTGCCTTTGATTAAGTCGTGATTTTCCTAAAGTTGTAAATTTTCTATTTTCTTTCCACGAGGTATATATTTCTAGTAGGGCATGACCTGACCTCGTCACTACTCTACCGAGGTTAGGCTTTGCACTTACTGGGTACCGTTGTGGGGTACTCATACTACGCATCTGCACATCTTTTTGTGCAAATCCAGGTACATCCTACCAGTCCAGACATCAGTAAGCTACCCGTGTAAGGAGACTTCGAGGTATATCTGCCAGCGTCCGCAGACTCCGGAGTCCCCTTCTATCCTTGTTATGTTGCTTCCTTATTTTCTTTAGACTCTGATATATAAATACATTGAGGATAAATTATTTGAAGCTTGTGACTTATTTCTACCGGGTTTTAGGAGTAGTAATTATTTGAATTGCAGTTTCATTTATTTTAGATTTCTATTGATATTTCCACATTGATAGGCTTACATAGTCTTATAGACTAGGTTCCATCACGACATCCTACAGAGGGAATTTGGGGTCGTGACAAGTTGGTATCAGAGCTCTAGGTTCATAGGTGTTATGAGTCACAAGCAGGTTCAGTAGAGTCTCGCGGATCGGTATGGAGACGTCTGTACTTATCTTCGGGAGGCTATGGAACTATTAGGAAATATTCACTTCTTTGATTCCTTATCGTGCACATTTGTTGACTTCGAAGTTCTAAACCATTGTCTTTCTATTCTCTCACAGATGGTGAGGACACGCACAACTGGATCCGATGATCAGACACTTGCGCCCCCTATTGGAGCCGCAAGAGCCCAGGGTCGGGGCAGAGGCCGAGCCAGAGGCCGAGGAAGACCACGTGGTGCAGTAAGAGCACCTGCACGAGCTGCTGCAGCAGAGCCACCATTAGCTCCAGTTGAAAAGTAGGAACCTGAGATGTCTGTTACTACTCCTGCACTTCAGGAGACTCTTGCCCAGTTTTTGAGCATGTTTGGCACTCTAGCTCAGGCAGGGTTGATTCCACTTGCTCCTGCCACATCTCAGGCCGGGGGAGGAGCACAGACTCCCGCCGCCCGTACCCCAGAGCCACGGGCGCAGGTTGACCATGCCCCAGAGGTTATACCAGTGTAGCCAGTTGTACCAATTCGGCTCGAGGTTAGGGCAGCAGTTTCAGAGCGGGAGCAGCTCAGGCTCGAGAGGTACAAAAAGTACCACCCTCCCATATTCAGCGGTTTAGCTACAGAGGATGCTTAGGGTTTTCTGGAGGAATGTCACCGCATCCTTCGTACTATGGGTATTGTGGATTCCAGTGGGGTTTCTTTCACGACATTCCATCTTAGAGGAGCGGCATACAAATAGTGGCGGCCATATGAGTTGGATAGTCCAGCTAAGGAAGCTTCACTCACTTGGACTCAATTTTCAGATATATTCTTAAGGGAGTATATTCCTCAGAGTCTTAGAGATGCATGGCTCGCAGAGTTTGAGCAGCTGCACCAAGATTCTATGACCGTGTCGGAATATGCGGTCTGGTTCGGGTAGGCATGCACCAGACTTAGTTGCTACCGTTCGAGAGCGAGTTTGCAGATTTATTGAGGGTCTCCACCCTAGTATCAGACTCAGTATGGCCCGAGATCTAGAGATGGACATCACATACCAACAGGTGGTGTCAATTCTAGGAGATTGGAAGGTATGCATATCCGAGAGAGGGAAGAGTGGGAAGCTAAGAGACCCCGAGATTCTAGCACATATAATAATTCCCATGCCCCAACTGCAGCCCGTCACGGTAGAGGTTATGTGAGCTGTCTTATTCATTCAGCACTTCCAGCTTTCAGTGGTATTCCGGCTACTCCCAGACCTCAGGTTCCATATTATGCACCGCCAGTGTCTACTGTACCTCCTGTACGGGGTGCCTTCAGCTGGTAGTCTAGTCAATCAGCCTTGAGCCAATCTCAGCAGCCACGTCCTCCGAGGGCTTGTTTTGAGTGTGGTGACACTCGTCATATCATGAGGGATTGCCCCAAACTTAGGAGGGGTGCACCTCCACAGATTTCTCAGGCACCACCTATTTCACAGGGCCCTCAGGCTTCTCAGGCCATGATTACTACACCGGTTGCCACTCCACCTGCATAGCCAGCCAGAGGTGGTGGTCGGGCAGGTAGAGGTCGCCCTAGAGGGGGACGCCAGGCTAGATATTATGCCCTTCCTGCTAGGACAGAGACCGTTGTATCCGATTCTGTTATCACATGTATTATTCCGATCTATCATAGAGATGCATCGATCTTATTTGATCCAGGCTCCACTTATTCTTATGTGTCATCTTATTTTCCCCGTATCTGGGCGTATTCCATGATTCCTTGAGTTCTTCTATTTACGTATCTACACCCGTGGGTAAATCTATTATTATGGACCGCGTGTATCGGTCGTGTTTAATTGTTATCTGTGGTTTTGAAACCAGAGCTAATTTATTATTGCTCAGTATGGTGGATTTCGATATTATTTTGGGCATGGACTAGTTGTCGCCCTATCACGCTATCCTTGATTGTTACGATAATACGGTGACGTTGGCTATGCCAGGTATACCGCGGCTAGAGTGGAGAGGTACCTTGGATCATGTCCCTAACAGAGTTGTTTCATTTCTTAAAGCTTAACAAATGGTTGAGAAGTGATGTGATGCGTATCTGGCCTATGTGAGAGACGTTAGTGTTGATACTCCTACCGTGGAGTCAGTTCTAATAGTAAGGGATTTTCTTGATATATTTCCAGCGGATCTTCCGGGTATGCCACCCGATAGGAATATTTACTTTGGCATTGATTTGGTATGGGGCACTCAGCCCATTTCTATTCCACCATATCGTATGGCCCCCGCAGAGTTGAAAGAATTAAAAGAACAATTACAGGAGTTGCTTGATAAGGGCTTCATTCGGCCCAGTGTATCGCCTTGGGTGCTCCTGTCTTATTTGTGAAGAAGAAAAAGGATGGTTCTATGCGGATGTGTATTGATTATCATCAGCTGAACAAGGTTACAGTGAAGAACATATATCCATTTTCACATATTGATGACCTATTTGATCAGCTTCGGGGTACCAGAGTGTTCTCTAAGATCGACTTGCTTTCAGGTTATCATCAGTTGAAGATTCGAGAACCAGATATCTCGAAGACTGCTTTTAGGACTCGGTATGGTCATTATGAGTTCCTTGTAATGACCTTTGGTCTAACCAATGCCCTAGCTGCATTTATGCACTTAATGAATAGTGTATTCCAGCCCTAACTTGATTGTTTCATCATTGTGTTTATTGATGACATTCTGGTATATTCCCAGAGTTGGGAAGATCATGAGCAGCACCCAAGGATTGTGCTTCAAACTTTGAGAGAAAAGGAGTTATATGCAAATTTTTCAAAGTGTGAATTTTGGCTTAATTCAGTGGTATTTTTGGGTCATATAGTTTCGTGCGAGGGGATCAAGGTAGATCCGATGAAGATTGAGGCAGTGCATAGTTGGTCCAGACCGTCCTCAGCTACGGAGATCCGGAGTTTCCCTGGTTTGGCAGGGTATTATCGTCGATTTGTAGAAGGTTTCTCTTCTATTGCTGCACCTATGACCAAATTGACCCAAAAGTGTGCTCCGTTCAGGTGGACTGAGGAATGTGAGGAGATCTTCCAAAAGCTCAAGACAGCTTTGACTGCAGCCCCAGTATTGGTATTACCTATAGGTTCAGGGTCTTATACCGTGTATTGTGATGCGTCGCATATTGGTCTCGGCACAGTGTTGATGTAAGACGGTAGGGTGATTGCCTATGCGTCCAGACAGTTAAAGGTACAAGAGAAGAATTATCCGGTCCACGACCTTGAGTTAGCAGCTATTGTTCATGCCTTGAAGATTTGGCGGCATTATTTGTACGGTGTCCATTGTGAGGTCTACCCCGATCACCGGAGTCTACAATATCTATTTAAACAGAAGGATCTAAATTTGTGGCAGCGGAGATGGTTGGAGTTGCTTAAGTATTATATTATCACCATTCTCTATCATCCCAGGAAGGCCAATGTAGTGGCCGATGCCTTGAGTCATAAGGCAGAGAGTTTGGGCAGCTTAGCATATTTATGGGTAGCGGAGAGGCCTTTAGCCTTGTATGTTTAGGCCTTGGCCAACCAGTTTGTTAGATTGGATGTTTTCGAGCCGAGCAGAGTTTTGGCTTGTCTGGTTTCTCAGTCTTCTCTTTATGATCGTATCAGGGAGCGTCAGTATGATGACCCCCATCTGCTTGTCCTTAAGGATACTGTTCAGCACGGTGATGCCAAGGAAGTCATTATTGGAGATGACGGTGTATTACGGATGCATGGCAGGCTATGTGTACCCAATGCAGATGGCTTGCATGAGTTGGTTCTCCATGAGGCTCACAGTTTGCGGTACTCCATTCATCTGGGTGCTACAAAGATGTATCAGCACTTGAGACAACACTATTGGTGGAGGCGGATGAAGAAAAACATAGTGGAATATGTAGCTCGGTGCCTAAATTGCTAGCAGGTGAAGTATGAGCATCAGCGATCGGGTGGATTGCTTCAGAAGCTAGAGATTCCAGAATGGAAATAGGAGCGGATCACTATGGATTTCGTTATTGGGCTCCCACGGACTCAGAGGAAGTTCGATGTAGTTTGGGTAATTATGGATAGATTGACCAAGTCATCTCATTTCATTCATGTGGTTACTACTTACTTTTTGGAGCAGCTGGCTCAGGTCTATATTCGCAAAATTGGTAAACTTCATGGTGTATCGGTATCTATCATCTCTGACTGGGGTATGCAGTTTACATCACGGTTCTGGAGGGCCGTACAACGAGAGTTGGGTACTCGGGTAGAGTTGAGTACAACATTTCACCCTCAAACAGACGGGCAATCCAAACGCACTATTCAGATATTGAAGGATATGCTTCGTGCGTGTGTGATAGATTTTGGGGGTGCTTGGGATCAGTTTCTTGCCACTTGCAGAGTTTGCTTACAACAACAGCTACCAGTCGAGCATTCAGATGGCTCCGTATGAGGCCTTATATGATAGGCAGCGTCGGTCACCAATGCTTGGTTCGAACCAGGTGAAACTAGACTATTAGGTAAGAACTTGGTTCAAGATGCTTTGGAAAAGGTTAAATTGATTCAAGATCGACTTCATACAGCCCAATCTAGACAAAAGAGTTATGCGGATCAGAAGGTTCGTGATGTTGCATTCATGTTTGGTGAGCGGGTCTTGCTCTGGGCTTCTCCCATGAAGGGTGTTATGAGGTTCGAGAAGAAGGGCAAGTTGAGCCCTAGGTATATCGGGCCTTTTGAGATTATTGAAAGAATTGGAGAGGTGGCTTATAGACTTGCACTACCACCTAATCTCACTACAGTTCATCAAGTGTTCCATGTTTCCATGCTCCGGAAGTATCACGGCGATCCATCTCATGTACTAGACTTCAGATCAGTCCAGTTGGACAAGGATCTATCTTATATTGAGAAACCAGTGGCCATTTTGGACATACATGTTAGAAAGCTAAGATCAAAGAGCATTGCTTCAGTGAAAGTACATTGGAGGGGTCATCCGGTCGAGGAGGCAACTTGGGAGATCGAGCATGATATGCGCAGTTGTTATCCTCATATTTTCACCACTCCAGGTATAATTCTAAACATGTTAGAGGACAAACGTTTGTTTAAGAGGGGGAGGATGTAACGACTCGGCCAGTCGTTTTAAAAGTTGTAGCCTTATTCCCCTATTTAATGCTCATTATGTACTTTATAACTGTTATATGAATTGCCGGGGAAATTGGTTCGGGTCCGATGAGGTTTTTAGAATGAATTGGAACACTTAGTTCCAAAGTTTAAAACTTAAGTTGAAAAGGTTGGCTGGATGTCGACCTATGTGTAAATGACCCCGGAATAGAATTTTGATGATTCCAACAGCTCCATATGGTGATTTTGGACTTAGGAGCGTGTTCGGAATTTTATTTGGAAGTCCGTAGTTAAATTAGGCTTGAAATGACTAAAATAAGAATTTAATATTTGGAAGTTTGACCGTGGAGTTGACTTTTTGATATCGGGGTCAGAATCCAGTTCCTAAAATTTTCATAGCTCAGTTATATCATTTATGACTTGTGTGCAAAATTTGAGGTTAATCCGACTTGATAGGTTTCGACATCGAATGTAGAAGTTAGAATTTCTAAGTTTTATTAAGCTTGAATTGGGGTATGATTCGTGGTTTTGCATTGTTTTATGTGATTTGAGGTTTCAAATAAGTTTGTATGATCTTTTAGGACTTGTTGGTGTATTTGGTTGAGGTCCCGAGGGCCTCGGGTGAGTTTCGAATTGTTAACGGATCAAAAGTTGGACTTAAACCACTGCTGCAATTTTTATTCTGTTGGAAATTCGGGGGCAGAAATCGAGGCTGAGGATCGAGGGCCATGATTGAGGCCCAAGATAGAGGCCATGATCGAGGCCCAGGATCGAGGGCAGCCTGGACAGAACTGTAAGTTATAAAGCAGGGGACTTCGTCCCATTTTCCATTTTTGACAAATTGGAGCTTGGGGAGAGGCGATTTTTGGGAGATTTTCAGAGAAAACATCGGGGCTAATATCTGCTTTCCCCACATTTGTTTCTACTTTTGGAATTTGCCGGAGTGATTGGTTATGGAATTCGGGGAGTTTTGGGATACTTAGTCCCTTGTTGTGAGTTTAAGACTTAGAAATTGGACCGCAGTCGGAACTGTGTGAAGACGGATCCGGAATGGAGTTCCGTCGACTCCGTTAGCTCCGTTGAGTGATTTTGAGCTTAGGAGCGCATTCGAAGTGTGTTTTTGAGGTCTGTAGTAGATTTAGGCTTGAATTCGCGAAAGTTAGTTTTTCGGCGATTTGGACCGATAGTGGAAATGTTTATATCGGGGTCGGATTCCGATTCCGGAAGTTGGAGTAGGTCCGTAATGTTGAATAGGACTTGTGTGAAAAATTTGGGGTCAATTAGACGTGGTTTGGTTGGTTTCGGCGTCGGTTGTCAAATTTGGAAGTTTTAAGTTCTTTAAGTTGGATAGGAGGATGATTTGTGATTTTAGCATTAGTTGATGAGATTTGAGGGCTCGACTTAGTTCGTGCGGTGTTTTATGATTGGTTGGTATGTTTGGTCGAGGTCCCGGGGGCCTCGGGTGAGTTTCGGGTGCTTAACGGGTGAAAGCTTGGACTTAGAGGAATTTTTGAGTTGCTGGTTCTGGTGTTTTCGCACCTGCGGTGGGAGGTCCATAGGTGCGGCCTCGCAGAAGTGAGGCTGGGATCGCAGGTGCGCTTTTAGGCTGGGGAGTTTGTGGTCGCAGATGTGATAAGTGAGCCGCAGGTGCGGACTCGCAGGTGCGCATGGAAAGCTCGCAGATGAGGAAATGGGCTTGTCAAGCTGGGCTCGCAGGTGCGGCTGGTTGTCCGCAGATGCGGCCCAGGGGTCGCAGGTGTGGACCTAGCCCAAGTAAGTGGACTTCGCACCTGCGATGGTTTTGTCTGCAGGTGCGGTCCTAGGTCCGCAGGTGCGGAAATCGCTGGGCAGAAAAGGGGATTTCGAGGGTTTGAAATTTCATAACACAAAATTTGATTTAGATCTCGGTGGGAGACGATTTCTCGAGGGATTTTGGAGAACTATCGGGTAACTAATTCTAACTCTATTTTGATCATAATACATTAATCTATTGTTGTTTTCCTCGTCTAATTAAGGAATTTGAGGGTAGAAGTTTGGAAATGAGGGAAAAGGTTCCCCAATTGAAAATCAGAGATTTGAATGGGAATTTGACGTCGGATTTAGATGATTTTTATTCGAGTGAACTCGTGAGTGAATGGGTGTTCATAATTTGTATGTTTTACCCGATTCCGAGACGTGGGCTCGGGGAGACTTTTTGGGCGTTTTCCTAATTTCACGCTTTAGCTTCGAATTGATTAGTTAAATTAGTTACTTGTATTTATATTTACATTATGCAATTAATTTGAAGAGATTCAGGCCATTTGGAGTCAAATATCGTGACAAGAACGTGATATCAAGTTGATTTGAACGGTCGAGGTAAGTGGCTTGCCTAACCTTATGTTGGGAATTTTTCCCCTTAGGATATTTGATATTAATTGATGTGTGGGCGCCGTGTACATGAGGTGACGAGTACGTACACGGGCTATTATTGCAAAAATCCCTTTTTTTCTTTTCTAAATCATAAATTGTTTTTCCCTTATTAAATTGCACTAATACGTTTAATTGTTTAGCTTAGATTAGAGAAGCATGCTTACGTGTTTTAACTGCCTATTTAAAATTTTGTGCGTCATGCTTAGTTAAGTCCCTACCTTCCTTATCTATGTTTAGTGTAAACTGTATAACTCGATGCCATACCTGTCATTTCATCTTGCGTTGCATATTTAAATTGGGACTACGGACGTATTCCGGGAGATCTCCCCTGTCTTGCATATTTAAATTGGGACTATGGACGTATTCCGGGAGATCTCCCATGTCTTGCATATTTAAATTGGGACTACGGACGTATTCTGGGAGATCCCCCCTGTCTTGAATATTTATTTTGGGACTACGGACATATTCCGGGAGATCCCCCAGCACTGCATATTTACTTTGGGACTACGGACGTATTTCGGGAGATTCCCCTGTACTGCATATTCATTCGGAACTATGGGACGGTATCCCGGGAGATTCTCACATTGTGTTTACCTTATTCTGAGCCGAGGGCTCCCGCAACTATTAAATTTCTAGAATTTCCTTAACTGTGTTACCGTAAATTTTACTTATATCTTTTATTATTTAACTTATTATATTCACTCCGGTAGGGCCTTGACTTGACCTCGTCACTACTCGACCGAGGTTAGGCTTGGCACTTACTAGGTACCATTGTGGTGTACTCATGCCCTTTCTTGCACATGTTTTTCATGTGCAGATCCAGGTGCGAGCTATCAGCCTCGAGGTTAGTGCGTGCTGCTGATTCTAGGAGACTTCAAGGTATTTCTGCTTGCGTCCGCAGATCTTCGGAGTCCCCTTCTACTCGCTCGCCTAGAGATTTTCTTTATTATCTTCAGACTTTTGTATAGAGCTACATAGATTATAGCAGCTTGTGACTTAGTGATATTCCGGGTCTTGAAAAATTATTTTTATATATGCCGAGTGGTACTACTTTTGGTTATTCACAATATGTTGTTTATATTTAAAATGTTGTGTTTTCTTTACATTTTTTGTAATATTAGGCTTACCTAGTCGTAAAGACTAGGTGCCGTCACGACACCTTACGGAGGGTTAATTTGGGTCGTGACAAGTTGGTATTAGAGCACTAGGTTCATATGAGTCGCGAGACACAAGCCAGTTTATTAGAGTCTCGCGGATCGGTGCAGAGATGTCCGTACTTATCTTCGGGAGGCTATGTAACTGTTAAGAACAATCATATTCCTTTGATTTCCTTGTCGTGCGAGTTATTGACATCAAAATTCTAAAACTCTATTCTATTCTTTCTCACAGATGGTGAGGACCCGTACTAGGAGGACCGACGATCAGGCACCCGAGCCCCCTGATAGAGCCGCCAGAGGCCGTAGTCGGGGTAGAGGACGACCGCGCGGAGATCCCTATTGCTACTCTAGCCCTCCAGGAGACTTTAGCTGGAGGGCCAGCACCGGAGATCCCTATTGCTACTCTAGCCCTCCAGGGGACTTTAGCTCAGTTCATGAGCATGTTCAGCACTTTGGCTCAGGCTGGACTATTTTCGATAGCTCCCGCTACATCTCAGGTCGGGGGAAGGGCACAGACTCCCGCAGCTTGCACCCTTGAGCAGAGGGTCCAGGTTGATCAGGCCCCAGAGTATATTCCTATGCCCCCAGTGGCTCCGGTTCAGCATGAGACTAGGGTAGCTACTTCTGAGGCAGAGCAACTCAGATTTGAGAGGTACAAGAAGTACCACCCACCTACTTTCAGCGGACTAGCTTCAGATGATGCTCTGGGTTATCTTGAGGAATGTCATAGTATTCTCCTCACTATGGGCATTGTGGAGACGAGTGGGGTTTCTTTTACCGCTTTCTAGCTGAGGGGAGAGGCATATCAGTGGTGGCGTGCCTAAGAGCTGAGTAGTCCGGACGAGGCAGCCTCACTCACTTGGACTCAATTTTCAGAGATGTTCTTGCGTGAGTATGTTCCTCAGAGCCTCGGGGATGCTTGGTGCGCAGAGTTTGAGTAGCTGCGTCAGGGTGCTATGACTGTGTCGGAGTATGCAGTCTGTTTCAGTGAGTTAGCTCGCCATGCACGGGCTCTGGTTGTTACAGTCAGAGAGAGGGTTCGTCGCTTCATTGAGGGACTCCACCCTAGTATTCGGACCAGTATGGCCAGGGAGTTGGAGATGGACATCACTTATCAGCAGGCAGTGAGCATTACCAGGAGAGTAGAGGGCATGTTCGCCCGGGACAGAGAGGAGAGAGAGGCCAAGAGGTCTCGAGAGACTGGTCATTATTCAGGAGCTCGTACACCAGCAGCACGCTATGGTAGGTGTTTTGTGAGTAGCCCTGTTCATTCAGCTCTTCCAGCAGCCAGCGGTGTCCCAGCTCCTCCTAGACCTCAGGAGCCCTATTATGCACTGCTAGTATCCAGTATGCCTCCTACTCGAGGTGCTATTACCGGCCAGTCCAGCAGGCCAGGTCCGAGTCAGCCTCAGCCGCAGCGTCCTCCGAGAGGTTGTTTTGAGTGTGATGACACTTGTCACATGGTTAGAGATTGCCCCAGAGCCTGGATGGGTGCACCTCCATAGACTTATCAGCCTCCACGTGCTCCACCGGGTCCTCCAGCCATTCTTCCAGCACCAGCTGCCACTCCACCTTCTCAGGCAGCTCGAGGCGGAGGTCGGGGAGGTAGAGGTCGCCTTAGAGGGGGAGGCCAAGCTAAGTACTATACCCTTCCAGCCCATTCAGAGGCCGTCACTTCAGATTCAGTCATCACAGGTATTGTCCCTGTCTGTCATAGAGATGCATCAGTATTATTTGACCCAGGCTCTACGTATTCATATGTGTCTTCTTATTTTGCTCCATATTTGGGGATATCTCGGGATTCTTTGAGTTTCCTTGTTTATGTATCTACTCCTGTGGGAGATTCTCTTGTTGTGGACCGCGTATATCGGTCGTGTTTGATTACTCTTAGTGGTTTTGAGACCAGAGCCGATTTGTTATTAATCAGTATGGCAGATTTTGATGTTATCTTGGGTATGGACTGGTTGTCGCCCCATTATGCTATTCTTGATTGTCATGCTAAGACCGTGACACTAGCTATGCCAGTCTTGCCGAGATTAGAGTGGAGAGGTACCTTAGAGTTTACTCCCCGCAGGGTAATTTCATTTCTTAAGGCTCAGCGAATGGTTGAGAAGGGGTGTAATGCGCATTTGGCCTATGTGAGAGATGTCAGTATTGATACCCCTACAATTGAGTCAGTCCCAGTAGTGAGGGACTTCCTTGATGTGTTTCCAGCTGATCTTCTGGGTATGCCGCCCGATAGAGATATTCATTTCGGCATTGATTTGTTGTCGGGCACTCAGCCCATTTCTATTCCTCCCTATCATATGGCTCCTCCTGAGTTGAAGGAATTGAAGGAGCAGTTGCAGGAGTTGCTTAATAAGGGTTTCATCAGGCCCAGTGTATCACCTTGGGGTGCTCCAGTCTTATTTGTGAAGAAGAATGATGGTTCTATGCGTATGTGTATTGATTATCGGCAGTTGAACAAGGTTACAGTGAAGAACAGGTATCCTTTGCCTCGCATCGATGATTTATTTGATCAGTTACAGGGTACCAGGTTGTTTTCCAAGATTGACTTGTGTTCCGGCTATCATCAGTTGAAGATTCGGGAGCCGGATATCCCGAAGACTGCTTTCATGACTAGATATGGTCACTATGAGTTTCTTGTCATGTCATTTGGACTGACCAATGCCCCAGCAGCTTTTATGCATTTGATGCACAGTGTATTCCGGCCTTATCTTGATTCTTTCATCATTATGTTTATTGATGACATCCTGGAATATTCCCGGTCTCGGGAAGATCATGAGCAGCACCTGAGGACCGTGCTTTAGACTTTGAGGGAGAAGAGGTTGTATGCAAAATTTTCTAAGTGTGAATTCTAGCTTGATTCAATGGCATTCTTGGGCCACATAGTGTCTTGTGATGGGATCAAGGTAGATCCGAAGAAGGTGGAGGCAGTGCAGAGTTGGCCTAGACCGTCACCAGCTATAGAGATCCGCAGTTTCCTTGGTTTGGCGGGGTATTACCGTCGCTTTGTGGATGGATTTTCATCCATTGCAGCACCTATGACCAGGCTGACCCAGAAGGGTGCTCTGTTTAGGTGGACCGAGGAGTGTGAGGAGAGCTTTCAGAAGCTCAAGACAACTTTGACTACAGCCCCAGTAATAGTATTGCCTACAGGTTTGGGGTCCTACACTGTCTATTATGATGCCTCGAGAATTGTCCTTGGAGCGGTATTGATGCAGGAAGGTAGGGTAATTGCCTACGCGTCTAGATAGTTGAAGGTGCATGAGAAGAATTATATGGTCCATGATCTCGAGTTAGCAGCTATTGTTCACGCCCTGAAGATCTGGCGTCATTATTTGTACGGTGTTCCTTGTGAGATCTACACTAATCACCGGTGTTTGCAGCACTTGTTCAGGCAGAAGGACCTTAATTTGTGTCAGTGGAGGTGGTTGGAGCTACTTAAAGACTATGATATCACTATATTGTACCACCCGGGGAAGTCCAATGTGCAGAGAGTTTGGGGAGTTTGGCATATCTTCCGGCAGCTGAGAGGCCCTGAGCCTTGGATGTTCAGGCCTTAGCCATCCAGTTCGTGCGATTGGATATTTCAGAGCCTAGCCGGGTATTAGATTGTGTGGTTGCTCGGTCTTCTCTTTATAACTGTATCAGGGAGTGCAGTATGATGATCCTCATCTTCTAGTTCTTCAGGACAGGGTTCGGCGAGGTGATTCCAGAGATGTGACTATTGGTGACGACGGCGTGATGAGGATGCAGGATCGGATCTGTGTGCCCAATATAGATGGGCTTCGAGAGTTGATTCTCGAGGAGGCCCACAGCTCACGGTACTCCATTCATCCCGGTGCCGCGAAGATGTACCAGGATTTGAGACAGCACTATTGGTGGAGGAGGATGAAAATGGATATAGTTGGGTTTATGGCCAAGTGTCTCAACTGTCAGCAGGTCAAATATGAGCACCAGAGGCCGGGTGGATTACTTCATAGGTTAGAGATCCCAGAGTGGAAATGGGAACGGATCACCATGGACTTTGTAGTTGGACTTCCACAGACTTTGAGAAAGTTCGATGTTATTTGGGTGATCATGGATCGGCTAACCAAGTCAGCTCATTTTATTCCAGTGTTAACCACTTATTCTTCTGAGAGGTTGGCTGAGATTTATATCAAAGAGATTGTCCGCCTTCATGGTATTCCAGTATCCATCATTTCAGACAGAGGTACACAGTTCACATCACGATTTTGGAGAGCCGAACAGCAGGAGTTGGGTACTAGGGTGGAGCTGAGCACAACCTTTCACCCTCAGACGGATGGGTAGTCCGAGCGCACGATTCAGATTCTTGAGGATATGCTCCGTGCCTGTATGATAGAGTTTGGAGGGTCATGGGACCAATACTTGCCACTTGCAGAGTTTGCTTACAATAACAGTTACCAGTCTAGTGGGATGGTTTGAGCCGGGCGAGGACCGATTGTTGGGTATAGACTTGGTCCAGGATGCCCTGGATAAGGTGAAGGTGATTCAGGAGCGACTTCGCATAGCCCAGTCCAGGCAGAAGAGTTATGCGGACTGGAAGGTTCGTGATTAGGCATTTATTGTTGGTGAGCGGGTCTTGCTTCGGGTATCGCCTATGAAGGGTGTCATGAGATTCGGGAAGAAGGGCAAGCTGAGCCCGAGGTTCATTGGTCCTTTTGAGATATTGCAGCGAGTTGGGGAGGTTGCTTATGAGCTTGCCTTGCCTCCCAGCCTAGAAGGAGTTCACCAGGCATTCCACGTCGGATTTAGATGATTTTTGTTCGAGTGAACCCATGAGTGAATGGGTGTTCATAATTTGTAAGTTTTACCCGATTCCGAGACGTGGGCCCGGAAAGACCTTTTGGGCGTTTTTCCTAATTTCACGCTTTAGCTTCAAATTAATTAGTTAAATTAGTTCCTTATAGTTATATTTACATTATGCAATTAATTTGAATAGATTCGGGCCATTTGGAGTCGGATACTCGTGGAAATAACGTGATATCAAGTTGATTTGAGCGGTCGAGGTAAGTGGCTTGCCTAACCTTGTTTTGGGAATTTTTCCCTAAGGATATTTGATATTAATTGATATGTGGGCGCCGTGTACGTGAAGTGATGAGTACGTACACGGGCTATTATTGCAAAAATTCTATTTTTCCTTTCTAAATCATAAATTGTATTTCTCTTATTAAATTGCACTAAAACGTTTAATTGTTTAGCTTAGACTAGAGAAGCATGCTTACGTGTTTTAACTGCCTATTTGACATTTTGTGTGCCATGCTTAGTTAAGTCCCTACCTTCCTTATCTGTGTTTAGTGAAATTGTATAACTCGATACCATACCTGTCATTTCATCTTGCGTTGCATATTTAAATTGGGATTACGGACGTATTCCGGGAGATCCCCCCTGTCTTGCATATTTAAATTAGGACTACGGACGTATTCCGGGAGATCCCCCCGTCTTGCATATTTATTTTGGGACTACATACGTATTCCGGTAGATCCCCTAGCACTGCATATTTACTTTGGGACTACGGACGTATTCTAGGAGATCCCTTTGTACTGCATATTCATTCGGAACTAAAAGATGGTATCCCGGGAGATTTCCCATTGTGTTTACCTTGTTCTGAGCCGAGGGCTCCCTTAACTGTTAAATTTTCGAGAATTGCTTTAATTGTGTTACCGTAAACTTTACTTATATCTTTTACTGTTTAATTTATTATATTTACTCAGGCAGAGCCTTGACCTGACCTCGTCACTACTCGACCGAAGTTAGACTTGTCACTTACTGGGTACCATTGCGGTGTACTCATGCCCTTTCCTGCACATGTTTTCGTGTGCAGATCCAGGTGCGAGCTATCAGCCTCGGGGTTAGTGCGTGCTGCTGATTCTAGGAGACTTCAAGGTACTTTTGCTTGCGTCCGCAGATCCTCGGAGTTCCCTTCTACTCCTTCGCCTAGAGACTTCCTTTATTATCTTCAGACTTTTGTATAGAGCTACATAGATTATAGCAGCTTGTGACTTAGTGATATTCCGGGTCTTGAAAAATTATTTTTGTATATGTCGAGTGGTACTACTTTTGATTATTCACAATATGTTGTTTATCTTTAAAATATTGTGTTTTCTTTACATTTTTCGTAATATTAGGCTTACCTAGTCGTAAAGACTAGGTGCCGTCACGACACCTTACGGAGGGTTAATTTGGGTCGTGACATGAATTTATTTATGATTTTGGACTACGAGGTGGTACCTCGGGAGTGCCCTTGTTAATATTTCTTTATGGCTTCATTTGCCTTTTGGTTATTTTAGCAATTTCTTTAAAGTTGTAAATTTCTGTTTTCGTCGAGCGAGGTATTATTTGCCCTTATTTTGTGTAATTAAATGGTGGCATACTACCTGATTCATTTTTATTTCAATTTTATTATTATTATATTGTTAAACATTTTATTATTTTCAGTAGGGCCTAACTTGACCTCGTCACTACTCTACCAAGGTTAGGCTTGGCACTTATTTGGTACCGTTGTGGTGTACTCATACTACGCTTCTGGACATCTTTTTGTGCAGATCCAGGTACATCCTACCAGCCTAGACATCTTCGAGGTATATCTGCCAGCGTCCGCAGACTCCAGAGTCCCCTTGTATCCTTATTATGTTGTTTTCTTATTTTCTTTAGACTTTGATATATAGTGACATTGAGGATAAATTCTTAGAAGCTTGTGACTTATTTCTACCGGATTTTGGGAGTTGTAATTATGTGAATTGTAGATTTATTTATTTCATATTTCAATTGTTATTCTGCATTGATAGACTTACCTAGTCTTAGAGACTAGGTACTATCACGACATCCTACGGAGGGAATTTGGGGTCGTGACGAAAATATTGTTGATGTTGTTTATTTTGGCAAATTGAATTATTTGGGCACTAGAGGTGCAAATTTGTGATATATTGTGATATTGATACGCATGCGGTGGTATAAGGTCTGGATGTTGAAACGCATACGGTGAGATAAGGGTGGCTTGATACGCTTCGCTAGTAAGAGAACTACTAGAAGTCATGCGGTGTGATAAGGGTGGCTAAAACGTGGGATGCTATTTCGAAAAAAATATTTTCTTTAAAATTAAATGTGAAGGCTCCCGCGGTGATATAAAGAAATGAGATATTGTGAATTTATTTATGATTTGGGACTACGAGGTGGTACCTCGGGAGTGCCCGTGTTGATATTTCTTTATGGCTACATTTGCCTTTGATTATTGTCGTGATTTTTCTAAAGTTGTAAATTTTATGTTTTCTTTCCACGAGGTATCATTTGACCTTATTTGTGTAATTAAATGGTGACATACTACTTAATTCATTTTTATTGTCATTTTATTATTATTTTATTGTTAAACAATTTACCATGCCTTTTATTATTTTCAGTAGGACCTGACCAGACCTAGTCACTACTCTACCGAGGTTAGGCTTGGCACTTACTGGGTACTACTGTGATGTACTCATACTACGCTTCTGTACATCTTTTTGTGCAGATCCAGGTACATCCTATCAATCCAGACATCAGTAAGCTACCCGTGTACGGAGACTTCGAGATATATTCATCATAATATAGTCTTGAAAGCTTTGTTCTTGTTTAGGATTTAGCTTTGATTGTGCTTCCTCATACAATTGTATAACATTTTGATTCTTAATAATATACTAACATTTTCACTTTGTGTCCTAACACTCTTTTTATGGAATAAATTTATGTACCCTAAGAGTTTTTTTTTAACTTGAATAAGAATTTTACTCATATGATGAATTTAAAAAATAATTGAATTGGATTCTCTTGCTAAATAATTAATTAAAAGATTTAATTATTTGATTTTAACATAAAAATAATTTATTCTATGTTGATTCAGATCTTAATATTAGTTCATCTCTTGTTTTGAATATTTAATCTTAATTATACTTTTGTCCTCCATAAATTTTATTTTCAAAGATTAAAAGATTGATATGACATTTCACTTTTAGATATTTATGTTTGTAGAATCATTAGTGGTATTGACTCTTACCAACCATTTATTTTCTCTTTCTGATACATTTATATTTTTAAATATTTTCTTAGTTGTTGTTTAATAATTGAGTTTTTTTTAATATTACTCGAAAAATTGATTAAAAAATATTATTTGAGTAGAAAAATAGTTCAAATATAATATAAAAATACATTATCGTGGAATTTTATTTTCTCTCAATTTCAACTCTTTATGTGGTCCATTTAATATTACTTTTATTTTTTCTTGGTATTGTACATTATGGAGTGGTAATGTATTGTCAATACGGAGGATTCTTATGAAATTGATTTTATTAAATCTTCCTACATATTTTTAATAAGATTTTAATAGACAAAATTTTATTGATTTTAAAATCTTAAATATTAAAAATTAGCATAGAAGGTATTATAGTCCAAAAAATAGGTAATTGCAGTTATATCCTTTCCTTACGAGTTCTTTCGTTTAATATTTTAGGGCTATTTTGGTATATTGATATTGTATTTATGCTTTTATAATAATATAGGCTCTCCTTTTTCTAAATGGATTTGGACAATATAATACATTCTCAAATTAATTAGTAATAGGACATTATAATACTTTTTCAAATTAAATTAGTAATAGAAATTTTTAAGAAGTATATCCTAAAAGTAAGAAGATTACATGACTAAAGATATTTACTTATTCAATTTTATATGAATTAGAGAGCCCGAAAGTAATTATACTAATAGCATTCCTAAAGGTAATCATATAGGATTCCTAACGTGTAGTATTATGTCCTAAAACTAATAGGATTATAAGGTTAACATCTAGAATTTCGGTTATGTCCTGTTATTATAAGGTATTATGCCTAATATTATAAGGTTATTTTTGTAAACCGACATTGTATTCATGTTTTTATAATAAAGGAATTCATTGTCCTCGAGGGAGAGCTCTGAAACTATCAACAAACTATTCAAAAATTATAATCGTAACACCAGTGGAATTTCTTTTTAATTTCTTTACTTTCTTTTCCATGAGTAACTCTCATAATCGAAAATTAAGTGTAATTTGGATAGCATATAATTCAACTTTTTTTTTATTTCTTGCGTTTCTTTATAATAAAAATTTAAAGCGATCATAAAAGATGAGATATAATATTTGAAAAGATTGAGTTCTCCTATTTCCGTCAGTTTTCTTACTTTATAATATTTATTCTAAATTACTTATTTCAGCTTCATTTGATAGATTACATTAGTGATATTATGGAATATTAATTTTAGTATTGAAACTTTATTTTTCATTATGTTAAAATAAATAACGTACATAGAGAAATTGAGCTAGGAAAGATAATTATAATATTCAAACCATAAGTGAAATGTCTAAGAGAGATTTCTATGATTATCAATGAATATTACGATATATAATTGTATTTAGTCAGTTAGTGGGTATCAGCTGTCCATTTTATTTCATTAAAGTCGATCTTAAGCATCTTTCGGTTCAATTACGTACTAATTATTCTGGTTGAATATCACTTTTAGATTTCAAAAAAAATTTGTGCAAATTTTAATCCAGATATCCATCCCTATTTGTTTATTTATTTATATGCTATATGACATCCATGTTTTTCTCTTCACCAAGATTCTCATATTCTTTAAAAACTTTAATTCGAAGACCAAAAAGTAAACAATAGGTAGATATTTACTTGTTCAATTTTATATGAATTAGACAGCCTGAAAGTAATTATACTAATAGGATTCCTAAAAGTAATCATGTAGGATTTCTAACGTATAGTATTATGCCCTAAAACTAATAGGATTATAAGGCTAATATCTAGAATTCCGGATATGTCCTTTTATTATGAGTTATTATGCTTAATATTATAAGATTATTTTTGTAAACTGACATTGTATTCATGCTTTTATAATAATATATAATAATAATAATATATATATATATATATATATATATATATATATATATATATATATATATATATATATATAAGTGGAAAATATATACTTGTTGGATAAAAAGTTTCTGCAAAACTTTATAATTTTGACATTGTTCCAATAGATTACAATAGAACACAAAAAAGGAGGACAATATTTCATTTATTAAAGGTCAATACTCAAAAAATAATTCAAGGTATTCATGGCACATCCAACATCAACAGATCATCTTCATCAAGTATATTTGAATCCTCTTGTGAAACAAAGATGTCGTAACATCTTTATTTTTATCTAAATATATAACTATATGCAATGTTAATTAGTTAAACATTAAGAAATAACTAAAAGTTTAAGAATAAAAAATATTTACATTCGCATAAAAAATATTACCAATTTGAGATTACACTACTCTCTTGTTATTTTGAATTCCCTGTATTTTTTTATTTTTTTAATTAAATACATTATTAAGCCCACGAGCCGTGTCACGACCCAATTTCTCCTATAGGCCATGAATGCGCCTAACGTTGCCGCTAGGCAAGCCAATAGTGAACTAGCCATGTATTTATTCTTTTAGTAATTTCAAAGTAGTTGATTTTTATTTATTAAATAAATGAGAGGTAGAAAATTTGATAAAGTAAAGCATAAACAAATAAAAGAACAAGTATGGTGAAGTAAATACTCAAAAGTCATCAAGTGTCTACTAGCGTGTTTCCAATACCATGTGCCACAAGTGTATGAGCAACTAGTAGAATATACAAAATACCTAAACTATTGTCTGAAATGAGATAGACAGAAAATAAATACAAAAGAGAGAGACGGCGGGTGCTGCAGAACGGACTAAGAGAGCAGTTCACCACTATGCCTCAGGATAACAGGAGTGAGCGCCTGAATGAACACCAGATGCACCTGCCTCAGATTCTGCACGATTAGTGCAGAAGTGTAGAGTGAGTATATAAACAACATGTATCCAGTCTAACCTCGAAGAAGTAGTGACGAGGGGTCGACATCGACACTTACTATGCGCCAACAATTAAAATACAGAAATTCTAAATAGGCATGGAATATGTGAATAATAATAATAACATAATAGCAAGCAGTGAATAAATAATTCTTTAACTGATAGTAATTTCCAAAAATCTCCAACTAACACATACTAACTCCAAATCAATTTCGGGCCAATAAATAAATTATAACCTCTCAAGTCATAAAATTAATATCAAGTGTATTCAGGCTCCAAGCATTAACACGCGCGATTTATGTCGAGGTCGTACGACCCAATCCAGAATAATGTATACACTGTCGAGGATCGAGCGTGTCATGACCCAAAATCCCGCCAGAGACATCGTGATGCCACCTAGTCTCTAAGACTAGGTAAACCGATTTCCATTACATTTCGAAGCTATTTTTTTATTTTTAAATAGAAACTAACAGCGGAACAAATATGAATATAACAACCTCCTAAGACTGGTAATATTGAGTCACGAACTCTAACTGAATACATGAAATGATCTCAAGGATCGAATACCCTATACTGTTTGAATAATAAATAACAGTACAATAAAATAGAAAGACTCCAAGGAACTGTGACAACCAAGAAGCTCTAACTTGAATCCTTACGTTCCCGCTTTATCTCGGTCCAAGTCCGATATCTCCAATACCTGGCTCTGCACAAGAGGAAACAACGGTCGGTACCCAGTAAGTATCTCCAATAGTATGAGTACACTACGGTCGGTACCCAGTAAGTATCAAGACTAACCTCAGTGGAGTAGAGACGAGGTACAGTCAAGACACTCACTAGTCTAAAAACCTGTGCAATATGATATACAAATAATAGGAAACAAATAACAATAAGGACAACACAAATCAACCAGTGAAATGCATAGCAGGGCAACAAAAACACCATTAATATCGTTCAGCGATTAATAAATATAAGTACACCCAATTAAATCAAGTCCTTCAATTAAATATCTTTCACATATAATTCTTTCAAATATAATTCCTTCAAATAAATATCTTTCAAATATACTTCCTTTAAATAAATCTCTCTCAAATATAATTTCTTCAAATAAATACCTTTCGAATGTAATTCTTTCAAATAAATCTTTTTGAGTAAAAATCCTTCCAAATAAATATTTTGAATATAATTTTTTCAATTAAAAATTCACCATGTGACACTTCATTTCATAGTCATGCAACTACGGGTCTCAGCCCATTTTCATATTTTTTATAAATACGGGTCTCAACCCTCTTTCATATCTTCACGGCACTTCGTGCCCATAATTAAATCATCATATTACCCTGGCACCTCATGCCCACTTTTTATATTACAACTGCATGGACAGTTCACGTGCCAATAAATAAACCATCATATTTTTTTCCCGGCACCTCGTGCCCTCATTTCATATCACAACTGCACGGATAATTCACGTGCCAATATCATCATTATTTACTCACAGTATCTCGTGCCCATATTTCAATTTATAATCTGTCTGGTAATAGCCACAGGCTTCCAATTTCAACATAAATCATACTATTATCAATTTACCAACAACAAGATAAATTGCACAAGGTATAAAAATAAACAAAAGAAAAATCACAACATCACATGAAAATCACCAATACAACCACTCCACATCATCACATATCATCCCTGACAATACCACCATTATCTCTCCTATAACTACCCTTATCACTCCTATAATAGCCTCCCTTATCCCTCCACCCTAACAATATCAATAGCCACCCTTATCGCTCCTATATCCACCCTTATCAATATCAATAGCCACCATTATCGCTCTTATAGCCACCCTTATCTCTCCTATAGCCACCCTTATCACTCCGTCCAGACAATATCCCAACACATACAACAACAGTAAAATGCCACCCTTATACTCACATAATATCAGTGAAATACTACCCTTATATCCTCAAAATAATAACTCAACAATTTACACAGAATATTATCACGACAACATAACAAAAATCAATTCATAACACAATTTGCCCAATGGCCACCACCAATTCCAAAGATATAACAATTCAATTAATTTCACAACAAATAGCCGAAGGCTCCACACAATGCGTATAAGACCTCAAAAACAATCAATAGATATAGAAATTACTCAGCATAGGGCAACGCCTTCATTAATCCAAATTCTCAATAATTATATAAACACCCATTCTTAAGCTCATTTAATGTATTATTTGCAGAGAAAAAATTCATAATGAAATTAAATCCCAAGAAATATCAAATCATCAAATTCACGGAATCCACATAAGTATACAAGTAATAATCAACTCAAATTGTCATACAAAATAAATTCAATAAATGCGAATTGAAGCATGGCAAACAAATAATTAAATAAATGCCGATTAATATCCAATTTACTACACAATATGCCTAAGACTTTAACCCAATATATTTTGCACATATAAGCCTGAGTACGTACTCGTCACCTCGCGTACACGGCTTTTCACATTTCACAAATGGCACATAAGACTCAATGCCTAAGGGGTAATTCCCGCACTCGAGGTTAAGCAAGACACTTACCTTTTTGAAGTTATGCTGATATTCCAAAATCTCCTTCTTGCTTGAATTGACCTCCGGACCGCTAAAATCTATCCAAATTAATTGTATAACTTCATTAAAATTCATCGAAAATAACTACGGATAATAATACGTCGACTTAAAAATTTATTCCAAAAAGTCAACAAAAGTCAACGCGGGGCTCGCATCTCGGAACCCGACATAATTTTCATAAAATTCTATCTCCGATACAAGTTCAACCATACCAATTTTATCGAATTCCAATAATAATTCGACCTCCAAATCTTAAATTTTTATTTTTGGAAGATTTTACAAAAATCTTGATTTCCTCCATTTAAATTTGAGTTAAACGATGAATATAACCATAGATTCATGAAATATAATCACTTTAGGATATAGAACACTTACCCCAGTCGAAGTCGTGAAGAAATCCTCAAAATTGCCCAAAAACCGAGCTCCAATAATCCCAATCGAAAATGAAGAAATGACAGATTTTCAATCCTTAAGTTTCTGCCCAGGTTCGCATTTGCGAATGAATAGTGTTTTCGCAATTGCGATAAATGGTTCGCAATTGCGAATGAACAATGTTTTCGCAATTGCAATAAATGAACAATATTTTCATAATTGCCATAAATGAACAGTGTTTTCGCAATTGCCATAACTGGTTCGCAATTGCGAATGAACAGTACCTCACCAGAAACCAGCAAACTCAAACTTCTCCGAAATGGTCCGAAATCGCCCTGAAACTCATTCGGAACGTCCCGGACACAAACCATATATGAATTTCAATCATAAAATATGCTACGGACCTGCTCGCATACTCAAAAACACTGAAAGGAGGTCGTCTTGACCAGATATTGACCATGGTCAAACTCCCAAATTTCTTAACTGTACTAGTCTCTCAACCAATGATCCAAAAATATACTTAAGCCCCTCGGGACCCGTCAAATTATACCAACAAGTCCTAAAATATCATACGAACTTAGTCGAAACTTCAAATTATATCGAACAATGCTAGAACCATAAATCAAACCCCAATTCATGTTTAATGAAACTAAGAAATTCTAACTTCTACATTTAATGTCGAAACCTATCAAATCACTTCCGATTGATCTCAAATTTTTGCACACAAGTCATAAATGACATAACGGACCTATACAAATTTTCAGAACTGGATTCCGACCCTGATATCAAAAAGTCAACTCCCCGGTCAAACTTCCCAAAAATTCTATTTTCGCCATTTCAAGCCAAATTCCACTATGGACTTCCAAATAATTTTTCGGACACGCTCCTACGTCCAAAATCACCATACGGATCTGTTGGAACCATCAAAATTTGAATCCGAGGTTGTTTACTCAAAAGTCAACTCTCCGATCAACTCTTTTTATTTATGCTTCTAAATAAGGATTGTTCTTTTAATTTAATTCTGAATCTTCAGTAAATCAAACTCGACCACACCCGTGGGTCATAATACATATTGCGAAGTTGCTCGAGACCTTAAGTCACTGAACAGGGCATTAATTCTTAAAACAACAAGTCGGGTCATTACATTCTCCACCTCTTAAATAACCGTTCGTCCTCGAACGCGCTAAGAATTATTTTGAGGTTACCAAATTGATGATTTTACTTTTACACATATACTCACGGTTGATCCCACATTACCGCATTTGAGATAAATCCGACAACACCATCTCAATTGAGATTATTTCTTTTATCCATATTTGTAAACTTTAAGACCAATTTCTTACACTGCAAATATTTTCAAAAGGCCTGATTTTCACAACAACGCACGGTATTAGTCTCAACTTGATATAGCAACTCGTGCCTACGCACATATCAACTTTCTTGATAGTATTGAAGTACTTCGAAATTGTTTTTCGGTGTGTTACATTCTCCCCCGCTTAGGATCATTCGCCCTTGAATGAGAAGTAGAGTCCACCCTCAAACACATAACATAACTTTTCTCTTCTTTCACGCATATCAATCTCCCAAATTTTTCTAACTCCCAAATTTTTCAGAAATTTCGGCAGAGTCTCCCCTATAAATGTGCCTATCAACCTGCCATAGTAACACCAAAACAACTCCTAACAACACATCCATAACCCTACAAGGCACCACAATGTATATATCAATAATACTAATCCCAGCATTACAAGCACTGCATTATCATAATAATATCAGGACATGAAGCGCATCATTTGCATGCCCATCACCACATCTCTGGTCTTAATAGTTGTTCATAATCGATTACAACATCGTCAACTAACCTCATATTAACCAAAACCTCGTTTCGAATTTTTACAACACTGACAGCAAAATGTGAGGCATGAAGACCTCATAACCATTTACCCGACTCAACAGGTCACATTTAACGCCACCTAGGCACCCACCTTATAGGCTAAAACTCAGTATTTATAGCACGAATTTGGCTAAATATGCACAAAACATATACAAGAATTGTCAAATAAGCCTAACAGGCATGTCTCCAGATTAATACTATAGTACAATTTAATTTCACAAAAGGGAGAATTTAAACTCATAAAATTTTCACCACAAGGACCTCGTCCTTATATCACTTCCACCGCGGCTCGTAGCCCAGTTTAAATATTTCACGTCACAAAAACAACAAAAAATGCGAGGATCTCGTCCTCATCTCCGAATCACAAGTATTTTGCACATTGTACCAACTGAAATTTTCAATTTCCTTTCTTTCTTCTTTTCAATAAATTCCGTAAATAATTTTTTTCATAACACATAATGAACCCTCATACCGATAGGGCATATAATTCATAAAATTAGAATCAATTATTCCGAAACACATTAAACCCAATGTAATGAATAATAAAAATTACTTTTGGACTTATAGCCCTCAATGGTGCACAAAAATAAAAATGACAGACACAGGCTCAAACCTTCAAATCTCCCAACAGGGATAAACATATTAGTAGGTCACAAAATTACGAAGCTCACCCATAAGTGGAGAATAATAGGAGGACTCACCTCAATTTTCAGAACCGAATCAAATTAAGGAAAGATATTCTTTTATAACAAATTAGGATCGTACCTGTAACGACACCATCTAGTGTAGTGGCCTCAGCCACACTATAGCAATCATATCAACAGCCCGGGCCTCCACCTCTTAGGCGCCCTCTACCCGCCTATCCTCCACCCCTAAACGGCTATGCACGTGGAGTATTAACTAGAATAAAGCTGATAGCCTGAGTGTTCTGATGAAATTCACCCTCCTAAGTCTGGGACAATTTCTCTTGATGTGTCTAGTATCACCACACTCATAACAAACCCTCTGCGGGTTCGGCTGCTCATACTGAGTTTGTGCCGGATAATTAGAATAACCATTATAGGGACCCCATGCTGGTGGTGCATTAAAGAACTTACTGGAACACCCCGAGTATTCTGAAATTATTTCCATGACCCCGTTGATATTGAAATGTAGAATTATTAAGGACTCGGGAATACTGCAAGTCCCAGCATCATCCCATACAAATCTCAGATCTTAATCATATACTGTCACGACCCAAATTAACCCTCCGTAAGGTTTCGTGATGGAAACTAGTCTTTACGACTAGGTAAGCCTAATAATACAAAAAATATAAAGAAAACATAACATTTTAAAGATAAACAACATATTGTGAATAGCCAAGAGTAGTACCACTCGACATATACAAAATGATTTTCCAAGACCCGGAATATCACTAAGTCACAAGCTACTATAATCTATGTAACTCTATACAAAATATTGAAGATAATAAAGAAAATCTCTAGGCGAGGGAGTAGAAGGGGACTCCGAAGATCTGCGGACGCAAGCAGAAGTACCTTGAAGTCTCCTAGAATCAGCAGCACGCACTAACCTCAAAATTGATAGCTCGCACCTGGATTTGCACACGAAAAACATGTGCAGGAAAGGGCATGAGTACATCACAATGGTACCCAGTAAGTGCCAAGCCTAACCTCGGTCGAGTAGTGACGAGGTCAGGTCAAGGCCCTACCGGAGTGAATATAATAAGTTAAAGAGTAAAAGATATATGTAAAATTTACGGTAACACAGTTAAGAAAATTCTCGAAATTTAACAGTTGCGGGAGCCCTCGACTCAGAATAAGGTAAACACAGTGGGAACTCTCCCGAGATACCGTCCCGTAGTTCCAAATGAATATGCAGTACAGGGGGAGATCTCCCGGAATACGTCCGTAGTCCCAAAGTAAATATGCAGTGCTGGGGGATCTCCCAGAATACGTCTGTACTCCCAAAGTAAATATGCAGTGCTGGGGGATCTCCCGGAATACGTCCTTAGTCCCAAAATAAATATGCAAGACAGGGGGATCTCCCGGAATACGTCTGTAGTCCCAATTTAAATATGCAATGCAAGATGAAATGGCAGGTATGACATCGAGTTATACAGTTTATACTGAACACAGATAAGGAAAGTAGGGACTTAACTAAGCATGGCGCACAGAATGTCAAATAGGCAGTTAAAACACGTAATCATGCTTCTTTTGTCTAAGTTTAACAATTAAACGTATTAGTGCAATTTAATAAGAAAAAAAAATAGTTTATGATTTAGAAAGGAAAAACTGAATTTTTGCAATAATAGCCTGTGTACGTACTCGTCACCTCACGTATACGGCGCCCACACATCAATTAATATCAAACATCCTAAGGGAAAGTCCCCAACACAAGATTAGACAAGCCACTCACCTAGAACCACTCAAATCAACTCGATATCACGTTCTTGCCACGAGTATCCGACTCCAAGTGGCCCGAATCTATTCAAATTAATTGTATAATGTAAATATAACTACAAATAACTAATTTAGCTAATTAATTCGAAGCTAAAGCGTGAAATTAGGAAAAATGCCCAAAATATCTCCCTGGGCCCACGCCTTAGAATCGGGTAAAAATTACAAATTATAAACACACATTCACTCACGAGTTTACTCGAACAAAAATCATCTAAATCCGACGTCAAATTCCTATTCAAATCTCAGCGATTTCCACACCTCAATTTTCCCCCATTTCCAAACTTCTACCCTCAATTTCCTTAATTAGACGAGGAAAACAACAATAGATTAATGTATTGTGATCAAAATAGAGTTAGAATTAGTTACCCAATAGTTCTCCTTCAAAATCCCTCGAGAAATCATCTCCCACTGACCTCTAAATCGAATTGGTGAAAAATGAGGGATGAACCCTCGAAGCTGCCTCTTCAACCCAGCGATTTCCGCACCTGCGCTCATGGGGCCGCATCTGCGGTCATGCACCTGCGGAAAAATCATCGCATGTGCGAAGGTCACTTACCCGGGCTAGGTCCGCACCTGCGTGCTTGAGTCCGCACCTGCGGATGCGCTTCTGTGCTCAATCGTCTGCTTCTGCGGAACCTTGGGTCCTTCTCACCTCCGCATTTGCGACTGCCCTTCTGCAGATGCGACTCCACTCCCGCGGCTCACTCGTCGCATCTGCGACCACTGACTCCCTGGCCTAAAAGCACACCTGCGATCCCAGCCTCGCTTTTGCGAGGATGCACTTGCGGACTCCCCACCGCAAGTGCGAAAACACCATAACCAAAAACTCCAAAAATTCCTCTAAGTCCAAGTTCATTCCGTTAAGCATCCGAAACACACCCGAGGCCCCCAGGACCTCGACCAAACATACCAACCAATCCTAAAATACTATACGAACTTAGTCGAGCTCTCAAATCACATCAAACAACGTTAAAATCACGAATCACCCTCCAATTCAAACTCAAAGAACTTGAACTTTAAAATTCCACAACTGATGCCGAAACCTATCAAATCATGTCTGATTGACCTCAAATTTTGCACACAAGTCATAATCAACATTACGGACCTACTCCAACTTCCGGAATCGAAAAACGACCCCGATATCAAAAATTTCACTACCGCCCCAAAACTCCAAAAAATTGACGTTCGCCATTTCAAGCCTAAATGAGCTACGAACCTTCAAAACATAATCCGGACACGCCCCTAAACCCAAAATCACCTAACGGAGCTAACGGAACCGATGGAATTCCATTCTAGAGTCGTCTTCACACAGTTCTGACTACGGTCCAATTCCTAAGGCTTAAGCTCTCATTTAGGAACTAAGTGTCCAAAACACTCTGAAACTCAAAACCAATCATTCTGGCAAGTCACACTAGCAGAAATAGATATGGGGAAAGCAGTTATTAGGGGATCGAGGCTCTAATTCTCAAAATGACCGATCGGTCGTTACATCCTCCCCCTCTTAAAACAATCATTCGTCCTCGAACGAGTATAAAGACATACCTGAAGCTATGAAAAGATGAGGGTACTGGCTGCGCACATCCTGCTCGGTCTCCCAAGTCGCCTCCTCGACCGGCTGACCCCTCCACTGGACCTTTACTGAAGCAATATTCTTTGACTTGAGCTTTCTGACCTTCCTGTCCAAAATGGCTTCTGGCTCCTCAATATAAGATAAATCCTTGTCCAACTGGACTGAGTTGAAATCCAATACATGAGTCGGATCACCGTGATACTTCCGGAGCATAGACACGTGGAATACCGGGTGAACTCCTGCTAGGCTAGGAAGCAAGGCAAGCTCATAAGAAACATCCCCAACTCGCCGCAATATCTCAAAAGGACCAATGAACCTCGGGCTCAGCTTGCCCTTCTTCCCGAACCTCATGACACCCTTCATAGGCGATACCCAAAGCAAGACCCGCTCACCAACCATAAATTCCAAATCACGAACCTTCCGGTCCGCATAACTCTTCTGCCTGGACTGGGCTGTGCGAAGTCTCTCCTGAATCACCTTCACTTTATCCAGGGCATCCTGGACCAAGTCGGTACCCAACAATCGGGCCTCGCCCGGCTCAAACCATCCCACTGGGACCGTACCATACAAAGCCTCATACGGTGCCATCTGAATGTTGGAATGGTAACTGTTGTTATAAGCAAACTCTGCAAGCAGCAAGTATTGGTCCCATGACCCTCCGAACTCCATCACACAGGCACGGAGCATATCCTCAAGAATCTGAATCGTACACTCGAACTGCCCGTCCGTCTGAGGGTGAAAGGTTGTGCTCAGCTCCACTCTAGTACCCAACTCCTGTTGTACGACTCTCCAAAACCATGATGTGAACTGTGTACCTCTATCTGAAATGATGGATACTGGGATACCATGAAGGCAGACAATCTCTCTGATATAAATCTCAGCCAACCTCTCAGAAGAATAAGTGGTCAACACTGGAATAAAATGAGCTAACTTGGTCAGCCGATCCACGATCACCCAACTAGCATCGAACTTTCTCAAAGTCTGTGGAAGTCCAACTACAAAGTCCATGGTGATCCGCTCCCACTTCCACTATGGGATCTCTAACTTCTGAAGTAATCCACCCAGCCTCTGGTGCTCATATTTGACCTGTTGACAGTTGAGACACTTGGCCACAAACCCAACTATATCCTTCTTCATCCTTCTCCACCAGTAGTGCTGTCTCAAATCCTGGTACATCTTCGCGGCACCGGGATGAATAGAGTACCGCGAGCTGTGGGCCTCCTCGAGAATCAACTCCCAAAGCCCATCTACATTGGGCATACAGATCCGGCCCTACATCCTCATCACACCGTCATCACCAATAGTCACATCTCTGGCATCACCTCGCTGAACCCTGTCCTGAAGAACTAGAAGATAAGGATCATCATATTGGCGCTCCCTGATACGGTCATAAAGAGAAGACCGAGCAACCATACAAGCTAATACCTGGCTAGGCTATGAAATATCCAATCTCACAAACTGGTTGGCTAAGGCCTGAACATCCAAGGCTAAGGGCCTCTCAGCTACCGGAAGATATGCCAAACTCTCTGCCCAGCGACTCAAGGCGTCGGCCACTATATTGGCCTTCCCCGGGTGGTATAATATAGTGATATCATAGTCTTTAAGTAGCTCTAACCACCTCCGCTGACGCAAATTAAGGTCCTTCTGCCTGGAAAAGTACTGCAAACTCCGGTGGTCAGTGTAAATTTCACAGGGAACACCGTACAAATAATTACGCTAGATCTTCAGGGCGTGAACAATAGTTGCTAACTCGGGATCATGAACTGGATAATTCTTCTCATGCACCTTCAACTGTCTAGACGCATAGGCAATCACCCGACCATCCTGCATCAATACCGCTCCAAGTCCAATCCTCGAGGCATTACAATAGACAGTGTAGGACCCCGAACCTGTAGGCAATACTAATACTGGGGCTGTAGTCAAAGCTGCCTTGAGCTTCTGAAAGCTCTCCTCACACTCCTCGGTCCACCTGAACGGAGCACCCTTCTGGGTCAACCTGGTCATAGGTGCTGCAATGGATGAAAATCCCTCCACAAAGCGACGGTAATACCCCACCAAACCAAGGAAATTGCGGATCTCGTAGCTGATGACGGTCTGGGCCAAATCTGCACTGCCTCCACCTTCTTCTGATCTACCTTGATCCCATCACAAGACACTATGTGGCCTAAAAATGTCACTAAATCAAGCCAGAATTCACACTTAGAAAATTTTGCATACAATTTTTTCTCCCTCAAAGTCTAAAGCACAGTCCTCAGGTGCTGCTCATGATCTTCCTAAGACCGGGAATATACCAGGATGTCGTCAATAAACATAATGATCAAGGAATCAAGATAAGGACGGAACACGCTGTGCATCAAATGCATAAAGGCTGCTGGGGCATTGGTCATCCCAAAAGACATGATAAGAAACTCATAGTGACCATATCTGGTCCTGAAAGCAGTCTTCGGGATGTCCGACTCCCGAATCTTCAACTGATGATAGCCAGAACGTAAGTCAATCTTGGAAAACACCCAAGCACCCTGTAACGGATCAAATAAATCATCGATGCGAGGCAAAGGATACATGTTCTTCACTGTAACCTTGTTCAACTACCGATAATCAATACACATACGCATAGAACTATCCTTCTTCTTCACAAATAAGACCGAAACACCCCAAGGTGATACACTGGGCCTGATGAAACCCTTATCAATCAACTCCTGCAACTGCTCCTTCAACTCCTTCAACTCATGAGGAGCCATACGGTAAGGAGGAATAGATATGGGCTGAGTGCCCAGTAACAAATCATTGTCGAAATCAATATCTCTGTCGAGCGGCATGCCCAGAAGATTAGCTGGAAACACATCTGGAAAGTCCCTCACTACTGGAACTGACTGAATTGTAGGGGTATAAATACTGACATCTCTCACATAGGCCAAATACGCATCATACCCCTTCTCAACCATTCGCTGAGCCCTAAGAAATGAAATGACCCTGCAGGGAGTATACTCTAAGGTACCTCTCCACTCTAATCTCGGCACACCAGGCATAGCCAGCATCACGGTCTTAGCGTGACAATCAAGAATAGCATAATGGGGTGACAACCAGTCCATGCCCAAGATAAAATCAAAATCTACCATACTGAGTAATAAAAAGTCGGCTCTGGTCTCAAAACCACTAAGAGCAATCAAACACGCTTGAGTCCGCACCTGCAGATGCACTTCTGCGCTCAATCGTCCGCTTCTGCGGATCCTTGGGTCCTTCTCACCTCCGCATCTGCGGCTGCCCTTCCGCAGATACGGCTCTGCTCCTGCGGCTCACTCGTCGCATCTGCGACCACTGACTCCCTGGCCTAAATGCACACCTACGATCCTAGCCTCGCTTCTGCGAGGCCACACCTATGGACTCCCCACCGCAGGTTCAAAAACACCAGAACCAGAAACTCCGAAAATTCCTCTAAGTCCAAGTTCATTCCGTTAAGCATCCGAAACACACCCGAGGACCCCGGGACCTCGACCAAACATACCAACCAATCCTAAAACACCATACGAACTTAGTCGAGCTCTCAAATCACAACAAACAACGCTAAAATCATGAATCACCCTCCAATTCAAACTTAAAGAACTTGAAACTTCATAATTCTACAACAGATGCCGAAACCTATCAAATCACGTCCGATTGACCTCAAATTTTGCGCAGAAGTCATAATCAACATTACGGACCTACTCCAACTTCCGGAATCGGAAAACGACCCCGATATCAATAATTTCACTATCGGCCCAAAACTCCAAAAATTCGACTTTCGCCATTTCAAGCCTAAATGAGCTACGAACCTCCAAAACACAATCCGGACACGCCCCTAAACCCAAAATCACATAACAGAGCTAACGGAACTGACGGAATTCCATTCCAGAGTCGTCTTCACACAGTTCTAACTACGGTCCAATTCCTAAGGCTTAAGCTCTCATTTAGGGACTAAGTGTCCCAAAACACTCCGAAACTCAAAGCCAATCATCCTGGCAAGTCACAATAGCAGAAATAGATATGGGGAAAGCAGTTATTAGGGGATCGGGGCTCTAATTCTCAAAACGACCATCCGGATCGTTACATATACAAGTTACGGAGAACCTTTCAATACCACATAAATACACCACAGGCCAAAACTCATATAGCACATGACCCCGCAATCTGATCGTTGATAGGGGACTCCCTCACTTGGCGCGAAGCCGTAGGACACATTCCGATGATCCACAATACTAACCTTCATCGCTCGTAGGACACCGACCATAAGACACCTCAAGCCATTTATTTGGCGGGTGTCATCCTCGTGACAGTTAAACTCGCTTCCTCCAGTGCGTTGGCTGCGTATGTACCCTTCGCTAAATGGAAATTCCATATGAACTACATAATCTCTAATACCACCAACTATTTCAGATCTACATCCAGCTCGTGACCCTGCCACAATTGTGATGATTAGGCAATTAATTAAACCTTCTTAATATCATACTTATCAACCAGATGTCAGAACCTGCTGCACCCCAATGTGCACAACTGAATGATCTCTCAATATATCCGCATCCTCTATCTGGACAACACGTTGTAATAATGGTTGAGCAACCCTGGCTCCCTTAAAACCCCTATGTAGTATCACGAACCGTTGGCGCATAGTTGATACCGAGTGCGCAATTTCATACACGAGTGGATGCAAAAGAACATAAGATATATGCTTCAAGCTGAATAAATGTCACACGATAAGGAATAAAAGAATTGAAATTTTTCCTACTAGCTCTGTAGCCTCTCGAAGATAAGAACAGACATTTCTGTACCGATCCACAAGACTCTACTAAACTTATTCGTGACTCGTAGAACCTATGAACCTAGAGCTTTGATACCAACTTGTCACGACCCAAAATCCCGCCACATACGTCGTGATGGCACCTAGTCTCTAAGACTAGGTAAGACGATTTCCATTACATTTCGAAGCCATGTTTAAAAAAATAGAAACTAACAGCGGAACAAATATGAATATAACAACCTCCCAAGACTGGTAGTACTGAGTCACGAACTCTAACTGAATACATGAAATGATCCCAAGGATCGAATACCACATACTGTTTGAATAATAAAAAATAGTACAATAAAATGGAAAGACTCCAAGGAACTGCGACGACCAAGCAGCTCTACCTTGAATCCTTACGATCCCGCTTTAACTTTGTCCAAGTCTGATATCTCCAATACCTAGCTCTGCACAAAAATGTGCAGAAGTGTAGTATGAGTACACCACGGTCGGTACCCAGTAAGTATCAAGACTAACCCCAGTGGAGTAGAGACGAGGTACAGTCAAGACACTCACTAGTCTAAAAACCTGTGCAATATGATATACAAATAATAGGAAACAAATAACAATAAGGACAGCACAAATCAACCAGTGAAATGCATAGCAGGGCAGCAAAAATACCATTAATATCGCTCAACGATTAATAAATATAAGTACACCCAATTAAATCAAGTCCTTCAATTAAATATCTTTCACATATAATTCTTTCAAATATAATTCCTTCAAATAAATATCTTTCAAATATACTTCCTTTAAATAAATCTCTCTCAAATATAATTTCTTCAAATACATACCTTTCGAATGTAATTCTTTCAAATAAATCTTTTTGAGTAAAAATATTTCCAAATCAATATTTTGAATAGAATTCTTTCAATTAAAAACTCACCATGTGACACTTTATTTCATAGTCATGCAACTACGGGTCTCGGCTCATTTTCATATTTTTCATAAACACGGGTCTCAACCCTCTTTCATATCTCCACGGCACTTCTTGCCCATAATTAAATCATCATATTACCCTGGCACCTCGTGCCCACTTTTTATATTACAACTGCACGGACAGTTCACGTGCCAATAAATAAACCATCATATTTTGTTTCTGACACCTCGTGCCATCATTTCATATCACAACTGCACGGACAATTCACTTGTCAATATCATCATTATTTACTCACAGTACCTCGTGCCCATATTTCAATTTATAATCCGCCTGGTAATAACCACAGGCTCCCAATTTCAACATAAATCATACTATTATCAATTTACCAACAACAAGACAAATTGCACAAGGTATAAAAATAAACAAAAGAAAAATCACAACATCACATGAAAATCACCAATGCAACCACTCCATATCATCACATATCATCCCTGACAATAGCCACCCTTATCTCTCATATAGCCACCCTTATCACTCCTATAATAGCCTCCCTTATTCCTCCGCCATGACAATATCAGTAGCCACCCTTATCTCTCCTATAGCCACCCTTATCGCTCCGCCCAGACAATATACCAACACACACAGCAACAGTAAAATGTCACCCTTATACCCACATAATATCAACAGTGAAATTCCACCCTTATATCCTCAAAATAATAACTCAACAATTTACACCGAATATTATCACGGCAACATAACAAAAATCAATTAATAACACTATTTGCCCAATGGCCACTGTTGCGACCAAACACATTCACGCAAGTATACGCGGTCGTCAAGTAATAAAGTGACTAAAAGTCGGATGTCGAACCCACGAGGACTTATGATTAACTATTAACTAAATTAGACTATCCCAATTATCTAAACACGAATTAAATCTAAAAATATTTTATTCTAAACTAATTAAATAAGAAAAATATAAATAATAAACTTTGAACAGAGAAAGAGCAGATTTTTATGATATCAATGTAATGAAAACGATCTAGGGTTATGGGCTATCTGACAATCCTATTGTATTCTTCAATTGAATTGACCGACTGATTTATCTAGCTTATTGGTTGACAGGGTTAATGCTCATAAGAATCTGTCGAGTTCTTACTCGCCTATTCAAGCTAACCTAACGCCTATATGTCTATGGAGTTAGAATCAACAAGAACGCATTTATAATTCCTGTAAATCAACCAAGCAAGGCAATTAGGTATATGTCTATCCTAACTACGAATCCGTTCCCCGATGCCCGAGTTCAAGAACTTGCCCTACTCAATCCTATATGCAATATAGAATTCCCACTTTCGAGTTCAATTCTAGATTCGTAGATAATATTCAATTGGTGATCAAGCAATTAAATAATTAAGTGCAAGATTGAATAAATAAACTAATATGATAAATCAAGAAGTCAAAATCAATATCCGAATAACAATAGTCATGAAAGAACCACAACCCTAGAACGTGAAGTTTAGCTCCACATAGACATGGTAGCCAAACAACAAATCATATAAAGAAACATAAAAATTACTAAGTTTGGTGGGAGAAAGAAGAAACTTGATGAATTCCGGCCTCCACAGCTTTGTCGTGGCTTTTTCCCTCTTCCCAATATGTTAGATAACCTAAAAGAGGCGTTTTTAGCTTATATATTGCGTACAAAAGTCGTGGGCCAAAGCTCTCCTATTCCTAGTCCAATTCGGCTTCAGGGATTGATGCTAAGGTGGATGCGACGCATCCACCTTGTCCTCCATTTCAATTTTTTTCTGCGAAGGTGGATGCGACGCATCCACCTTGTCCTCTATTTCTCAGCTTTGCACGCGATGGCGGACGCGACGCATCCAGCCTTCTCTTCTACTTCCCAGTTTCGCACGCGATGGCGGACGCTATGGCCCAACTTCACTGCTAAGGTTGCATGCAGGATGATGTTTTCCTAGGTTGGATGCGACGCATCCAACCCTTCTTCCTCTGGCTAAACCACCTTTTCTTCATATTTTGCACTCCAAACACCTTAAATCGTCACACATAACTTAATTAGTCATCAAACCAATAATTACACCATGTTGGGTGTTTTAAAGATTGAATAACATCAAAAAGTGGTTAAAACATGGGCAAAGTAACATCAACACATATCGAAATATGCCAAACATCACTACCCCACACTTAAACCTTTGTTCGTCCTCGAACAAACCATCCTATAGTAGACGAAACAAAATTGAGCTCTTATCATTCAAAGCACACTGCACCTCTGACCGTGGTTATTTGCAACAATTAGGCTCTAGGCTATGCATCACATACCCTTCGCTTTACTTAAGCCATTCTTTTAAAAATATTCGAACAAAGACAACATGCTCACAACAATCCTAACCTCAAAAACCGACTCAATGTCACTATGCACTCATGGCTTGAACAACCAACATCATAGAGAAGTCTAATAACGTTACCTATCCCTCGTGAAACCATGTGCCCTCACAACAAAAGCAGAGAGAGTAGAATCAATCCACACATTCGAATCTCATGCTCACAAAGAAAATCGCTCACTCTCACAAAAGAAGTCACATGCATGTAGTTGGTACCATAGGCTTGCCCTTAATGTAAATCTCTACTAATGTAAGCTCGCTCGATCTAAAATCAATTAGGACTTTTTCATGGTTGTAATGTGGGCTAAGGGACGGGTAGGATATATTTAAGGAATAGTGACTCACCCTCCTAAGCACTTTAATACATCACAAAATTACTTTAAGCGCAAATTCTTCAACACCACTTCAATTTCACAAACAATATCACCCCCAAAACAGTCCCTTTTTCTTTAAGCACTACTTTAATTCATACCCACTAGCAAGAACAAGATAACAATTTATTCATTTATATTTTTCTTTCTTTTTTTTTCAGATTTTTCTCTTCTTTTTTTTTTTTTCTTTTAATTTCCGCTAGTGGTGTATTATTTTACAAAATAAGTGCACCCTTCTTTCTTTCATTGGTTCCACTCAAAAGTCACCCCACACTTAGTCCCTTCTTACTTCTTTTAGCGCTCATCTAACAATTAAAGTGCTTTAAGAGGTAAAAGGATCAAAACAATGTCAATTAAGAATAAAAAGGGTATAGGCTTGTAATGTGGGTACCAAATAAAAGGTCTACAGGCTCAAAAGGGTTAACTAGGGATAGATTTTATTTGTGATAAGCAATAAGCTCAAAAAGATCAAAGAAAGCCTAAAATCATTTTTCAAACCGAGCATCACCTAAAATTTCGCTTCAACTCACATACCGGGCAAGTTCTAGACACAAGTACAATACATGGACAATACAAAAACCTTACCACACATGGCACATGACTCATTAAGGACGGTTACATTCCGACTCTCAAGTAATGCAAGTATTCACAGAGCAACGAGATATTAAGCATTAAGCGCAAAGTGAACACAAGTCAAGAAAATGAGAAATAGGCTGCAACAAAACATGCTATCCGTTTTAACAAGGCATCATCAATAATTTCAGAGTGAGAAGGGAAGATATTACATATGTAAAAGCTTAAATATGCCAGTATCAACCAAGTCAAGGTCACCTAGGTTCATCATTCTTCCTCCTTTTATTCCCTACATTCCTACTCTACTCTAAAAAGAAAACAAAATTACCCGGTTCAAACTACATCCCATGGAAAAGAACCGAGGCACAAAGAAAAACCACAGGGGATTATTACTATCTACAAAGATACTATATATATATATATATATATATATATATATATATATATATATATATATTTATTTATATATATATATATTTTTCATAATGATAAACTGATAGTTACTCCATATAGATGAATTTACTGCTATTTTATGCCATTAATCCAGTGAATATATTAGTACATTCATCCATACATCAAACATAAATCACCCCCACCCCACACTTAGGACTGTGCGTTGTCCCCAACGCACACAAACAAGGTAAAGTAGGGTGAGAAGAACTCCCTCAAGTCAAGGTGGAGGGCTCATCCGCAGTCTGTGGAGGAGCATCTGCATCCATAGCATTCCTATCATCAACAACTGGTGCGGATTCTGTATCAGGTGTTACAGCGACCTCAATAGGCCTGTTGAGTGGAGCCTCGGTGACTATGGGAGGAACAGGAGTGGATGGTCCGGCAGTGGATGATGCAATCAGCTGGGAGATGTCTGTACCTGCACATTGAACCAGAGCTCTGAGGAGTAATGATATCTCCTTCATCATCGTGGCCTGCTCGGTCTGAACTCGGCTTAGATCCACACGAGTCTGTCTCAACTCATCCCTGGTGGCACTCAACTCGACACGAGTCGCTATCAGCTCAGCCCTGTTCTCTTGCATATCTGCTTGCATATGCTCAAATAATTGTTGGATGGTGAGCTTAGAAGACCTTCCCTTGTTCGGCTCTAGAACATGAGTGACATCATATGGTCCTGGAGCTTTAGCCTCAATGTCGTCATTCTCCTTGTCCCATAGTACTCCCCTCTCTGTTAAAAAAGCCGTTAGGGTATTAGCAAAGAACAGCCTCCACTTGTAATTCATCCTGGTTCGCTGCATTTGATCATGCATGATGGCTCCGAAGTTGAGTGGTATCCCCTCTAATAAAGCATATAATACGAGTGCGCAGTAACGAGGGACATCAGTTTTATGTTGGCATGGCAGCAGTCGGTTACAAATGAAATTTAGAGCCACACGTGCTAACGCACTCATGAATTCCTTTGCTATAGAGTGGTACTCCATACTCCCATGCTTCCATTCTGCATCCTTCCTGGTAGGGCATAGGACAGACTTAATGTGTGCATAATCTGGTGTTTTGCATATGGCGTCAAACCTGTCTGTGAGTGTGTGTGGCACCCTTAAGAAGTTATTCAGAGCTTCAGCTGACACATTAATATCTACCCCTCTTACTCGCACAATGTTTCCCCTTGCGTGACGCCAATTGGCGTAGAGCTCTCTAACAATGGTGAGGTTGGCTTTGCCATGACCTTTCAGAATGGGTCCCCATTTTTGCACCTCTCGAATTGACTTGAGAAACTCTGAGTACTTTGTCTTAAGTGGTCTGATGTTTATCGGCTTTTCCGGAATGTACTTCTTTGAAACCAATATCTTCTTATAGGCTCGGAATGCCTTCTCATTAACAAAGTATTTCTCCCAATCAACTCGGTCTATGGGTTCACCCTCATCTTCATCACTCATGTTGATCTGTAGGTGGTCATTGTCCGAATCGGAATCGGATTCAGATTCTGTAGTAATCTTCTCCTTCCCTTTATCAGTTGGAGCACTCATTCTCGAAGCTTTTCTTTGGTATGTCACAGGCTCTCGTATCTCTATTCCTTTGCTTGGTGTAATACCCTTCTTCACTGTCCTCCTGACCAATGTTTCCTCCTCCTCTTGCTCTGAATCATCACTTAACTGCCTAGGCAGCAGTTCCATTTCCTTCTCCGTCCGCTTCCTTTTTTTCTGTGGATTTGGACCGCCCGCTGCCCTTCCGGTAGGCTTTTTGGGCGGTTGCTTGTTACCATCTTTGTCTTGTTGCTTGGATGGTTTACTCGCTGCTGTCATTTTACGAATCTAAGTACCTGCAATGCAAAGAATTCAACAATTAGCAGATGAAACAGCGAAGTTCAGCTTGAAAGCAATTGCAACAGCTTGCAGACTTCAATTTATTCGTAAAGTCATGCCATTCACTCTTCATGGAATTGTAGCTCATGACTTTCAGCAAGTATGTGATAACTCTCTTCAAAAATTCAATTTCACATAACCCCTCACTCGACCCCACACTTATTCTCAAGCATACACCAATGTTGCTCGGTTACTCAGACTTCACCGACGCCTAAATTTTCCTCAGGGACAATTCGTCGAACATGTGGTATGCAACAAGTGTGCCTAGTTCATTCTATCAGTTGAGCAATGCAACTACCCTCCCAAAATTGGACGAGATGAAGGGAATTATAGTTTATCATCTCGCAACCATTACAACTACCAAGAACGACAGCCCTAAAAATCTTGAAATTGCAAAACCTACTTGTTGCTACCATTGAAGGAGGGAGGAGAGACGAATTAGGAGAGAAGCCAACGGAAGAACGAAAAGGATGATGCGTACCTGTCGCGTTTGAGCTTATTGCGTTACAATTTTGATGAGAGAATTTTGTTCTGCGTTCGTAGGCGTCGCCAAAAAGAGACGAGTGGATGCGTCGCAAGAAACGTTTTTTTTCGAATAGGTTATCTTAAGATGTGTTAAAATATATATTACTTACCTGTGCGTGCGAGCTTTGACGCGACGCATCCCCTTGTCTTCCTTCAAAAATTTTCGGACGCGATACGGGCGCGATAGGCAGACTTCACTGCCTTGAGCAATTGGCCCGTCAAAACTTTTTTTTTTTTTTTTTTTTGCTGAGGGGGACGCGACGCATCCGCCTCGTTTTCTTGAATAAAATCTATGTCCTACGAAAAGAAAGAAAAAAACAAAAAAATTTAAAAATAAAAATAAAAAAAACTAACTAACTTGGGTGGCCTCCCAAGAAGCGCCTGATTTAACGTCGCGGCACGACGCAACATGTTCTTCATGCCTCCACTAAATCCATTGTGGTCTTGTGACGTGCAATGTCACCACCCCAATAGTGTTTTACTCTTTGTCCATTTACCAAGAATGTCGTATTGGACCCCTTATCACACAATTCTATCGCACCATGAGGTTTCACACTAACCACTTCAAACGGACCCGACCATCGAGATTTAAGCTTTCCTGGAAAAAGCTTTAGCCTTGAATTAAACAGTAGAATTTCTTGACCTGGTTCAAACTCACGATGTTGGATATGCTTATCATGCCATCTTTTGGTCTTCTCTTTATACAATTTGGCATTTTCATACGCATGCAATCGAAACTCATCAAGCTCGTTGAGTTGTAGCAATCTCTTCTCACCGGCCAAGTCCATCTCCATATTTAGCTTTTTAATCGCCCAATATGCTTTGTGTTCAAGCTCGACGGGCAGATGGCAGGCCTTCCCATAAACCAACCTGTACGGAGAAGTGCCTATTGGGGTCTTGTACGCAGTGCGATATGCCCATAATGCGTCATCCAGCTTCCCGGCCCAGTCCTTTCTATTCATACTTACTGTCTTTTCCAAAATCTGCTTGACCTCTCTGTTGGAAACTTCTACTTGACCACTCGTTTGGGGATGATAGGCAGTGGAAACTTTGTGCTTGACTCCGTATTTTGCAAGAATATTATTCAGCAGTTTGTTACAAAAGTGAGTTCCCCCGTCGCTTATCAACACTCTTGGGGTCCCAAAACGTGTGAAGATGTGCTTCTTTACAAAGCCTACCACAACCTTTGCGTCGTTAGTAGGAAGAGCTATGGCCTCTACCCACTTAGAAACATCGTCGACCGCCACCAAGATGTATCTGTGTCCGTTAGAATATGGGAATGGTCCCATAAAATCAATCCCCCAAACATCAAAAAGTTCTACCGCCAGTATATTTTGCAAGGGCATCTCGTGCTTCCTCGTGATAGTTCCAGTTCTTTGGCATCTATCACAATTTTTAACGAAGGCATGTGCATCCTTAAACAATTTTGGCCAATAAAAACCTGATTGTAGCACTTTTTGGGCGGTTCTATCCCCGCCGTGATGACCTCCATATGGTGACGCATGGCAGTCATGTAGTATAGCCTTCATCTCTTCCTCAGGAACACACCTTCTCACCAACTGATCTGCACACTGCCTATATAGGAATGGCTCATCCCACACGTAGAACCTTACATCATGTAAGAATCTTCTTCTATTGTCAGTTGTCCATTCTAGTGGCGTTACCCCACTTGCGATAAAATTCACATAATCTGCATACCATGGGGCTTCACCTGAGGTGATTGCTAATATTTGCTCATCCGGAAATGTTTCTTTAATTGACCCTCCTTCAGCTACATGGTTCCGGCTCTCTAATCTGGACAAATGATCGGCCACTTGATTTTCTGTCCCTTTTCGATCTCGGATCTCATATAAATTCTTGCAAGAGGAGGACCCAACGAATCAGCCTCGGCTTGGCGTCTTTCTTTTCAAATAGGTATCTGATAGCTGAATGATCTGTGTAGACGATGACTTTGGTTCCCACTAGATAGGATCTGAACTTGTCAAACGCCCACACCACTGCAAGCAACTCCTTTTCAGTCACTGTATAATTTATCTGAGCTGGATTCATAGTTTTGCTTGCATAATAAATGGAGTGAAAGATTTTATCCCTCCTTTGCCCCAACACCGCTCCAATTGCTATGTCACTTGCATCTCACATCAACTCAAATGGTTGTGCCCAATCGGGGCCAATGATAATTGGTGCAGTCACCAATCTTCCCTTCAGCTCCTCAAATGCTTTCAGACATGCATTATCAAACTTGAAGGTAACGTCTTTCTCTAGAAGCCTGCACAAAGGGGAAGAAATTTTCGAAAAATCTTTAATGAAACGACGATAAAAACCTGCATGACCCAAGAAACTGCGAATGCCTTTGATGGATGTCGGCGGGGGCAATTTTTCGATCGTCTCCACCTTTGCTTTATCCACCTGTAGACCATCTTTTGAAACCTTGTGCCCCAAAACTATACCTTCACGTACCATGAAATGGCACTTTTCCCAGTTTAGCACCAAGTTCGTCTCTTCACACCTAGCTAGCACTTTATCAAGGTTCATTAAACAACTATCAAAAGAACATCCAAACACAGAAAAATCATCCATGAATACTTCTACATATCTTTCAACCATGTCAGTGAAAATAGCCATCATACACCTTTGAAAAGTCGCAGGTGCATTACAAAGACCGAAGGGCATTCTCTTGAACGCATACGTGCCATAAGGACATGTAAATGTAGTTTTCTCTTGGTCTTCTGGGGCTATAGCAATCTGATTATACCCCGAATAACCGTCCAGGAAACAGTAGTATTCCTGGCCAGCTAATCTATCAAGCATTTGGTCAATAAAAGGAAGGGGAAAATGGTCTTTCCGGGTGGCATTGTTCAGTTTTCTGTAATCTATGCAAATTCTCCATCCAGTTACAGTTCTTGTAGGAATTAAGTCATTATTTTCATTAACTACTACGGTTATCCCCCCTTTCTTCGGCACACATTGAACGGGGCTTACCCATTTACTATCAGAGATTGGAAATACAATACCTGCATCAAGCCACTTAATCACTTCTTTCCTTACCACTTCTTTCATGATTGGATTTAGTCGGCGTTGGTGTTCTACACTTGGCTTGTGTCCGTCCTCCATGAGGATTTTGTGCATGCAGAAAGCTGGACTAATGCCTTTAATGTCAGACATTGTCCACCAAATTGCTCGCTTGTGCTCACGTAGCACCCTTAATAGCTTTTCTTCCTGTAATTTAGACAAGTGAGCAGAAATAATAACAGGTAAAGTGTCAGAACTTCCCAAATAAGCATATTGAAGGTGAGGGGGTAGGGGTTTAAGTTCCAAATTTGGAGCTTTTTCAATTGACGGCTTTGGTGGAGGGCTACTTGGCCTATTCAGGGGCTCAAACGGGATTATTCCTTGCATGTAACCACATGATGTATCTAGGATTCCCTTCATCTCCTCAACCTCATCACCCATCTCCAAGCTATCAAACATCATGATTGCTTTTTCTAAACAGTCGCCTAGATATACACTCGTGTTAAGAAGTTTCTCATCCACCTCCACCACAGATATCATAGAGAGCTCCTCATAGTGGCGGGGGAGTTGGATTGCTTTGTAGACATTGAAGACTGCCTCCTTGTTGTCCACTCTCATAATCATTTTCCCTTCTCTCACTTTAATTATTGCATCGCCAGTAGCCAAGAGAGGTCGTCCCAATATGATTGGAACTTGTTCATCAGCCTCGAAGTCTAGAATAATGAAGTCAGCTGGGAAGATGAATTTTCCAATTTGCAGCAGCACATCTTCAATCACTCCTTCGGGGTAGGCTATGGACCTATCAGCTAATTGCAACATCACGGTGGTTGGTCTCGGAGCTCCCAGACCTAATTGCTTAAACAAGGATAACGGCATCAGATTTATGCTTGCACCCAAATCACACAGAGCACGTCCCACGTTAATATTACCGATTTGCACTGGAATGGTGAAGCTGCCAGGGTCCTTAAGCTTTTGGGGAAGCTTGTTTTGGACCCTTGATGTGCACTCCTCAGTAAGTGCAACCGTCTCGAACTCAGTCAATTTCCTCTTATGAGCCACTATGTCTTTTATGTACTTAGCGTACTTTGGAATTTCACGAAGTACATCCACTAATGGAATATTTAATTGAACCTGACTCAACATGGCGAGAAATTTGTTGAACATGCGATCGTCATTCCTTTTCTGCAATCTTTGGGGGAAAGGTGGTGGTGGCCTTGTAACCTCCATTCGCTCTGAACTTTGCATCATCTTCCTTTGACTCTTGTGTTGCCTTAGGTGTCAACTCCCCCCAGGTATAGGTTTTTCTTTTATCTTCCTTGGCACTTCCTCTAGTTCCCTCCCGTTTCTAAGTGTAACTGCATTAATTTGAGGGTTCTTCTCTGTATCACTGGGAAGTGAGCCTGTAGGTCTAGTATTTTGGTTTGCTGCTAACTGCCCCATTTGCCTCTCAAGATTTCTGAAATCGGTCCTGAGCTATTGATTGTCTAGTAACAACTTTTTCAGCAAGTCATTCATACTTTCTTCCATTTGTTGGGGTGGCTTCTGAGGTTGAGTAAAATTCCTTTGAGGCCTATACTGATTCTGTTGACTTCCGCCCCATGAGAAGTTAGGATGATTCCTCCAGTTTGGGTTGTAAGTGTTCCCATATTGTGCATGTTGATTCATAGGACCTCTGTTTTGTTGCCCCACATAGTATATAGATTCAGGATTCGTGGGGCACATGTCAATCATATGACTGTCTCCGTATAGTTCGCAACAAATAGACATCTGCTGTACATGTTGCATTTGTTGTGTTGTCATTCTATTCATCTGATTTGCCAATTTTGCTATATCGGCTCTCATGGCGGAAAAGTCATCAAGCTCAATCAAACCGGCGGCCTTCTGTTTAATTCCCCTTCGTGAATCCCCCTCTCCTTGCCAATTATGGTCATTAGCAGTGAAATTATTTAGCAAGAGTTGTATTTCACTATACGGTCTTGCCATGCAACTACCCCCACAAGCTGAGTCAAGATTCATCTTTGATGCTTCATCTAACCCATCAACAAAAGTGTGACCCAATACCTCATCAGTTTGACAATGATGCGGGCAGTCTCTGAGTAGTTTCTTGTATCTTTCCCAAGCTTGACGAAGTGTCTCGCCATCCCGTTGTTGGAACCCAAGAATTTGGCTCCTCAACGACTTTGTCTTCTTAGTTGGGAAAAACTTGATCAGGAATTTCCTTGCTAGATCATCCCAAGTGTGGATAGAGTTCGCGGGCTCCTTTTGCAACCATTCTTTAGCTTCCCCCAACAGTGAAAAAGGGAATAGTGTCAGCCTGACATAGTCTTTGGAGACGTTCGGATAATTGTAAGTGTCCGTGATTTCCAAGAAGTTCTGAATATGCCTCTGCGGGTCCTCATGAGATAGACCCACATATTGTCCTGTGGACTGAATCAGCTGTACCATGTACTGTTTGAGTTCAAAATGCCCAGTGATATCAGGCTTCACAATAGCCTGAGTCATATTCGCAAGATTGGGCCTTGCGGCTTCAATTACCGGACGCTCTTCATTGCCTGCCATATCTATTGGCTGTGGTTGGACTGCGATGTCCAAATCTCTTTCTATTCTCGTTCTAGCTTCGTGTTCCCTTCTAACTCTATGTAGTGTTCGTTCGATTTCTGGATCAAGAGGAATGAGGTTGTTTGCACTTCTACTCCTCTGCATTCGAGAGAAAACCCTGCGTTGACACAAACCAGGCAAACTGAAAATTAAAACTTGAAAACAAATATCTAATAAAAGCTTAACTTAGTCACGTAGCTAATTTCTAAGTCCCCGGCAACGGCGCCAAAAACTTGTTGCGACCAAACACACTCACGCAAGTATACGCGGTCGTCAAGTAATAAAGTGACTAAAAGTCGGATGTCGAACCCACGAGGACTTATGATTAACTATTAACTAAATTAGACTATCCCAATTATCTAAACACGAATTAAATCTAAAAATATTTTATTCTAAACTAATTAAATAAGAAAAATATAAATAATAAACTTTGAACAGAGAAAGAGCAGATTTTTATGATATCAATGTAATGAAAACGATCTAGGGTTATGGGCTATCTGACAATCCTATTGTATTCTTCAATTGAATTGACCGACTGATTTATCTAGCTTATTGGTTGATAGGGTTAATGCTCATAAGAATCTGTCGAGTTCTTACTCGCCTATTCAAGCTAACCTAACGCCTATATGTCTATGGAGTTAGAATCAACAAGAACGCATTTATAATTCCTGTAAATCAACCAAGCAAGGCAATTAGGTATATGTCTATCCTAACTACGAATCCGTTCCCCGATGCCCGAGTTCAAGAACTTGCCATACTCAATCCTATATGCAATATAGAATTCCCACTTTCGAGTTCAATTCTAGATTCGTAGATAATATTCAATTGGTGATCAAGCAATTAAATAATTAAGTGCAAGATTGAATAAATAAACTAATATGATAAATCAAGAAGTCAAAATCAATATCCGAATAACAATAGTCATGAAAGAACTACAACCCTAGAACGTGAAGTTTAGCTCCACATAGACATGGTAGCCAAACAACAAATCATATAAAGAAACATAAAAATTACTAAATTTGGTGGGAGAAAGAAGAAACTTGATGAATTCCGGCCTCCACAGCTTTGTCGTGGCTTTTTCCCTCTTCCCAATATGTTAGATAACCTAAAAGAGGCGTTTTTAGCTTATATATTGCGTACAAAAGTCGTGGGCCAAAGCTCTCCTATTCCTAGTCCAATTCGGCTTCAGGGATTGATGCTAAGGTGGATGCGACGCATCCACCTTGTCCTCCATTTCAATTTTTTTCTGCGAAGGTGGATGCGACGCATCCACCTTGTCCTCTATTTCTCAGCTTTGCACGCGATGGCGGACGCGACGCATCCAGCCTTCTCTTCTACTTCCCAGTTTCGCACGCGATGGCGGACGCTATGGCCCAACTTCACTGCTAAGGTTGCATGCAGGATGATGTTTTCCTAGGTTGGGGATGCGACGCATCCAACCCTTCTTCCTCTGGCTAAAACACCTTTTCTTCATATTTTGCACTCCGAACACCTTAAATCGTCACACATAACTTAATTAGTCATCAAACCAATAATTACACCATGTTGGGTGTTTTAAAGATTGAATAACATCAAAAAGTGGTTAAAACATGGGCAAAGTAACATCAACACATATCGAAATATGCCAAACATCAGCCACCACCAATTCCAAAGATATAACAATTCAATTAATTTCACAACAAATAGCCGAAGGCTTCACACAATGTGTATAAGACCTCAAAAATAATCAACAGAGATAGAAATTACTCAGCATAGGGCAACGCCTTCATTAATCCAAATTCTCAATAATTATATAAACACCTCTTCTTAAGCTCATTTAATTTATTATTTGTAGAGGTATAATCCATAATGAAATTAAATCCCAAGAAATATCAAATAATCAAATTCACGGAATCCACATAATTATACAAGTAATAATCACCTCAAATTGTAATACAAAAACAAATTCAATAAATGCGAATTGAAGCATGGCAAACAAATGATTAAATAAATGCCGACCAATATCCAATTTACTACACAATATGCCTAAGACTTTAACCCAATATATTTTGCACATATAAGCCTGAGTACGTACTCGTCACCTCGCATGCACGGCTTTTCACATTTCACAAATGGCACATAAGACTCAATGCCTAAGGGGTAATTCCCCCCAATCGAGTTTAAGCAAGACACTTACCTTTTTGAAGTTATGCTGATATACCAAAATCGCCTTCTTGCTTGAATTAACCTCTGGACCGCTCAAATCTATCCAAATTAATTGTATAACTTCATTAAAATTCATCGGAAACAATTCCAAAAAGTCAACAAAAGTCAACGCTGGACCCACCTCTCGAAACCCGACATAATTTTCATAAAATCCGAATACCCATTCCGATACGAGTTAAACCATACCAATTTTATTGAATTCCAATAACAACTCGACCTCCAAATCTTAAAAATTTCATTTTTGGAAGATTTTACAAAAACTTGATTTCCTCCATTTAAATCCGAGTTAAACGATGAATATAACCATAGATTCATGAAATATAATCACTTTAGGATATAGAACACTTACCCCAGTCGAAGTCGTGAAGAAATCCTCAAAATCGCCCAAAAATCGAGCTCCAATAATCCCAATCGAAAATGAAGAAATGACAGATTTTCAATCCTTAAGTTTCTGCCCAGGTTTGCATTTGCGGATGAAAATTTCGCATTTGCGAATGAACAGTATTTTCGCAATTAAGATAAATGGTTTGCAATTGCGAATGAACAGTGTTTTTCCAATTGACATAAATGGTTCGCAATTGCCATAATTGAACAGTGTTTTCGCATCTACCATAACTGGTTCGCAACTGCGAATGAACAGTACCTCACCAGAAACTAGCAAACTCAAACTTCTCCGAAATGATCCGAAACCACCCTGAAACTCATCCGTAACCTCCCAGACACAAACCATTTATGAATAGCAATCATAAAACATGCTACGGACCTGCTCGCGCGCTCAAAACACTGAAAGGAGGTCGTCTTGATCCGATATTGACCATGGTCAAACTCCCAAATTTCTTAACTTTACTAGTCTCTCAACCAATGATCCAAAAATACACCTAAGCCCCTCGGGACCCGTCAAATCATACCAACAAGTTCTAAAACATCATACGAACTTAGTCGAAACTTCAAATTACATCGAACAATGCTAGAACCATGAATCAAACCCCAATTCATGTTTAATGAAACTAAGAAATTCCAACTTCTACATTTAATGTCGAAACCTATCAAATCACTTCCGATTGATCTCAAATTTTTGCACACAAGTCATAAATGACATAACGGACCTATAAAAATTTTTAGAACTGGATTCCGTCCCTGATATCAAAAAATCAACTCCCCGGTCAAATTTTCCAAAAATTCTATTTTCGCCATTTCAAGCCAAATTCCACTATGGACTTCCAAATAATTTTCCGGACACGCTCCTACGTCCAAAATCACCATACGGATCTGTTGGAACCATCAGAATTTGAATCCGAGGTCGTTTACTCAAAAGTCAACTCTCCGGTCAACTCTTTCCATTTATGCTTCTAAATAAGGATTATTCTTTTAATTTAATTCTGAATCTTCAGTAATTCAAACTCGACCACACCCGTGGGTCATAATACATATTGCAAAGTTGCTCGAGACCTTAAGTTACTGAACAGGGCATTAATTCTTAAAACAACAAGTCGGGTCGTTACAGAGCGGCACAAACCATAGATGCATCTATTATACTACCGAGGCGTTCGGCCCGCTCCACAAGAAGAGAGAATACTCTAAGAACATCTGTTTTAAAAGTTATGACAAGATTAATACATAAGAAAGCACAATTTCTATTAACGGTCAAATAGCCCGCCAAAACTCAAAGTAAGTGAAATTCGGCCTTTACGAATCCTTATCAAGTTTCAATATATATTAGGCACTTACATTAACAAGTAGAGTGCAAACAATACAAGTATTTCATGCTTTAGATCCTAAAACTACCCGGACTTAAGCATGATTAGTAGCTACGTACGGACTCTCGTCACCTCGTGCGTACGTAGCCCCCACAATTAGAAGCAAATAGTAATTTAAAATAACTATGGGATAAATTTCCTCTTACAAGGTTAGGCAAGAGACTTACCTCGTCTCAAAGCTCGCTTTTCGGCCCACAAATGCACTCTAATGTCTCAACTTGGTGCCGAACAACCCGAAGCTAGCCAAATATTATATAAATTAATCAATATATACTCACAACGTCATAATTTATCTATTAGAGTAATTACCCAACCCAAATTGGAAGATTCTTAAAATTCACCCCCGAGCCCACGTGCCCGGATTGCGGAAATTTTTGAAGATAAATGTTACTCATTACCTCACAAACTTAAATATATAAATTTTCATCCAATTCCAAATTATTTTCGTGGTTAAATCCCATTTTTATCAAAACTTAGGTTTTTCAACTAAACCCACAATTTCTACAATTTATGTGTTAAGAATCTACCTAAAAAGCATGTATTAAACTCATCTTGTATAGAGATTACTTACCTCAAAGTGCTAGGTGAAAACCCCTCTTCAAAAAGCTCTAAAATCATCCAAGAAGTGAAAGAAATGAACCAAAATAGCCTAAACCCCGACATTAAATGAACCTCACTGCCCCAACGATTTTTGCTTCTGCGGATCCTGCGGCCCAGGCTGCATCCCTTCACTTCTGTAGATGGGCTTTCGCTTCTGCGAACCCACTTCTGCGGAAGGCTTGTCGTAACTGTGACCCACGCCTGGCTGGCCTTGCTTCGTACCTGCGGCTCCATCATCGCAGAAGCGAACTTCGCCGCTTCTGCGGACCACTGGCCACTCACCCCCAGGCCGCTTCTACGATCACAGGCTCGCCTCTGCGAGCTCGCACCTGTAACCAAAATCACGCAGGTGCGGACGCACCAGAACTGGAGCACCAGCAGTCCCTCATGCAAAGTTTCCGAGTCCGATTCCAATACGTTTCGCATCCGGGGGCCCCAGGACACCATCCAATCACACTCACACATCCAACAACATAATATGGACCTGCTTGCACGATCGAAATACCAAAATAACATATAGAAATACGAATCGAGCACCAAAACGCATGAATCGAATTATGAAACTCAAAAACTTCTAGAAACACTTCCACGCGTCCGATTCCTAATAAAATAACTCGGAACAACTCCAAATTTTGCGTGCAAGTCACAAATCACCATACAGAACTATTTTCAGGTTTGAAATCTCAAACGGACCTCGATAACACCAAAACCTACTCCAAACCAAACTTAAAGAACTTGTAAAACATTCAATGCACCAATATTCAATATTAAGCGCTGAAACGCTCCCGAGTCATCCGAAACCCAATCCGAACATACGCCCAAGTCCAAAATCATCATACGAACCTAGTGGGACCGTCAAATCCTGGTTTTGAGGTCGTTTACTCAAAACGTTGATTCAAGTCAAACTTAGCCATTTTAAGCCAATATTAAGGAACTAAGTATTCCGATTTCAACTCGAACCCTTCCAAACCCGAACTAACCATCCCCGCAAATCATAAAGCAGTAAAAGCACATACGGGGAGTCTTAATTAGGGGAATGAGGACCTAAAAAGTAAAACAACTAGTCAGATCATTACAGGCCGACCCAGCCTAGCCTCAATCCAGCCTCAAGGGCCAATAAATTACTTGGGCTGGGCTTAAAAGCCTCATTTTTAAATAGGCTCCAAAAATCTTAGCCCAACCATATTAAATCACAGATTTGTTTGGGCCGGTCCATCGGGCCAAGCCCATACTGACGACTCTAGGTTTATCCCTCTGTACTTGATGGGTCAAAATCCACTTCAAACGAGGCCCAATATGAATATCCAATTTTTCTATAGAGTTGTATTATGGACATCGATATCTCATCAACTTGTTCAAAACTGGTCTGTACAAAATTGGGTTATGGGGATTAAACTTGTTTGATGTTAATGCAATTTGGTCGTTAAAATAAGAGATGTTTACATATATAGCTTATTGAATTCACCATTTAATTTTTTAATCAATATATATAGATTATATATTGATTATACTGTTATAAAACAATAAAAGAAGAAGAAGAGCATTACAGAGAAAAGTAGAGAGAGAGAGAGAGAGAGAGAGAGAGAGAGAGAGAATTCTTATTGATTTGGGATGAATTACAATGGAATAGGACCCCTCTATTTATAGGGAAAGAGTGACTTAGCCACCAATTAAAATCCCTAAAATCTCTCTAAAATATAGACATTCACCATAAATAAAATACTATTTATAACACCCCCCCTTGAATGACTATTCAATAGATAATGCGCCTCGTTAAAACTTTAACTAAAATAAAACCCAGTGGGAAACAAATTTGAGAAAAGGAAAAAGAGTACACATATTTAGAAATACGCCTTTTGGTTGCCTCGTTAAAAACCTTGCAAGAAAAATCCAGTGGGACAAAATCTTGTAAGGGAAAAGAGTACAACGCGTATTAACTCCCCCTGATGAGAGCATCAATTCACATCCTTGAGCCTTCACATTCCAATCTTGTGTACCATCTTCAAAATATTGTTGGTAGAGATTTAATAAACAAATCAGTCATATTAACTTTAATGAACATCATTCTTGATTAGATATGTAATATTGTAACGACCCGGTTGGTCGTTTTAAGTATTACAATCCTGTTCCTCCATTTACTGCTCAATTTATGCCTTACAGTTGATTCATGACTTATCGGGTTAGTTGGTTCGAGTCCGGAAAGATTTCGGAATGAATTGAGACACTTAGTCTCACAATGGAAAGCTTAAGTTGAAAAAGTTAACCGGATATTGACTTATGTGTAAACGGCCTCGAAATTTAATTCTGATGATTCTAATAGCTCTGTATGGTGATTTTGGACTTAGGAGGTTGTCCAGAAAATTATTTGGAGGTTCGTAGTGGAATTAGGCTTGAAATGCCGAAAGTTAGATTTTTGGGAAGTTTGACCGAGGGGTTGACTTTTGATATCGAGGTCGGAATCCGATTATGGAAATTGGAATAGCTTCGTTATGTCATTTATGACTTGTGTGCAAAATTTGAAGTCATTCTAGATTGATTTGATGTATTTTGGCACAAGATATAGAATTTGAAAGTTCAGAGTTCATTAGGCTTGAATTTAGGTGCGATTCGTGGTTTTAGCATTGTTTGATGTGATTCGAGGCTTCGACTAAGTTCGTATGATGGTTTAGAACTTGTTGGTATATTTGGTTGAGGTCCCGAGGGGCTCGAGTGAGTTTTAGGAGAGTTTCGGACCATTTCTAGGCCATTTTTAACTGCTGGTTTCTGCCTACAGAGGTGTGCATCACGATCGTGAACATTTGGTCGCGTTCGCGAAGAGAAAACAACAGTTTGGGGCCTTGTGAATCGTGATCGCAGAAGCTCTTTCGCGATCGCATAGAATAAAATCTCTACTGCACTGACCCGATTGTGGAAGCTTATATCTCGCAATCTATAAGGAATTTGGATATGATCCAAAATTAAAAGTTGTAGACCGTGATGTCTAGTTTTCAGAAACCTAAACCATTTGGCATTTAGAGTTTTGAACAAAATGTTATGACCATTATACTAGAGGTTGTCTGGAAAAGTTGGGGAGTTTGTTCTTCGCGATCGCAATTGGTTTTCCAAGATCTCGAAGGGCAATTTTGGGGCTGGAAAATTTTGTGCTTTGCGATCGCGAAGCATTTTCCGCGATCGCAAAGAGTAAAAGCTTGGGCAGTGAATTTAAGTTCTGAAAATGGGACGAATGTTTAACGGATTGGAGCTTGGGAAGAGGCGATTTTGGGGAGATTTTCAAGGAGAACAACGGGGTAAGTGTTCTTAACTCAATATTGGTACCCACAGAGGTCATATTGCTGTGAATTATTTGTTTTAAATTGAAAATTCATACTCAGTCATATTCATGTCATTACATATCATATCTCAGTCTCTGTTGTTATTTATTGATACATCATATCATCATTTTCGGGCTATTTTTATGACATTGTGAGACCATGAGAGAGAGACTGGAGAGATTGATAACTGAATGAGGCCGAGGGCCTGATTGTGAGGATAATTATGGAATCAGGATGCACACCGCAGCAGGCCATATTGACTTTATATACTTTATTATTATGTGAATCGGGGTTTCTCGCCTGCAGCAAGCCTTATAGGATTTATTATAGTTGTCACGACTCAAAATCTCACATGTCGTGATGGCGCCTATCTCAATACTAGGCAAGCCAAAAATCTTAATAAACCACCATATCTTTTAAATTTGAAAACAAAATAATTAAATTCAGCGGAAGAAATCTAACAATTTCAAATATAATACTCCCAAAACCCGGTGTCACTGAGTACATGAGCATCTAATACGAATACAATGTCTGACTGATAAAAACCACTGTCTGAAAGTATAGAACAATACAATAACTGAAGGAAAGAGAGACAAGGTCAACGGACGCCAAGCAGCCACATTGATAGTCTCCAACTGATAGTACTCTGAAATCTAACAGTCGCCGTGTTCGAAAGTACCTGGATCTGCACACGAGGTGTAGAGTGTAGTATGAGTACAACCAACTCAATAAGTAACAAGACTAATCTCTGGGCTGAAAGTAATGACGAGCTTCGCAGGTACAGTCCAGTATAAATAATGGTACAAAAATGTAGGCATGCTTTCAAATTTAACAGTTAAACTCAGTACAAATGAAATAGATCAATACTGCATGATATGAGGAATATGACATCTCAGTAGAAAGACCTCATGTAAATACTGGTCACAAATTATCCGGTCACTCGGTACTATTTATGGCCAATCCAGCCCAGGGGTGTTCCAACCCGTATATAATTACACATCGACTGACAGTCAGTCACTCAGTACTATATAAAGCCAATCCAGCCCTAGGGTAATTTATCCCCAAGTGTAAATGATACGGACAAGATTCATGTCTAGGTAGATTCATCATAATATAAATAAGTAAGTCAAGTCCATGCCCTGGGAAAATCCATCCCGAATATATATAATCATCTACGCTCACTGGGGATGTGTACAGACTCCGGAGGAGCTCCTTCTGCCCAAGAGCTATATAAAGCCAATATGGCCTACTGCAGGCGGGTAGCCCCGATCCATTTAATAATAAAGCCAATAAGGCCTGTTGCAGGAGGGCAGCCCCGATCCATAATATAATAAAGCCAATAAGGTCTACTGCAAGCGAGCAACCCCGATCCATTTAATAATAAAGCCAATAAGGCCTGCTGCAGGCGGGCATCTCGATCCCATAAATATCCTCAAAATGGACGAATATGACTGAGTGTGAAATGTATATTTTTGAAACAATTAATTCAACAGCAACACGACCCCATGGGTCCCAAAATATTGACACATAGCCTAAACACGATATTTAATAAGAGCCTCGGCTCAATTTCTCTAACACGTGGAACATGTTTAGATAATAACATGATTCATTAATTTTACAACTACACAGGATTTATTCAAGACACAATTTCTGTGGTGCACATCTGCTTGCTCGTCACCTAGTGTGTGTGTCACCTCCCAACAATTTATATCATACCAAATTTTGGGAATTCATACCCTCAGAACCAAGTTTAGAAGTGTTACTTACCTTAAACTATGTAATTCTTTACTCCGCTAGGCCCTTGCCTCGTGAATTTGTCTCCAAACGTCTCGAATCTCTTTGAAGCCCTAGCAAGATCCTTGTGAAATCTTCAAACCTTGAACAAGAATTGATGAACAATTGACTAAGTCTTCACTTCCTCTCTCTAAGATGCTCTCACCACTCTCTAAAATATCAAATATTTTGCCCCAAAATAAGCCCCAAAGCCTATTTATCAAAATTGGGTCGGGTTATAAAAATAGAAATATTAACCCTCCGAAATCAGGTTTGCGGTTGCATAATGGACTGCAGAATGGGTATGTGGGCCGCACAATGATCACGAAAATTGGTGCCCAGAACTGGGCTATTCTAGTCCATTCTGCGACCAGTTTACGGTCGTAGAATCAGTTTCGCGATTGCATAACTATTCTGCGATCACAGAATTGGTCGCAGAACCGCATTTTTCCAGCCTTTGGTAATTTGATCATAACTTCTTGTAGAATGTCCAAATGACGAGCGGTTTGATGCGTTAGAAACTAGACTCAAATATATTTGATTTGATAGGTAATAAACCATATAACACTTCATATCATGAGAGTTATTCTCATTTGAAGTTAGGTCTTGTGCAAACCCACTTGAAACTTTAGTCTATTATGAAATTTCTAATTTCTACATTCGATGTCGAAACCTATCGAATCAAGTCCGATTGACCTCAAATTTTGCACACAAGTCATAAATGACATAACGGACCTATTTAAATTTCCAAAATCGGATTCTGACCCCGATATCAAAAAGTCAACCCCTCGGTCAAACTTTCCAAAAATTCAACTTTCGCCATTTCAAGCCTAATTCCACTACGGACCTCCAAATAATTTTCCGGACATGCTACTAAGTCCATAATCACCATACAGAGCTATGGGAATCATCAAAAGTCTATTCCGGGGTCATTTACACATAAGTCAACATTCGGTCAACTATTTCAACTTAAGCTTCCAACATGAAATTCATTCTTCCAAGCTAACTCCGAAATACCTTAAAACCCAAACCGAAAATTCACACAAGTCATAATACCTCGTAGGAAGTTATTCAATACTTCAAATAGTTGAAAGGAGCATAAATGCTCAAAACGACCGGTCGGGATGTTACGATCTCCTCCACTTAAACATACGTTCGTCCTCGAACGTGCCAAGAGTTGTTCCTAAGCCTTTAAATCATTGTTCCTCCTTACCATGCACATACCTGGGGGTGATCCCATGTCACCTTATTCTATATAGGCCTGACAACATAAAACAATTGAAAATCATTAATTTAACCTTAGCCCAAAACTTGGAGCCCAATTTCTAACACCCAGAATTCTTTCCAAGATCTAAATCTCACATCTACACCGTATAAGTCTGAACAAGTTGTATCCAGCCATAACCATAATCCCAAATATAATCACATAACATACTACACAACTCGCATACTCGTAGTACCATTTCTGATCACAGTAACTACTCAAAACCAACCAAGTACTAGTATAAAACCCCGCATTCAACAGAACCTCATTCCAAAACCTTCGTATACTGCCAATGATGAAAGATACAATCAAAACCTCATAACCACTCATGAGATCAACTAGCCATGGAGCTCTCTCGCCCCAACTAGGACCATAATCCTCTCCTATGCCGGCTTTCAATATTATCGTCCCGAATATACCATAATCAAGACTGATAGTACCCATTCTAGGTCCGATGACCTTATATTATTAAACACAACTATCCCACAAACACGCCACATCAATATAACTCATGCCACAACTGCGCAAATCTTTGTACCTAAATATGGAAAATGTCTCAAAGAAGAGAACAGTATTGTGAGTTCAACAAGCACCACCACAACTGCCATGCTATAAGCTCGTTATATATAGCAGAACCAAGACACGCGAATTTAATAAGAGTAACCAGCTCTTCTAGAGCTCACATTATCATCACTCGCACGGACAAATCACGTGCTATAGTATTAATATCTGGACCCGCACGGACAACTCACATGCCAATAATATCAGTATATGGATCTGCACGAACAACTCACGTGCCAATAATATAATCCGCCTGGCATGGCCATAAGCCTCCAGTCCAAGCATATCATATAGGAGCAATCAAATAAGTACACATGTATATGATAAATGAAATAAGATTCACATGCTCCTGGACTGGTATAAATAACACGCCATAGCGTAAGCATGTGCAAAGTCTGCTGTCACACTTCAAATTGGCAAGTTAACGAAAAAACAGTAACTATCCCATTTATTCCAGGGAATTAACCTCTTTGTAACCTCAAATGTAGCCCAGATAGTTATCAACAAAGGTACGAACACGAGAAACGTTATAACTTTACGTTTAACAGTCAACTACAGGCATATCATAGCCTAAGCATTCTTTCGAGTATGAGTACTTGCCCCGATACCCGCACATTGGCTCAAACCTCACATATATGCACACTTATAGCGCGTAGCTATCACAAATAATTAACGCAACTAGTGCCTCCACTGAGTTAAAAATAAAATCCTCACCTCAAATAAGTCGCAACCCCGAAACAATATACTTTTCAGAACTCCCAGTCTCCAAATTCATCGAACACATGAATCACCGCAACTGATCCCAACTCCAATACTAAAATGACTAACACATCTTCCATTCACGATAATCCTATGAGGAATACTTTCATAATTCTTCCGTACCACATAGTAATAATTTGGATATCATCAGTCTATCAACCAGGTGAGTACTGCAATACCGATGAAAATCCGTAAGCCAAAACACAATGCGCCTTCTGAAATGCGCACCCTTCTCAGGAATTACCGAGCAGTTATAACATTCATCGAAATATCTGAAACTGACCATGATGTCCAACATTCGTTACCTTCTCTTCAAGACTGAACTGTCACCTTGTACATGTAAATCCTAATCCCGCACAACACACCACATCTATTATGCCATCATGTGACAAGCACAAGAATCCCATTATCAACTCTGAGTCACCAGAAAATTACATACCTTATTAGTTAGAAACCTCTCTCTTGCTTCTTTCCAGGAGGAAATCATAATACACAAAACATTCCATACACCGGTAAAAAATATCTGGTTCAAACCATGGTTGAAACCATCATGAACACTTTGAAATCCATTTGCACATAACCAAGCTATCAGAACTGAATTTCTCTAACTCCACCAAGCCACACAAGTTGCCAAATTCGAGAGTATTGCCACAAAACACCCGTAAAGCCCCACATCATCATAAGAACCAAAAGAACCGAGCGTACCATTACCATACTGATCCAGCATGTTACCCATTTGTCCTATTTTCTCCGAGTTTCTTATGAATCACCCTCAAGTTGACATTTCTCCTTATCAAAACACTACTATCCTTACCCAAAGCTCACTACAAGACATCCTAACATAAAACCACATCGCCCTAAGGCCCATAAGCCACTGTATTATTATTAAGCACCTTCATAAATACCCCAACCGTAACACTCACTCTGAAAATACCTTATGCAAATTTAAAATTGTTCCTTTCTACTTTCTTATACTGAAATGTATAATCCATAGTCAAACAGAATTATCGCACGTCCCGATACCATCCAATGTAAGTAACTGATTCTAGTGATATACAAATTCGAAAAAAATAATCAATTTCCACATATACATTTTGAATCCATTAGAACCCTCTCGATAGTCATCCACTCTACTCAAATCTAATTTACTCCGTCCCAAACGGGCCGAAAGATATGTGCTCCTTTAGCACAATCAACAATCAAATAAGTAACCCTGCCTTAATACCACCTATCAAATTCATACTCCGTGTGCACTACATCATTCACAAATAACAACTCACACATCCCACAATTTTCATATACTCATAAAGTGCAATGTAACCCATATCCAGAAATTTTCTTACTCGAGTCATTCTCTAACTCCACCTCTGCAAGTCATCACTGATTCCCAAGTATACTTCAGACCAAAACAAAATATTTGACACATAACCATGAATTGAATTGTCAATAGCAGGCTCCCCCACTTGGCTCAAAGCCATAGATTAAAATACTTGATAACTCACAATACCCATACTATTACTGCCTTAATACCGCAGTCAGTTCAACGAAAATTCTTCTCAAGCTCAAGACACCAACAATAAAATACCTCAATCATCTGTTAATCTCACATTCATTCTCTTAACACTCAAGTCAACTTTCTCAACCAGATTCAAATTCAAGTCTCAACACATATGCTCCGCTGGCAGAAAAGAAACTCTCTATTCACATCATAAGGAACACACCTACATAGATTACTCCGCAGGAGATAACCCACCTGCTTAGTCCTAAATTGGCATCTTGTTATACCCTTTCGTAGCCACAATTACTACGAAATCACTTAATCTTTCTGAGTCTAAATTCATTAACCAGACACGAGAATTTAATTTGCCCCAAAATTTAACAACGTGAAAGATCATTCAAACCATTCACACTCGAGATTGAACGTCACATCAAAACGAAAATAAAGCAGCAAATGGACTTCCTTTACATTTCAAGGAAACACTTCTCATCACATTCAAATTGTCTTAACACATCCCGCAGTTACATCATACTCATCACAAAGCCATTTCACCGCTCATCGAGCCACAAATTTCACTCGTAGGGACATTACCGGACATATGAGTCCAAATGTACAGGTTACAACTGAAGCTACCGAGCCTAAGCTGCAGTCTAAACCTGACCTCAAGTCTTCCAGACTGGCCCATCACCAAAACACATAATACACATCTTGAACCTCGTTCATAGAATCACAAGCCGGCGATGCACAGTTGATATTGAGCGCTCATATGCACATACGAAATGCGTGGAAGGAATTCAAAGAGTTATGTTTCAAGCTGAATCAATTTCGCACGATAGAATATAAGAAAGTGAAATTTTCCTAAGGGTTTGGCAGCCTCTCCAAAATACGTACAGACATCTCCGTACCGATCCGCAAGAAGTCATTGGATATCGAGGATGCCTCCCACCAAAGTGAACAAACAATAGGTATGTGTCACGACCCAAAATCTCACCCGTCGTGATGGCACCTATATCAATACTAGGCAAGCCGAAAATCTCAATAAACCACCATATCGTTTAAGTTTGAAAACATAAATAATTAAATTCAGTGGAAGAAATCTCACAATTTCAAATATAACACTCTCAAAACCCGGTGTCACTGAGTACATGAGCATATAATATGAATACAATGTCTGAATGATAAAAACCAATGTCTGAAAGTATAGAACAATACAATAACTGAAGGAAAGAGAGACAAGGTCAACGAACGCCAAACAGCCACCTTGATAGTCTCCAACTGATAGTATTCTGAAATCTAACAGTTGCCGTGTTCGAAAGCACCTGGATCTGCACACGAGGTGCAGAGTGTAGTATGAGTACAACCAACTCAATAAGTAACAAGACTAACCTCTGGGTTGAAAGTAATGATGAGCTTCGCAGGTACAGTCTAGTATAAATAATGGTACAAAAATGTAGGCATGCTTTCAAATTTAACAGTTAAACTCAGTACAAGAGAAATAGATCAATACTGCATGATATGAGGAATATGACATCTCAGTAGAAAGACCTCGTATAAATACTGGTCACAAATTATCTGGTCACTCGGTACTATTTATGGCCAATCCAGCCCAGGGAAGTTCCAACCCGTATATAAATACACATCGACTAACAGTCAGTCATTCAGTACCATATAAGGCCAATCCAGCCCTGGGGTAATTTATCCCCAATGGGAAAATCTATCCCGAATATATATAATCATCTACGCTCACTAGGGGTGTGTACAGACTCCGGAGGGGCTCCTTCAGCCCAAGCGCTATATAAAGCAGATATGGCCTACTGCAGGCGGGCAGTCCCGATCTGTATAATGATAAAGCCAATAAGGCCTGCTACTGGCGGGCAGTCTCGATCCATTTAATAATAAAGCTAAAAAGGCATGCTGCAGGCGGGCATCCCTGATCCAATAAAGCCAATAAGGCCTACTACAGGCGGGCAGCCCCGATCTATTATATAATAAAGCCAAAAAGGCCTGCTGCAGGTGGGCAGCCCCGATCCATTTAATAATAAAGCCAATAAGGCCTGCTGCATGTGGGCAGCTCGATCCCATAAATATCCTCACAATGGACGAATATGACTGAGTGTAAAATGTATATTTTTGAAACAATTAATTCAACAGCAACACGACCCCATGGGTCCCAAAATATTGACACATAGCCTAAACACAATATTTAATAAGAGCCTCGCCTCAATTTCTCTAACCCGTGGAACATGTTTAGATAATAACATGATTCATTACTTTTACAACTGTACAGGATTTATTTAAGACACAATTTCAGTGGTGCACGTCTACTTACTCGTCACCTATCGTGTGTGTCACCTACAAACAATATATATCATACCAAATCACAGGAATTCATACCCTCAGAACCAAGTTTATAAGTGATACTTACCTCAAACCGTGTAATTCTTTACTTCGCTAGGCCCTTGCCTCGTGAATTTGTCTCCAAACGCCTCAAATCGCTTTGAAGCCCTAGCAAGATCCTTGTGAAATCTTCAAACCTTGAACAAGAATTGATGAACAATTGACTAAGTCTTCACTTCCTCTCTCTAAGATGCTCTCACCACTCTCTAAAATATCAAATATTTTGCCCCAAAATAAGCCCCAAAGCCTATTTATCAAAATTGGGTTCGGGTTATAAAAATAGAAAAATTAACCCTCCGAAATCAGGTCTGCGGTCGCATAATGGACTGCAGAATGGGTATGTGGGCCGCACAATGATCGTAAAACTCGGTGCCCAGAACTGGGCTGTTCTGGTCCATTTTGCGACCAGTTTGCAGTCGCAGAAATAGTTTCGTGATCGCATAACTATTCTACAATCGCAGAATTGGTCGCAGAACCGCATTTTTCCAGCCTTTGGCAATTTGGTCATAACCTCTTGTTGGAATATCCAAATGACGAACGCTTTGAAGCATTAGAACCTAGAATCAAATCTATTTCATTTGATAGGTAATACACCATATAACAGTTCGTATCATGAGAGTTATGCTCATTTTAAATTAGGTCTTGTGCGAACTCACTTGAAACTTTAGTCTATTATGAAATTTCCAACTTCTACATTCAATGCCGAAACCTATCGAATCAAGTCCGATTGACCTCAAATTTTGCACACAAGTCATAAATGACATAACTAACCTATTCCAAAATTTCAGAATCAGATTCCGACCTCATTATCAAAAATTCAACCTTCGATCGAACTTTCCGAAAAAACTTTTTAAAAATTTAACTTTCGCCATTTCAAGCCTAATTCCACTACGGACCTCTAAATAATTTTCCGGACATGTTCCTAAGTCCATAATCATCATATGGAGCTATTGGAATTATCAAAAGTCTATTCCAGGGTCATTTACACATAAGTCAATATCCGGTCAACTATTTCAACTTAAGCTTCCAACATGAAATTCATTCTTCCAAGCTAACTCCGAAATACCTTAAAACCCAAACCGACAATTCACACAAGTCATAATACCTCATAGGAAGTTATTCAAGACTTCAAATAGTTGAAAGGAGCGTAAATGCTCAAAACGACCGGTCGGGTCGTTATAATAGCGCGTGAGTTGTCCGTGCCTGTATTGATACTATAGCACGTGAGTTGTCTGTACAGCATGTAAGTTGTCCGTGAAGATTATAGCGCTTGGGATGAAGGAGCCCCTCCGGAGTCTGTACACACCCCTAGTGAGCGCAGGTACCTACTGAGTGCGAATGCGAGTGCCGAGCAATTATGAGGACTGAGTGACTGTGAGGACTGAGTGATGGGGAGGACTGAGTGAGTGCGAGTGTCGAGCGATTGTGAGGACTGAGTGACTGTGAGGACTGAGTGAAATGATACTCTGAGAGTATGCATATGATTTTTATCACTGTGTTGCATCGCATTGACATGCACATTTGACATACAGGCATAGAGATGTATTTTTCTCATGCTGTACAGTATCACATCATTCATGATTTCTCACACATGTTGACAGATGGGCATAGTGATAAATTTATTATTGAAAGGATTTTGGGAAAATTATTGGTTTCAAACTTATTCATATTTTTGGCAACTTTGGTAAACGATTTAGGTTTTCACTTATGTACTTAAAAGGAAGAACTATTTTTAGAAATCATGATTTAGTTGAGCATTTTATCTCTGAGTTACTTCTTGTATTATTTGCTTTACGTTGTTATGGACTGTTGTGGACTATTGGTTTTGAACCCGACCTTGGTAAAAGCTCGTCACTACTTTCAACCTAAGGTTAGGTTTATTTCTTATTGAGTACATGGGGTCGGTTGTACTCATACTACACTTCTGCACCTTGTGTGCAGATGTTGGCTGCTGATGTTGCTGTATTCGTTGGGAGCTGGATCTGAAGATGTACCTGCGTTCCGGTTGCAGTTGCCCCTTGTTCACGGTAGACTTAGATTTATAACAATCTTTTCATGTATATTTCGAACAGATAATGTATTATTTCATACCGGTTTTGTAAATTCTATTCTTAGAAGCTCATGATTTGTACTACCAGTTCTTGGAAAATGTATAAGGTTAAGATAATTATTTACTTTTAGTGCTTTATTAATTGTTATTGGAATTGGTTAGTGGTTAAGTGGCTAACCTAGCGGGTGGGTTAGGTGCCATCACGACTAGTCGAATTTTGGGTCATGACAAATATCTTCATATAATGTCGTGGAATGACTTTTTCAATATCTCTATAGAGATTCTCGCTATCATATTATCATACTTATAGTTATAGCGAGATACAAATGTGCACAAATGGCACTTAGGATGTAGAACTTCATAACCAAGAATACTATATGCTTTAAGAAATTTAAATCCTCTAGGGATTGTCATATAAGTTAAGTCATATAAGCCATATAAATAGACTTTAGATGCATATCAAGTTTTCATGTCATGCTAGACATCTAAGATAGATAAATGTGATTGCACACACCATTGACTTTATACTTTCAAGTTTTTGAACTGCAGGTCCAAAACTACATATCTTTCATATGAAACCAATTCTACTTGAATTGTTTCTCTTCCATTTGGCTAATATTTTTGTGTCTGTATTCTACAGACTTAATATCCTCATCTATACTTAGCGCTATCATAGATGTCGTCGACAAATATTTTATATCAGTTCCAACCTCCTTATTTTTCATAAAGACATAACATAGAGATCTCTTAATTCATATATTCAAGTACTTGAATCTCTCATGAGATTTTATGAAGTGTTATGTCATGTGATATTCTAGATCACTTGCCTCCTTTATTATGATCATTTTGATCATTTGCTCATCTTCTTTATCAAGAAGTTTATTTGAAACCGATTTGTCTATATGCTTTAAGCGTACCATAGACTTTGTCCTTCTAGGACTTAATAGGAGCATTTACAATGAGAATATAGTTACTTTCTTTGGGTCAGCAAATGCGTCTGGCATGCTTTGCAATATATTGCAAATGAATTATCTTTTTATGAACTTCAAGTTCATATTATCTTATTCGAGGATCTAGATGTATAAATGATAATTCATTCCACGTAACTTTTTCTCAATTGTTTATCTTGTCTCCCCCTCATGTTAGAAAAACTAACTTGCTTTCTCAACTTTGGGAACTCATCTTTGTTCATTATGGTATTAATCAAAATATACACTGCACATCAATAATAATAAGATGGAATTGTTTGGTTCCTGACCTCGAACTACTTGTGAGGGGAGAATGTAATATACTTTCGTATATAACATATATCAAACTGATATACATAACTTTGTTCTCATAAGCAATAGTTTAGCTATTAAGCGGAAGCACTCAATAATTATTTTGCTAAACTAACTGTGATGTAAATCAACTTATCAAGATAAACTGTCTTGAATAGAAAATATGGAAATTATGCTCGAAATTAAATTACTAAGCAAGCTACCTCGCAAACACCGGCCAGGTTGCGGGTTAATAATAATCGCACATGTAACCATCTCATAGATGCATCTTATGTAGTATACATGGCATGTGAATGGGTCCATTTTCACTTTTGATATTTCCAGCATTCATGGGATTCAATCCAAATTTTAGTTGGTCTATTAATTAATAAGAACAAGCAACATAAGAGAATTCGTAAAGAACTTTCTAGTTCTTTAATATCTACCCATGTGAATTCTCTTTTATTTTTGCACATCATACTTAAATTAACATGGCTAAACTAATTATGCCAACTGAATAAATTATCAATATTGATACACTTTAGGTTTACACCATGACGTGTGCAATTATCAATAATATCCAAGTTTTTTATGATATGAGTTTTTATATCAATAAACTTCTACTTTATTGTGACATTCTTTTGTTTGTGTAGTACAAATTGGAGAATAAAGCGGGTAGCTTTTCACATACATATTACCCCGCTACAAGTTATAGTAATAGAAGATATTAAATCTTTCCTTTCTTTATAGTCTCAATATAACCAATCGCTTTCACGAATACTTTAGAAACTCAATAAGTTTCTTTGAGACTTACTACAAAACAATGCCTTATTGATAATCAATTTTATTTCTCCAAAGTAGTAATAATTGGCTCTTCCAAAGCTCTCAATTAATTTTGTACTACCACATATTCATCAACATCCATATGGTGAATATCTCTTTTAAAGAGAAAGTTATACCATTATGGTTATGGTCAAAATTATATGCAAGATATGTTTCTTGCATTACCGTTGTCTTTTAATAATCACATTGCTAAAATATTTTGAAATAATCATAATAGGTAAGTGATCAATGACCATTCATACCATAATAATAAAATTATTTTTTTATTTCATCTCAAATCTTTTTCTAGAGATTAGTGTGGTATATCCACTACCTCTAGTATGTTTATATTCTTTCAAGAATGAATATGTATTCATAAATCAGATGTTGTCACATTCACATCATGAATGGACCATAATCATCTATATGTGTTTTACAAAATCTCATGTCAAATCGATGACAAACATTACTTTCACATAGTGAAGGATTATTTTGAGAATCCTTATTATTCTCATTACATAATGATAACGATTATAATTTCGTTTATTGTCACGTCCGCATCCATTGATACATTCATGGTAATAATTTTGTCTTCTTTCAGACGTATCACATACTGCTATCACATTCTCTTAAGGGAATGAGAATGAAGCAAATTCAATGGGACGGGTTTTCACTTCTTGTGCCCATAATCATACATGAATTTGATCATAGCAAGACATAGAAATTTTACCACTTCGGGTGGTTATAATTTCTTGCAAACTCTATTAGAGTTATAATCAAAGTTTATTGTCTTTGCTTGTATTTAAAAGCAAATTATAGAATTTCAAGAATTTAAAAGAGAAAAATAAGGTAAAATACTTAACTTAAATCCAGAATTTAATCATGAAAAAAGTTCATGGAACAATTGACAATCATTATGCTCAATCCCAAAGCTTCTACTCAATTTGTTAGAGTCTCATGCTGATAACGTATTATGAAACAATAACAGAAGAAGAAGAGCAATACAGAGAAAAGTAGAGAGAGAGAATTCTTATTGATTTGAGATGATGTAACGACCCGACTTGTCGTTTTAAGAATGAACGCCTCGTTCAGTGACTTAAGGTCTCAAGCAGCTTCGTAATATGTAGTATGACCCACGGGTGTGGTCGAGTTTGATTTACTGAAGATTCGAAATTAAATTAAAATAACAATCCTTATTTAGAAGCATAAATGGAAAGAGTTGACCAGAGAGTTGACTTTTGAGTAAACAATCTCGGATTCAAATTCTCATGGTTCCAATAGCTCTGTATGGTGATTTTGGATGTAGGAGCGTGTCCGAAACATTATTTGGAAGTCCGTAGTGGAATTTGGCTTGAAATGGCAAAAATAGAATTTTTGGGAAGTTTGACCGGGGAGTTGACTTTTTGATATCGGGGTCGGAATCCAATTCTGAAAATTTGTATAGGTCCGTTATGTTATTTATGACTTGTGTGCAAAATTTGAGGTCAATTGTACGTGATTTGATAGGTTTCGGCATTAAATGTAAAAGTTGGAATTTCTTAGTTTCATTAAGCTTGAATTGGGGTATGATTCGTGGTTCTAGCATTGTTCGATGTAATTTGAAGTTTTGACTAAGTTCGTATGATGTTTTAGAACTTGTTGGTATGATTTGACGGATCCCGAGGGGCTTAGGTGTATTTTTGGATCATTGATTGAAAGATTAGTAAAGTTAAAAAATTTGGGAGTTTGGCCATGGTCAAGACACCTCCTTTCAGTGTTTTGAGTGCGCGAGCAGGTCCGTAGCATGTTTTATGATTGAAATTCATATATAGTTTGTGTCCGGAAGGTTCCGGATGAGTTTCAGGGTGGTTTCAGATTATTTCAGAAAAGTTTGAGTTTGTTGGTTTTTGGTGAAACACTGTTCATTCGCAATTGCGAACCATTTATGGCAATTGCGAAAACAGTGTTCATTCGCAATTGCGAACCATTTATGGCAATTACGAAAACACTGTTCATTCGCAATTGCGAACCATTTATGGCAATTGTGAAAACACTGTTCATTTGCAATTGCGAACCATTTATGGCAATTACGAAAACACTGTTCATGTGAGGTACTGTTCATTCGCAAATACGAAGTTTTTGTCCACAAATGCGAACCTGGGCAGAAACTTAAGGATTGAAAATCTGTCATTTCTTCATTTTCGATTGGGATTTTTGGAGCTCGATTTTTGGGCAATTTTGAGGATTTCTTCACGACTTCGACTGGAGTAAGTGTTCTATATCCTAACGTGATTATATCTCATGAATTTATGATTATATTCATCATTTAATTCGGATTTAAATGGAAGAAATCAAGATTTCTACAAAATCTTCCAAAAACGAAAATTTAAGATTTGGAGGTCGATTTGTTATTGGAATTCGATAAAATTGGTATGGTTGAACTCGTATCGGAATGGGTGTTCGGATTTCATGAAAATTATGTCGGGTTCTGAGAGGCGAGGCCTGTGTTGACTTTTGTTGACTTGTTGGAATAAAATTTTAAGTTGACATATTATTATCCGGAATTGTTTTCGATGAATTTTAATGAAGTTATACAATTAATTTGGATGGATTTGAGCTGTCTGGAGGCCAATTCAAGCAAGAAGGCTATTTTGGAATATCGGCCTAACTTCAAAAAGGTAAGTGTCTTGCTTAAGCTCGAGTAGGAGAATTACCCCTTAGGCATTGAGTCTTATGTGCCATTTGTGAAATGTGAAAAGCCGTGTATGCGAGGTGAGATAAGGGTGGCATTTCACCGTTGATATTATGTGGGTATAAGGGTGGCATTTCACTGTTGTTGTGTTTGTTGGAATATTGTCTGGGCGGAGCGATAAGGGTGGCTATAGGAGCGATAAGGGCGGAAATAGGAGCGATAAGTGTGGCTATTGATATTGTCTGGGCGGAGCGATAAGGGTGGCTATAGGTGTGATAAGGGTGGCAATAGGAGCGATAAGGGTGGCTATTTTCAGGGATGATATGCGATGATGTGGGATTGTGGCGTTGATAATTTTCATGTGATGTTGTGATTTTCTTGTGTTTATTTCTATACCTTATGCAACTTGTCTTGTTCTTGGTAAATTGATAAAAATCTGATTTATGTTGAAATTGAGAGCCTGTGGCTATTGTCAGGCGGATTATAAAATAAAATGTGGGCACGAGGTGTCGTGAGTAAATAATGAGAATATTTGGCACGTGAATTGTCCGTGCAGTTGTGATATGAAATATGGGCATGAGGTGCTGTGATGAAATGATAATGATAATTGGCATGTGAATTGTCCGTGCAGTTGGGATATGAAATGAGGGCAAGAGGTGTCGGGGAAATATGATGATTTAATTATGGGCACGAGGTGCCGTGGAAATATGAAAATGGGATGAGACCCGTGTTTACGAAAAATATAAAAATGGGCTGAGACCCGTATTTTTATGATTATGAAATGAGGTGTCACATGGTGACTTTTTAATTGAAAGAATTATATTCAAAATAGTTATTTGGAAGGATTTTTACTTAGAAAGCATTATATGAAAGAATTTTATTTGAAAGATATTTATTTGAGGAAATTTTATTTGAAAAGATTTATTGAAAGAATTATATTTGAAAAATAATTATTTGAGAAAATTATATTTGAAAGAGAGTTATCTGGAAGAATTATATGTGAAAGACATTTATTTGAAGGACTTGATTTAATTGAGTGTACTTGTGTTTATTAATTGTTGAGTGATATTAATGGTATTCTTGTTGTCTGATGTGCATATCACTGGTTGTTCCATGTTGTCCTATTGTTATTTGTTTTCTATTATTTTGTATATTATATTGCACAGGTTATTAGACTAGTGAGTGTCTTGACTGTACCTCATCTCTACTCCATTGAGGTTAGTCTTGATACTTACTGGGTACCGACCGTGGCGTACTCGTACTACACTTATGCACATTTTTGTGCAGAGCCAGGTATTGAAGATATCGGACTTGAGCAGAGTTAAACCGCGATCATAAGGATTCAAGGTAGAGCTGCTTGGACGTCGCAGTCCCTTGGAGTCTTTTCATTTCATTGTACTGTTAATTTGTAATCAAACAGTATTGTATATTCGGTCCTCGTGATCATTCCATGTATTCAGTTAGAGTTCGTGACTCAGTACTACCAGTCTTGGGAGGTTATGTATTGTAATTATTTCCGCTGTTAGATTTTAATTCAAAAAAATGGCTTCAAAATATAATAGAAATCGGCTTACCTAGTCTTAGAGACTAGGTGCCATCATGACGCCTGTGGTGGGATTTTGGGTCGTGACAAGTTGGTATCAGAGCTCTAGGTTTATAGGTTCTACGAGTCATGAACGAGTCTAGTAGAGTCTTGCGGATCGGTACGGAGACGTTTGTACTTATCTTCGAGAGGCTACAGAACTGCTAGGAAATTTCCATTTCTTTCATTACTATCGTGCGGAATTTGTTGAATTTGGAATTTAAACCTTTGTATCTCCATTCTCTCACAGATGGTGAGGACATGTGCTACTGGGTTAGCTGAGTAGGCATCCGCACATACTGCTAGAGCTACAAGAGTCCAGGGCCGAGGTAGAGGCCGAGGAAGGGCACGTGCTATGACTAGAGCACCTGTCAGAACAACTGTTGAGGAGCCACCAGTAGCTCCAGTTCGGGGACAGGTACTAGAAGCACCTGTTGTTACCCCCGGATTTCAGGAGACTTTAGCACAGTTGCTGAGTATGTTTGGTACATTAACTCAGGCGGGATTGATCTCTGTTGCACCAAATATTCCGCAGATTGGGGGAATAGCTCAGACTCCTATCTCAACTCCAGATCAACAGGTACGTTGGTCAGGTTTTGGGTGTAGTACCAGTACAACCTGTTATTCCGGTTCGACCGGAGGTCAGACCCGAGGCATCAGAAGAAGAACAAAAGAGACATGAAAGGTTTAAGAGGTATAGTCCACCTACTTTCAGTGGCACAGCTACAGAGGATGCCCAAGAATTTCTAGAAATTGTCATCGTATTCTCCGCACCATGGGTATTGTGGAGGTGAGCGGAGTTGCCTTTACTACATTTCAACTGTCAGGCGCAGCGTATTGGTGGTGGAAAATCTATGAAGAAGGTAGACCAGCCGATGACACACCACCAACTTGGGCTCAATTTTCGGAAATATTCTTGAAAGAGTTTGTTCCCCAGACTCTCAGAGAAGCGTGGCGCACAGAGTTTGAATGGTTGCGTCAGGGCACTCTGACAGTGTCAGAATATGCTCTCAGGTTCAGTGATGTAACTACCCGGCCGGTCATTTTGAGAGTTAGAGCTCCGAACCCCTATTAACTGCTTTCCCCATATCTATTTCTGCTATTATGACTTGTCGAGATGATTGATTTTGAGTTTCGGAGTGTTTTGGGACACTTAGTCCCTAAATGAGAGCTTAAGTCTTAGAATTTGGACCGTAGTTGGAACTATGTGAAGACAGATCCGAAATGGAATTCCGTCGACTCCGTTAGCTCCGTTGATTGATTTTGAGCTTAGGAGTGCGTCCGAAATGTGTTTTGGAGGTCTGTAGTAGATTTAGGCATGAATTGGCGAAAGTTAGATTTTTTGACAATTTCGGCTGATAGTAGAAATTTTGATATCGAGCTCGGAATGGATTTTCGAAAGTGGATGTAGGTTCTGCTGTAATCACACCTGCGCAAGTCTGCCCGCAGATACGAGCCCGCATGTGCGAGCAAATTGGCGCAGAAGCGAGAAAATGGAGAAGTGCCAGGGGTCACAGGTGCGAGGTGTTTTTCGACTTCGCAGGTGCGCAAGGTCCGCAGAAGCGGAAGGGGATTCCGCAGGCGCGCACGCGCAGATGCGACCCTTTCATCACAGGTGTGAAGGCAGAGGGGGCAAGTGAATTGCGCAGATGCGCACATTTTCCACACAAGCGCACCCGCAGGTGCGAGCCCAGGTTCCGCAGTTGCGGAAATACCTAAGCAGTGATTAAAACCGAAGGGCTTCGTGATTTTTGTCATTTTTGACTTTGCAAACTCGGTTTAGGGGGATCTTTAAGAGCATTTTCGAGGCATTTCTTGAGGTAAGTCCCTTGTGCTTATTTTTTATCAATAATCTTGCCTTGCCATGTATTTTCCCACCTAGTTAGTGAGTATTTAAGTTGGAAATTGGAAGTTGGAGGCTAGGGATTTGGAAGTTTGATTTGTGGATTTGATTTGGAGGGTCCATTTGGTATCGAAATTTAGTAATTTTGGTATGGTTAGACTCGTGGTGGAATGGGCGTTCCTATTTTGTAACTTTTACCCGATTTCGAGACGTGGGCCCATGGACAATTTTTGAGTTAATTTCGGGATATTTGTTAAAATGTTGATTTCATTAATTAGATGAGTCTATTATTGTTGTATTTATTATATGTAATTGCTTTTGGTTAGATTTGGGGCATTCGGAGCGGGATATTCATGGGAAAGGCATTGTGACCGATTGATTGAGCTTGGTTCGAGGTAAGTGGCTTGCCTAACTTTGTGTGGGGGAAATCCCCTTAAGATTTGGAACCATTGTGTTATGTGAGCACCGTGTACGTGAGGTGACGAGTACGTACACAGGCTAGTTGTGGTAAAACCCGATTTTCTTACCGAGCAGCAACATGTTTTCCTGTTATTTTGAGTTATACCATTTTAATGAGTACTAATCTATTCCCATTCTTAATTGAGTTATTCCAAAATGTGTATCTATCATGTTTAGTCTAATACAACATGTCTACATGTCTTAATTGTTTATGTGAATTATGTGCAGCATGCTTAGTGAATTTCCTGTTTCTTCCCTGACTGGTACTTAGTCTAAATTGTAAGAACTTCATGATGTAGTTGTATTTCTATCATTCGCGCTGCATATTTACTTTGGGACTACGGAACGGTATTCCAGGAGATCCCCATGTACAGCATATTTACTTTGGGACTACGAAATGGTATTTCGGGAGATCCCCATGTACTGCACATTTACTTTAGGACTACGGAACAGTATTCCGGAAGATCCCCCTGTACTGCATATTTACTTTGGGACTATGGAACGGTATTCCGGGAGATCCCCTTGTCTTGCATATTTACTTTGGGACTGCGAAACGGTATTCCGGGAGATCCCCATGTACTGCACATTTACTTTAGGACTACGGAATGGTATTCCGGGAGATCCCCCTGTACTGCATATTTACTTTGGGACTACGGAACGGTATCCTGGGAGATCCCCCTATCTTGCATATATACTTTGGGACTACGGAATGGTATTCCAGGAGATCCCCCTACACATTTACTTTGGGACTACGGAATAGTATTCTGGGAGATCCCCCTGCTCATTTACGTTTGGGACTACGAGACGGTATCTCGGAAGATCCCCTGTTGTGTTTCTGTGTACTGAGCTGTTACCTTCTATGATTTCATTGTTATTAAATTTCATCCTTTATTTTATTGCGGTATTACACTCTCTATTGTTTTATTATATATTTACCAATAGGGCCCTGACCCGACCTCGTCACTACTCGAACGAGGTTAGGCTTGGCACTTACTAGGTACCGATTGTGGTGTACTCATGCTAATCTCTGCACATGTTTTTCGTGTGCAGATCCAGGTGCACCTCATCAGCCGTACTATCAGTGAGTCGGGGCAGTTTTGGAGACTTAAAGGTATATATGCCGTGTCCGCAGACCTCGGAGTCCCCTTCTACTCTTTCCCATGTCCATTATCTTCTGTATTTTTCCTTGTTAGACTCTGATGTATAGAGACACTAGATCTTTCCTTCTGTAGTTTGTGATTCACGATATTCCGGGGTTTGGGATTTGTTGTGTATTTTTGAATAGTTGGTTAAAATTTTATTTTTATTTCATTATTTCGTAAAATATTAGGCTTACCTAGTTGTAGAGACTAGGTGCAGTCACGACATCACACGGAGGGGAAATTGGGTCGTGACAAGTGAGTTAGCCCATCATGCACCTATCTTAGTTCCTACATTCAGAGAACGGGTCCGCAGATTTATTGAGGGGCTCGATTATGATATTAAAATATGCATGGGTAGAGAGTTGCAAACTGATGCTCCATTTCGAACAAGTAGTGGAGATTACAAGGAAGATTGAGGGTGTTTTAGGCGATGAAAGGGAGTCTAAGGAGGCCAAAAGGTCTCGAAGATCTGGAGGGTTCAGTGGGTTTTACTCTTCATCTAGAACCCATTATAGTGGAGGCTCGAGCAGTCGGTCAGCTCAGTCCGCACATTAGATTACTCGGAGTGCTCCAGTTTACAGTGCACCACCGACATGAGATCTTTACAGTGGTTATTCCAGTCATTCGGCACAGACTCAGTACGAGCAGTCGCGACCTCAGAGGGGTTGTTATGAGTGTGGTGATACTAGGCATATCATGAGAGATTGTCCTAGACTTGGGAGGGGTGGATTTCATATGAACACTCCAGCCACAAGCTTTATTCCAGTTGATACTCCACGTGCACAGTCAGCTAGAGGTGGAGGACAGGCGGGTAGTGGGCGCCTAAGAGGTGGAGTCCAGACCCGTTGATTTAATCACTATGATTTGGTTGAGGCCAATACACCAGATGGTGTTGTTACATATATGATCTTGATTTTTATTATAAAAGGATATTTTACTTAATTTGATTCGGTTCTGAATATTGAGGTGAGTCCTCCTATTATGCTCTACTTATGGGTGAGCTTCGTAAATTTTTGACCCACTTATATGTTATACCTGTTGGGAGATTTGAAGGTGTGAGCCCGTGTCTGTCATTTTATTTTTGGTACACCATTGAGGGCTATAAGTCCAAAAGTAATTTTTATTATTCATTAAAGTGGGTTTAATGTGTTTCGGAATAATTGATTCCAATTTTTATGAATTATATGCCCTACCGGTAGGAGGGTCCATTATATGTTGTGAAAATTGTTTATGAAATATATTGAAAAGAAGAAAGAAAGGAAATTGAAAATTTCAGTTGGCACAATGTGCAAAATACTTGTGATTCGGAGTTGATGACGAGATCCTCGCATTTTATACATAATTTGAAATATTTAAATCGGGTTGCAAGCCGCGATGGAAGTTATGTAAGGACGAGGTCCTTGTGGTGAAATATTTATGAGTTTAAAATTTTCCCTTTGTGAAATTTAAATGTTCAATAGTATTAATAGAGAGTCATGCCTGTTAGGCTTATTTGATAATTTTTGTATATTTTTCTATGCATATTCAGCCGTATTGGTGCTGTAAACGTTGAGTTTTAACCTATGAGATGAGTGCCCAAGTGGCGTTAAATGTGACTCATTAATCCAAGTAAGCAATCATGAGGTCTTCATGCCTCACATTATGTTGTAAGTGTTGTAAAAATTCGAAATGCGGTGGTTGTTAATATGAGATTAATTGATGATGCTGGAATTAATTATGAACAGCTTTTAAGACCAGAGATGTGGTGATGAGCATACATATGATGTGCTTCATGTCCTGATATCATCATGATAATGCAGTGCTTGTAATGCTGAGATAGGTATTATTGATATATATACCTAGTGGTATTGTGTTGGGTTGTGGATGTGTTTTTAGGAGTTGTTTTGGTGTTACTCTGGCAGGTGGATAGGCCTAATTACAGGGGAGACTCTGCCGAAATTTCTAAAAAATTTGGGAGTTAGTAAAATTTGGAGGATTGAGATTTGCAAAGGAAGAGATAAGTTATGTTATGTGTTTGAGGGCGAATGATCCTAAGCGGGGGAGAATGTAACACACCAGAAAACTTTTGAAGTACTTTAACACTATCAAAAAAATTGATGTGTGTGTAGGTACGAGATGCTATAGCCAGTTGAGACTAATACCGTGCGTTGTTGTGAAAAATCAGACCTTTTAAAATGTTGGAGTGTAAGAAATTGATCTTAAAGTTCACAAATATGGATAAAAGAAATAATCTCAAATGAGATGATGTTGTCGAGCTTATCTCAAATGCGGTAACGTGGAATCAACCGTGAGTTTATGTGTAAAAGTAGAATTATCAATTTGGTAACCTCAGAATAATTCTTAGAACGTTCGAGGACGAACGTTTGTTTAAGAGGTGGAGAATGTAACGACCCGACTTGTCGTTTAAAGAATTAATACCACGTTCAGTGACTTAAGGTCTCAAGCAGCTTCGCAATATGTATTATGACCCACGGGTGTGGTCGAGTTTGATTTACTGAAGATTCGGAATTAAATTAAAAGAACAATCCTTATTTAGAAGCATAAATGGAAAGAGTTGACCGGAGAGTTGACTTTTGAGTAAACGATCTCGGATTCATATTCTCATGGTTCCAATAGCTCTGTATGGTGATTTTAGACGTAGGAGCGTGTCCGGAAAATTATTTAGAAGTACGTAGTGGAATTTGGCTTGAAATGGCAAAAATAGAATTTTTGGTAAGTTTGACCGGGGAGTTGACTTTTTGATATCGGGGTCGGAATCCAGTTCTGAAAATTTGTATAGGTCTGTTATGTCATTTATGATTTGTGTGCAAAATTTGAGGTCAATCGTATGTGATTTCATATGTTTCGGCATTAAATGTAGAAGTTGGAATTTCTTAGTTTCATTAAGCTTGAATTGGGGTGTGATTCGTGGTTCTAGCATTGTTCGATATAATTTGAAGTTTCGACTAAGTTCGTATGATGTTTTAGGACTTGTTGGTATGATTTGACGGGTCCCGAGGGGCTTAGGTATATTTTTGGATCATTGGTTGAAAGACTAGTAAAGTTAAGAAATTTCGGAGTTTGACCATGGTCAATATTGGGTCAAGACGACCTCCTTTCAGTGTTTTGAGTGCGCAATCAGGTCCGTAGCATATTTTATGATTGAAATTCATATATGGTTTGTGTCCGGGAGGTTTCGGATGAGTTTCAGGGTGGTTTCGGATCATTTCGGAGAAGTTTTAGTTTGCTGGTTTCTAGTGAAACAATGTTCATTCGCAATTGTGAACCATTTATGGCAATTGCGAAAAAACTGTTCATTCGCAATTGAGAACCATTTATGGCAATTTGGAAAACACTGTTCATGTGAGGTACTGTTCATTCGCAAATGCGAAGTTTTTGTCCGCAAATGCGAACCTGGGCAGAAACTTAAGAATTGAAAATCCGTCATTTCTTCCTTTTCGATTGGGATTTTTGGAGCTCGGTTTTTGGGCGATTTTGAGGATTTCTTCACGACTTCGACTGGGGTAAGTGTTCTATATCCTAAAGTGATTATATTTCATGAATCTATGATTATATTCATCGTTTAATTCGAATTTAAATGGAAGAAATCAAGATTTTTACAAAATCTTTCAAAAACGAAAATTTAAGATTTGGAAGTCGAGTTGTTATTGGAATTCGATAAAATTGGTATGGTTGAACTCATATCAGAATGGTTGCTCGGATTTCATGAAAATTATGTCGAGTTCCAAGGGGCGAGGCCTGCGTTGACTTTTGTTGAGTTTTTGGAATAAAATTTTAAGTCGAGGTATTATTATCCGGAATTATTTTTGATAAATTTTAATGAAGTTTTACAATTAATTTGGATAGATTTGAGCTGTACGGAGGCCAATTCAAGCAAGAAGGCTATTTTGGAATATCGTCCTAACTTCAAAAAGGTAAGTGTCTTACTTAACCTCGAGTGGAGGAATTATCCCTTAGGCATTGAGTCTTATGTGCCATTTGTGAAATGTGAAAAGACATGTACGCGAGGTGACGAGTATGTACTCGGGCTTATACGTGCAAAATTCATTGAAATAAAGTCTTAGGCATTATTGCGTAGTAAATTGGAAAATTGTGGAAAATTATTAAATCATTTGTTTGCCATGCCTAAATCCTTATTGTTGAATTTGTTTTATATGATAATTTGATGTGATTGTTACTTGAAATATTTATGAAATTTTATGAGTATTGTTGGTTTAATATTTCTTGGAAATTAATTCCAATATGAATTTTCTTATGCAAATAATTAATTTAAGTGAGCTTAAGAATAAGTGTTAATATAATTATCTAAATTTGCATTAATGAAGGTTTTGCTTTATGCTGAGTAATTTCTATCTCAATTGATTGTTTATGGGTGTTATATACATTGTGTGGAGCCTTGGGCTATTTGTTATGAAATTAATTGATTTTGTTATATCTTTGGAATTTGGTTGTGGCCATTGGGCAAATTGTGATATGAATTGATTTTATTATATTGTCGTGTTAATTTCCCGTGTAAATTGTTGTGTTGTGTGAGTTACTATTTTGGGGAGACAAGGGTGGCATTTCACCGTTGATATTATGTGGGTATAAGGGTGGCATTTCACTGTTGTTGTGTTTGTTGGAATATTGTCTGGGCGGAGCGATAAGGGTGGCTATAGGAGAGATAAGGGCGGCAATAGGAGGATAAGTGTGGCTATTGATATTGTCTGGGCGGAGCGATAAGGGTGGCTATAGGTGTGATAAGGGTGGCAATAGGAGCGATAAGGGTGGCTATTGTCAGGGACGATATGCGATGATGTGGGGTTGTGGCATTGATAATTTTCATGTGATGTTGTGATTTTCTTGTGTTTATTTCTATACCTTATGCAACTTGTCTTGTTCTTGGTAAATTGATAAAAATCTGATTTATGTTGAAATTGAGAGCCTGTGGCTATTGTCAGGCGGATTATAAAATAAAATGTGGGCACGAGGTGTCGTGAGTAAATAATGAGAATATTTGGCACGTGAATTGTCCGTGCAGTTGTGATATGAAATATGGGCATGAGGTGCTGTGATGAAATGATAATGATAATTGGCACGTGAATTGTCCGTGCAGTTGGGATATGAAATGAGGGCAAGAGGTGCCGGGGAAATATGATGATTTAATTATGGGCACGAGGTGCCGTGGAAATATGAAAATGGGATGAGATCCGTGTTTACAAAAAATATAAAAATGAGCTGAGACCCGTATTTTTATGATTATGAAATGAGGTGTCACATGGTGACTTTTTAATTAAAAGAATTATATTCAAAATATTTATTTGGAAGGATTTTTACTTAGAAAGCATTATATGAAAGAATTTTATTTGAAAGATATTTATTTGAGGAAATTTTATTTGAAAAGATTTATTGAAAGAATTATATTTGAAAAATAATTATTTGAGAAAATTATATTTGAAAGAGAGTTATCTGGAAGAATTATATGTGAAAGACATTTATTTGAAGGACTTAATTTAATTGGGTGTACTTGTGTTTATTAATTGTTAAGTGATATTAATGGTATTCTTGTTGTCTGCTGTGCATATCACTGGTTGTTCCATGTTGTTCTATTGTTATTTGTTTCCTATTATTTTATATATTATATTGCACAGGTTATTAGACTAGTGAGTGTCTTGACTGTACCTCGTCTCTACTCCATTGAGGTTAGTCTTGATACTTACTGGGTACCGACCGTGGCGTACTCATACTACATTTTTGCACATTTTTGTGCAGAGCCAGGTATTGAAGACATCGGACTTGAGCTGAGTTAAAGTGCGATCATAAGGATTCAAGGCAGAGCTGCTTTTCCGTCGCAGTCCCTTAGAGTCTTTTCATTTCATTGTACTATTAATTTGAAATCAAACAGTATTGTATATTCGGTCCTCGTGATCATTCCATGTATTCAGTTAGAGTTCGTGACTCAGTTGTGACGACCCGGCCTGTCGTTTTGAGAGTAATAGCCCTGATTCCCTATTAACTGCTTTCCCCTAATCTTTTTCTACTATTGTGACTTGGCGGGATGATTGGTTTTGAGTTTCGTAGTGTTTTGGGACACTTAGTCCCTAAATGAGAGCTTAAGCCTTGGGATTTGGACCATAGTCGGAACTGTGTGAAGAAAACTCCGAAATGGAATTTTGTTGGTTCTGTTAGCTCCGTTAGGTGATTTTGGGTTTAGGAGCATGTCCGGATTGTGTTTTGGAGGTTCGTAGCTCATTTAGACTTGAAATGGCGAAAGTCGAATTTTTGGAGTTTTGGTTGGTAGTGGAATTTTTGATATCGGGGTCGTTTTTTGATTCCGGAAGATGGAGTAGGTCCGTAATGTTGATTATGACTTGTGTGCAAAATTTGAGGTCAATCGGATGTGATTTGATAGGTTTCGACATCGGTTGTAGAATTTTGAAGTTTCAAGTTCTTTAAAATTGAATTGGAGTGTGAATCGTGATTTTTGTGTTGTTTGATGGGATTTGCGAGCTCGACTAAGTTCTTATGGAGTTTTAGGATTGGTTGGCATGTTTGGTCGAGGTCCTGGGGGCCTCAGGTGTGTTTCAGATGCTTAACGGGAAGAAATATGGACTTAGGAAAATCTGGTGCCTTTGCTGGTTCTGGTGTTTCGCACCTGCGGAAAATAGACCGCAGGTGCGCAAGCCGCACATGCGAAGAAGGAAGCACAGATACGAGAAGTCAAGAGTTGGCCTGGGGTCGCAGGTGCGAGGAAGTTCCGCATCTGCGATGCCCGCAAATGCGCAAGGCTGTTCGCAAATGCGCAAGTTGCGCTGAAGCGGAAGGGACGTCTGCAGGCGCGAATGCGCAGGTGCGGCCCTTTTGTCGCAGGTGCGAAGGCAGAGGGGGTAAGTGAGTTGCGCAGATGCGCACGTTTTCCATACAAGCACACCCGCATGTGCGAGCCCAGGTTCCGCAGGTGCGAAAATACCTGGGCAGTGATTAAAACCGAAGGGCTTCGCGATTTTTATCATTTTTGGCTTTGCAAACTCGGGTTAGGGCAATTTTTGATAGCATTTTCGAGGAATTTCTTGAGGTAATTCCCTTGTGCTTATTTTTGGTCAATAATCTTGCCTTGCCATGTGTTTTCTCACCTAGTTAATGTGTATTTAAGGTGGAAATTGGAAGTTGGAGGCTAGGGATTTGGAAGTTGGAATTGTGGATTGGAGGACCATTTGATGTCGGATTTTAGTAAATTTGATATGGTTATACTCGTGAGTGAATGAGCTTTCTAGTTTCATTAATTTTGTCGGGTTTCGAGACGTGGGCCCGGGGGGGCGAGTTTGAGCCAATTTCGGGTTTTGGCCTAATTTTTATAGTTTTTCTTGTGGGATTCATTCCATTAGCGCGTATTGATGGTATTGTACTGTTTTGAATAGATTCGGGCCATTTGGAGTCGGATACTCGTGGTAAGAACGTGATATCGAGTTGATTTGAACGGTTCGAGGTAAGTGGCTTGCCTAACCTTGTGTTGGGGACTTCCCCCTTAGGATATCTTGATATTATTTGGTGTGTGGGCGCCGTGTACGTGAGGTGACGAGTACGTGCACGGGCTATTGTTGCAAAAAACAAAATCTTGTTTAACCTTTTTGAATCATAAATTACTTCTCTTATTAATTGTACTAATATATTTAATTATGTAGTTTAGACTAGAAAAGTATGCTTACGTGTTTTAACTGCCTAATTGACATTCTGTGCGTCATGTTCAGTTAAGTCCTTATTTTCCTTATATGTGTCCAGTATAAACTGTATAACTCGATGTCATACATGTCATTTCATCTTGCGTTGCATATTTACTTTGGGACTACGGATGCCATACCTGCCATTTCATCTTGCGTTGCATATTTAAATTGGGACTACGGATGTATTCCGGGAGATCCCCCTGTCTTGCATATTTACTTTGGACTACGGACGTATTCCGGGAGATCCCCCAGCACTGCATATTTACTTTGGGACTACGGACGTATTCCGAGAGATCCCCCTGTACTATATATTCATTTGAAACTACGGGACGGTATCCCAAGAGATTTTCCACTGTGTTTACCTTGTTTTGAGCCGAGGGCTCCCTTAACTGTTAAATTTTTGAAAAGTTCTTTAACTGTGTTACCGTAAATTCTACTTATATCTTTTACTATTTAATTTATTATATTTACTCCGGTAGGGCCTTGACCTGACCTCGTCACTACTCGACAGAGGTTAGGCTTGGCACTTACTGGGTACCAATGTGGTGTACTCATGCCCTTCCCTGCACATGTTTCGTGTGCAGATCCAGGTGCGAGCTATCAGCCTCGGGGTTAGTACGTACTGTTGATTCTAGGAGACTTCAAGGTACTTCTGCTTGCATCCACAGATCTTCGGAGTCCCCTTCTACTCCCTCCCCTAGATACTTTCTTTATTATCCTCAGACTTTTGTATAGAGCTACATAGATTATAGCAGCTTGTGACTTAGTGATATCCCGGGTCTTGGGAAATTATTTTGTATATGCCGAGTGGTACTACTCTTGGCTATTTATAATATGTTGTTTATCCTTAAAATGTTGTGTTTTCTTTATATTTTTGTCGCAATCACGACACCTTATGAAGGGTTAATTTGGGGTCGTGACAAGTTGGTATCAAAGCACTAGGTTCGTAGGAGTCGCGAGTCACAAGCCGGTTTATTAGAGTTTTACGGATCGGTGCGGAGACGTCCGTACTTATCTTCGGGAGGCTATGTAACTATTAAGAACAATTATATTTCTTTGATTTCCTTGTCGAGCGAGTTATTGACACCAAAAAATTCTAAGATTCTATCTATTCTTTCTCACAGATGGTGAGGACCCGCAATGGGAGGCGGGGGTCGGGGTAGAGGGTGACCACGCGGTGCAGCCCGGGCACCTGCGAGAGCTGCGTCAGAGGAGCCCCCAGCAGCTCCAACTGGAGGGCCAGCGCCGGAGATCCCTATTGCTACTCCAGCCCTCCAGGAGACTTTAGCTCAGTTCTTGAGCATGTTCAGCACTCTGGCTCAGGCTGGACTATTTCCGATAGCTCCCGCTACATCTCAGGCCAGGGGAGGGGCACAGACTCCCGTAGCCTGCACCCCTGAGCAGAGGGTCCAGGTTGATCAGGCCCTAGAGTATATTCCTGTGCCCCCAGTGGCTCCGGTTCAGCATGAGATCAAGGTAGTTGCTTCTGAGGCAGAGCAGCTTAGACTTGAGAGGTATAAGAAGTACCACCCACCTACTTTCAGCGAACTAGCTTTAGATGATGCTCTGGGTTTTCTTGAGGAGTGTCATCATATTCTCCGCACTATGGGCATTGTGGAGACGAGTGGGGTTTCTTTCACCACTTTCCAGCTGAGGGGAGCAACATATCAGTGGTGGCGTGCCTATGAGCTGAGTAGTCCAGATGAGGCAGCCTCACTCACTTGGACTCAGTTTTCAGAGATGTTCTTGCGTGAGTATGTTCCTCAGAGCCTCAGGGATGCTTGGCGTACAGAGTTCGAGCAGTTGCGTCAGGGTTCTATGACTGTGTCGGATTATGCAGTCCATTTTAGTGGGTTAGCTCGCCATGCGCCGGCTCTGGTTGCTACAATCAGAGAGAGGGTTCGTCGCTTCATTGAGGGACTCCACCCCAGTATTCGGACCAATATGGCCAGGGAGTTGGAGATGGACATCACTTATCAGCAGGCAGTGAGCATTGCCAGGAGAGTGGAGGGCATGTTCGCCAAGAGGTCTCGAGAGACAGGTCATTATTCAGGAGCTCGTGCACCAACAGCACGCTATGGTAGGGGTTTTGTGAGTCACCCTGTTCATTCAGCTCTTCCAGCAGCCAGCGGTGTCCCATCTCCTCCTAGACCTCAGGAGCCCTATTATGCACCGCCAGTATCCAGTATGCCTCCTACTCGAGGTGCTATTACCGGCCAGTCCAGCAGGCCAGGTTCGAGTCAGCCTCAGCTGCCACGTCCAACGAGAGGTTGTTTTGAGTGTGGTGACACTCGTCACCTGGTTAGAGATTGCCCCAGAGCCAAGAGGGGTGCACCTCCACAGACTCATCAGCCTCCACGTGCTCCACCGGGTCCTCCAGCCATTCTTCCAACACCAGCTGCCACCCCACCTCCTCAGCCAGCTCGAGGTGGAGGTCGGGGAGGTCGAGGTCGCCCTAGAGGGGGAGTCCAGGCCAGGTACTATGCCCTTCTAGCCCGTTCAGAGGCCGTTGCTTCAGATTCAGTCATCACAAGTATCGTCCCTGTCTGTCATAGGGATGCATCAGTATTATTTGACCCAGGCTCTACGTATTCATATGTGTCTTCTTATTTTTCTCCACATTTGGGGATATCTCGGGATTCTTTAAGTTCCCATGTTTATGTATCTACTCCTGTGGGAGATTCTCTCGTTGTGGACCGCGTATATCGGTCGTGTTTGATTGCTCTTAGTGGTTTTGATACCAGAACCAATTTGTTATTACTCAGTATGGTAGATTTTAATGTTATCTTGGGCATGGACTGGTTGTCGCCCCATTATCCTATTCTTGACTGTCACGCTAAGACCGTGACACTGGCTATGCCAGGTTTGCCGAGATTAGAGTGGAGAGGTACCTTAGAGTATACTCCCCGCACGGTCATTTCATTTCTTAAGGCTCAGTGAATGGTTGAGAAGGGATGTGATGCGTATTTGACCTATGTGAGAGATGTCAGTATTGATACCCCTACAGTGGAGTTAGTTCCAATAGTAAGGGACTTCCCAGATGTGCTTCCAGCTGATCTTCCGGGTATGCCGCCCGATAGAGATATTGATTTTGGCATTGATTTGTTGCCGGGCAATCAGCCCATCTCTATTCCTCCATATCATATGGATCCTCCTGAATTAAAGGAGTTGAAGGAGCAGTTGTAGGAGTTGCTTGATAAGGGCTTCATTCGGCCCAGTGTGTCACATTGGGGTGCTCCGGTCTTATTTGTAAAGAAGAAGGATGGTTCTATGCGTATGTGTATTGATTATCGGCAGTTGAACAAGGTTACAGTGAAGAACAGGTATCCATTGCCTCGTATTGATGACTTATTTGACAAGTTACAGGGTGGCAGGGTGTTTTCCAAGATTGACTTGCGTTCTGGCTATCATTAGTTGAAGATTCGGGAGTCGGACATCCCGAAGAGTGCTTTCTGGACCAGATATGGTCACTATGAGTTTCTTGTCATGTCATTTGGGCTGACCAATGTTCCGGCAACCTTTATGCATTTGATGCACAGTGAATTCCGGCTTTATCTTGATTCCTTCATCATTGTGTTTATTGACGACATCCTGGTATATTCCCGGTCTCGGGAAGATCATGAGCAGTACCTGAGGACCGTGCCTCAGACTTTGAGGGAGAAGAAATTGTATGCAAAATTTTCTAAGTGTGAATTCTGGCTTGATTCAGTGACATTCTTGGGCCACATAGTGTCTTGTGATGGGATCAAGGTAGATCCGAAGAAGGTGGAGGCAGTGCAGAGTTGGCCTAGACTGTCATCATCTACGGAGATCCGAAGTTTCCTTAGTTTAGCGGGGTATTACCGTCACTTTGTGGAGGGACTTTCATCCATTGCAGCACCTATGACCAGGCTGACCCAGAAGGGTGCTCCGTTCAGGTGGACCGAGGAGTGTGAGGAGAGCTTTCAGAAACTCAAGACAGCTTTGACTACAGCTCCAGTATTAGTATTGCCTACAGGTTCGGGGTCCTACACTGTCTATTGTGATGCCTCGAGGATTGGCCTTGGAGCAGTATTGATACATGATGGTAGGGTGATTGCCTACGCGTCTAGACAGTTGAAGGTGCATGAGAAGAATTATCCAGTTCATGAGCTCGAGTTAGCAGCTATTGTTCACGCCCTGAAGATCTGGTGTCATTATTTATACGGTGTTTCCTGTGAGATTTACACTGATCACAGGAGTTTGCAGTACTTGTCCAGGAAGAAGGACCTTAATTTGCGTCAGCGGAGGTGGTTGGAGCTACTTAAAGACTATAATATCACTATATTATACCACCCGGGGAAGACCAATGTAGTGGCCGACACCTTGAGTCGCCGGGCAGAGAGTTTGGGGAGCATGGCATATCTTCCGGCAGCTGAGAGGCCCTTAGCCTTGGTTGTTCAGGCCTTAGCCAACCAGTTCGTAAGATTGGATATTTTAGAGCCTAGCCGGGTATTAGCTTGTGTGGTTGCTCGGTCTTCTCTTTATGACCGTATCAGGGAGTGCCAGTATGATGATCCTCATCTTCTAGTTCTTCAGGACAGGGTTCGGTGAGGTGATGCCAGAGATGTGACTATTGGTGATGACGGTGTGATGAGGATGCAGGGCCGGATCTGTGTGCCCATTGTAGATGGGCTTCGAGAGTTGATTCTTGAGGAAGCCCACAGCTCACGGTACTCCATTCATCCCGGTGCCACGAAGATGTACCAGGATTTGAGACCGCACTACTGGTGGAGGAGGATAAAGAAGGATATAGTATGGTTTGTGGCCAAGTGTCTCAACTGTCAGCAAGTCAAATATGAGCACCAGAGGCTGAGTGGATTACTTCAGAGGTTAGAGATCCCAGAGTGGAAGTGGGAGCGGATCACCATGGACTTTGTAGTTGGACTTTCACGGACTTTGAGAAAGTTTAATGCTATTTGGGTGATCGTGGACCGGCTGACCAAGTCAGCCCATTTCATTCCAGTGTTGACTTCATACTCTTAAGAGATATTGGCTGAGATTTATATCAGAGAGATTGTCCGCCTTCATGGTATTCCAGTATCTATCATTTCAGACAGAGGTACACAGTTCACATCCCAGTTTTGGAGAGCCGTACAGCAGGAGTTGGGTACTAGGGTAGAGCTGAGCACAGCCTTTCACCCTCAAACGGACGGGCAGTCCGAGCGCACGATTCAGATTCTTGAGGATACGCTCTATGCCTGTGTGATGGAGTTCGGAGGGTCATGGGACCAATACTTGCCAATTGCAGAGTTTGCTTACAACAACAGTTATCAGTCCAGCATTCATATGGCACCGTATGAGGCTTTGTATGGTAGGCGGTGCCGGTCCCTAGTGGGATGGTTTGAGTCGAGCGAGGCCCGATTGTTGGGTACAGATTTGGTCCAAGATGCCCTGGATAAGGTGAAGGTGATTCAGGAGAGACTTCGCACAGCCCAGTCTAGGCAAAAGAGTTATGCAGACCGTAAGGTCCGTGATTTGGCATTTATGGTTGGTGAGCGGGTCTTGCTTCGGGTATCGCCTATGAAGGGTGTCATGAGGTTCGGGAAGAAGGGCAAGCTGAGCCCGAGGTTCATTGGTCCTTTTGAGATATTGGTACGAGTTGGGGAGGTTGCTTATGAGCTTGCCTTACCTCCCAGCCTAGCAGGAGTTCACCCGGTATTCCACGTGTCCATGCTCCGGAAGTATCACGGTGATCCGACTCATGTATTAGATTTCAGCTCAGTCTAGTTGGACAAAGATCTATCTTATGTTGAGGAGCCAGTAGCCATTTTGGACAGGCAGGTCAGAAAGCTCAGGTCAAAGAATATTGCTTCAGTAAAGGTCCAGTGGAGGGGTCAGTCAGTCGAGGAGGTGACTTGAGAGACCGAGTAGGATATGCGCAGCCAGTACCCTCATCTTTTCACAGTTTCAGGTATGTCTTTATACTCGTTCAAGGACGAACGATTGTTTTAAGAAGGGGAGGATGTGACGACCCGGCCGGTCGTTTTGAGAGTAATAGCCCCGATTCCCTAATAACCGCTTTCCCCTAATCTTTTTCTGCTATTGTGACTTGCCGGGATGATTGGTTTTGAGTTTCGGAGTGTTTTGGGACACTTAGTCCCTAAATAAGAGCTTAAGCCTTAGGATTTGGACCGTAGTTGGAACTGTGTAAAGATGACTCCGAAATAGAATTCCATCAGTTCTGTTAGCTCCGTTAGGTGATTTGGGTTGAGGAGCATGTCTGGGCTGTATTTTGGAGGTTCGTAGCTCATTTAGGCTTGAAATGGCAAAAGTCGAATTTTTGGAGTTTTGGGCCGGTAGTGAAATTTTTTATATCGGTGTCGTTTTCCGATTTCAGAAGTTGGAGTAGGTCCGTAATGTTGATTATGACTTGTGCGCAAAATTTGAGGTCAATCGGACGTGATTTGATAGGTTTCGACATCGGTTGTAGAATTTTGAAGTTTCAAGTTCTTTAAAATTGAATTGGAGGGTGATTTGTGATTTTTGCGTTGTTTGATGGGATTTGAGAGCTCGACTAAGTTCGTATGGTGTTTTAGAATTGGTTGGTATATTTGGTCGAGGTCCCGGGGGCCTCGGGTGTGTTTCGGATGCTTAACGGTAAAAATTTGGACTTAGGAAAATCTGGTACCTTTGTTGGTTCTGGTGTTTCCCACCTGCGGAAAATAGACCGCAGGTGCGCGAGCCGCACATGCGAAGAGGGAAGCACAGATGCGAGAAGTCGAGAGTTGTCCTGGGGTCGCAGGTGCGAGGAAGTTCCGCATCTGCGATGCCCGCAAATGCGCAAGGTTGTTTGCAAATGCGCAAGTTGCGCAGAAGCGAAAGGGACGTCCGCAAGCGCGAATGCGCAGGTGCGGCCCTTTCGTCACAGGTGCGAAGGCATAGGGGGTAAGTGAGTTGCGCAGATGCGCACGTTTTCTGCACAAGCGCACCCGCAGGTACGAGCCCAGGTTCCGCAGGTGCGAAAATACCTGGGCAGTGATTAAAACCGAAGGGTTTCGCGATTTTTATCATTTTTGGCTTTGCAAACTCGAGTTAGGGCAATTTTTGATAGCATTTTCGAGGCATTTCTTGAGGTAATTCCCTTGTGCTTATTTTTGGTCAATAATCTTGCCTTGCCATATGTTTTCTCACCTAGTTAATGTGTATTTAAGGTGAAAATTGGAAGTTGGAGGCTAGGGATTTGGAAGTTGGAATTGTGGATTGGAGGACCATTTGATGTCGGATTTTAGTAAATTTGATATGGTTATACTCGTGAGTGAATGAGCTTTCTAGTTTCATGAATTTTGTCGGGTTTCGAGACGTGGGCCCGGGGGGGCGAGTTTGAGCTAATTTCGGGTTTTGGCCTAATTTTTATAGTTTTTCTTGTGGGATTCATTCCATTAGCGCGTATTGATGGTATTGTACTGTTTTGAATAGATTCGGGCCATTTGGAGTCGGATACTCGTGGTAAGAACGTGATATCGAGTTGATTTGAACGGTTCGAGGTAAGTGGCTTGCCTAACCTTGTGTTGGGGACTTCCCCCTTAGGATATCTTGATATTATTTGGTGTGTGGGCGCCGTGTACGTGAGGTGACGAGTACATACACGGGCTATTGTTGCAAAAAACAAAATCTTGTTTAACCTTTTTGAATCATAAATTACTTCTCTTATTAATTATACTAATATATTTAATTATGTAGTTTAGACTAGAAAAGTATGTTTACGTGTTTTAACTGTCTAATTGACATTCTGTGCGTCATGTTCAGTTAAGTCCTTATTTGCCTTATCTGTGTCCAGTATAAACTGTATAACTCGATGTCATACCTGTCATTTTATCTTGCGTTGCATATTTACTTTGGGACTACGGACGTATTCCGGGAGATCCTCATGTACTGCATATTTACTTTGGGACTACGGACGTATTCCGGGAGATCCCCCAGCACTGCATATTTACTTTGGGACTACGGACGTATTTCGAGAAATCCCCCTGTACTGCATATCCGTTTGAAACTACGGGACGGTATCCCAAGAGATTTTTCACTGTGTTTACCTTGTTTTGAGCCGAGGGCTCCCTTAACTGTTAAATTTTTGAAAATTTCTTTAACTGTGTTACCGTAAATTCTACTTATATCTTTTACTGTTTAATTTATTATATTTACTCCGGTAGGGCCTTGACCTGACCTCGTCACTACTCGACCGAGGTTAGGCTTGGCACTTACTGGGTACCATTGTGGTGTACTCATGCCCTTCCCTGCACATGTTTCATGTGCAGATCCAGGTGCGAGCTATCAGCCTCGGGGTTAGTACGCACTGCTGATTCTAGGAGACTTCAAGGTACTTCTGCTTGCGTCCGCAGATCTTCGGAGTCTCCTTCTACTCCCTCGCCTAGATACTTTCTTTATTATCCTCAGACTTTTGTATAGAGCTACATAGATTATAGCAGCTTGTGACTTAGTGATATTTCGGGTCTTGGAAAATTATTTTGTATATGCCGAGTGGTACTACTCTTGGCTATTTATAATATGTTATTTATCCTTAAAATGTTGTGTTTTCTTTATATTTTTCGCAATATTAAGCTAGTCGTAAAGACTAGGTGCCATCACGACACCTTACGGGGGTTAATTTGGGGTCGTGATATCAGTACTACCAGTCTTGGGAGGTTGTGTATTGTAATTATTTCCACTGTTAGTTTTTAATTTAAAAAAAAAATGGCTTCAAAATATAATAGAAATCGGCTTACCTAGTCTTAGAGATTAGGTGCCATCACGACGCCTGTGGTGGGATTTTGGGTCGTTACAAATGAATTACAATGGAATAGGATCCTTCTATTTATAGGGAAAGAGTGACTTAGCCACCAAGTAAAATCCCTAAAATCTCTCTAAAATATAGACATTCACCATAAATAAAATATTATTTATGACATATACACTATTATACATATATTATATATCTGCTAATTATTTTTAATTTAAACGATTGAGTGAGCGACTATTTAAGTTAATTCTTCTTAAAAATAATAGCAAGATTTCGTTTTCCTAATCGGATGGTGACAACAGTTTGCACTTCCCGCTGCTTTTACAACATTTTATTGTATTTCTAGGCTTATAGAAGCTAAATCTTAATAAAAGGTATATTAAACTTATAGAATAAGATTTATTCATTTCTTATTTGGAGTTTATTCTTCTAGCTTTTGAAATGCAAAGATATTGATTATTTTTATAATTATCTTTTAACATTTCTTTTTCAATTGATGACATAGTCAATTTATTTAATTGTTCTTGAGACATTATTGATCTTATTATTCTTTAAGATACAAAGTTTATAAGCTGTCAATGGCCATTCGTTGGCATAAATGATAAAACAATTTTAATACGAAAGAAACTCTTTAAATTTATCGTACGTCGTAATTGTGTTTGCAATTATTCAGCATCAGATGTTAGACACTAAATTTATCTAGAATTTCATTGAATCATTGAAAGACAACAATAATATAGGATCCAATACGGTACATATTAACCAAATGACAAGATCTTTGAAAATCTAATCGTAAACCAAGAATTTGTTATAGTTGCATTTTTTCCGTTTGGAGTGATCATATTCATATATATATATATATATATATATATATATATATATATATATATATATATATATATATATATATATATGCAAATAATATATATATGAGATAACACATCAGTGCGTCTGTTTTGTTTAAAGGTTTAAGTAAATCGTCATCAAAGGCACAAATGGAATTTGACAAATGTAATAAAAGGAAAGAAGCAATGCGAAGGACAGCAAGTTGTGTCCGCAAATCATTTGACTTTCATATTTTCCATTACTATAATCTTACTGCTCCACCATTTACTCTTAGATTTAAAAAGTTTAGACCATTTCCTATTGACCCTTATTAAAGAATTTATCCTCCTGCAAATTGCAATGGCCTAAATTTTTTGTTGGTCTTGTACAAATTCTTCCAACCCCAAAAAATTATTTGAACTTCAGTACTAAAAATATTTAGATACTTATATCCCTAGATTTTCATTAGAATAACACATGGTCTCAATAAGTTTAGAACAATTGAAAAGGAAGGAATAATCAATCTTCATCTAAACTTTCTACATAAATAATGGTTAATAAGACTTTGGTCAAATATGTTAAGGGGTTCAGCTTATATATATATATATATATATATATATATATATATATATATATATATATATATATATATATATATATAGTATTATAGTATTTTCTTTTACTAAACCTTTAAATATTGAATGTCCAAAAAACGCTGTGAAAGATTCAGCTGTCACCTTCAGATGCCGGTTTCTACAAAGCATTCAAGCTTTTTTAGGCTCATTTTATTCTGTACCAAATCCATGCCGTATGATTCTTTCATATATATTTGATGTATACTTTTATATCTAATCCTAGGAAACAATTTGCATAACATAGCTAGTACGTTTATGAAAACACTCTTTTAAATTAAATGCCGTTATTAAAAATAGAACATAACCACGTACATTTAAGGAGGAAATAAAGGAAGAATTCTTGAATTAATAGCAAAATAGTAACCAGTAGACAGAGAAGCTCGGAGAATCCTATATAAGGCTGCTATTACAACATTAAATAATCAAAATGATTGCAGCCCGGCCTAGTGTGAAATCAGGGTGATTTTCTTGTTTCTTTGCTTTGGTTATATACTATGTAGAATTAGATTCTGTTCATTTGTTGCCATGCTCTTGTTCTGATTCATTAACATAAACTAGATTTTTATAATATTGAATTTAGATGAGCTGAACTATTATGACATTAATAATGATGATTCATATAATGTTATAACATAAGCGAAGTAATAATTGTTGATATTGTATTACTAGTGCTGCTAGGAAGTTTAGAGACGCAAAGCAGTGGACCAACCAGGAAACAACAGTTGTTTCTAATGATAGGGAAATAAACAAGAAAAATAGGAATGATTAGAGAATCAAAACTAGATTTTTATGTTGTATATGCATTTTCTTAACAGGTATCTGAAATGATGAATAAAATTAGGTGGGAACATAGTTTATTTATCATTTGAGGTTCCCACTTTCATTATAATTAATCAAAAGGAATTGCAGTTGATGTAACAGACAACTTGTAAGACATTCATTTTTTTAATCTAGATTAGTAAAAGAAATGGCATTATTAAGTTTACAGACACATAAATTATATTCTCCTTTAATCAAAAAGTTGACAGAAATAACTTAAATAAGAACTACTAAAATCTCTTTTTTTCGTTACTGAAATTCTGTATTTTTATCTTTTCGTCTTGTATAGTTGCAAAATGGACTAGAAAAGAATAGAGATGATGAGGTTCCTAATATAACCTAAATGGGACACAAGCCAGTTAAGAGTAATATTTCACCTATAGTTTTACTAAGGTGGGATTTGTTTTCTTATACTAATGTTATGAGGTATTATCACTTTTAGCCCGCGCCAGAAAATATTTATATCCGGTAGCCGAAAAAGTGTAAAAATTTATATAATTTTTGTATATAACATGCAGAATGTATATATATACAACAAATATACAAATTTTATACATGTTTTCGGCTATTATTTTTACAGTGGCTATGCAGTGTCATTTTTCCAATATTTTTCTAGCCTTGATTTTATCTTGTGTATGAAGGCTTTTATATATATGTATACAAAAAAGAATGTATTCAGGAGCTGTCCATCTGAAATTAAATAGGCTGCATTTTCAGTTTACTGAATATTCAAACTCATTTTTTTGATGCCGCGTATTCTCCAGCACAGCTCATGACCTTAAGGGATTCCTTGAGACAAGAGATTCTCAATTAAAATACAACTTGAATCTTGAAATTTTTAACAGAATCCACCTTTGGTTCTTGACTTTGATATTGCAAAGCTTCTTATAATCATCTTGAAATGAGTATTCAGAGATTCTTTACTCAGGATAGAGCACATCAGACCAATGAGTTTTCAAGTGATTATACTTTAGAATTTCCTAAAATCTCAGCTCAAGATTTAGTTGCTCAACAACAATATTCATCACACATGGGATTCTGTTTTCAGCCCGAGAAAGGCCGCCAACAGCAGCATCAGCAGACTTGTAATTTGCCTATTGCTACTGCATCTTCAAATACAATAATCAGCTTTTTTGGATCCCCCACTTCAGCGTTTTTCGCGACAGAACGTTGCCTGGGATTGACACAGTATGATAATCAAGATAATACTTCCCAACACATGATCAATAATAATGATCTTAACCAAGATCATACTTCCCAACTCATGATAGATAATTATGATCTTAACCAAGATAATACTTCTCAACTGATCAATAATTATGATATTCAATTGTCATCATATGATCCTCAACAAAGTAGAAATGGCTTCTTGACAGATTCAATTGCACAACCTGAGCCTGATTTTCAGCACAACATTTCTCTGTCATCATTCATCAGGCCAGAATTCTCAACCAGTCAACCTCTACGTAGACAATATTCTTTTGCCGATGTATCTGAGAAAGAGAGGATGCTGCATCTCAAAAATGAGTTGTTGGGAGAATTTGATCCTTCATATAGGAGGCACCCTTCAATTCCTTTTGATGGAAATCAAAACTACAGTGTAAGTACTTAAAAAGTCTTAATCTTTATCTCAAACAATATCATTCTGAGTCTTCTTATATATATGTCCCACAGATCTCTCATGATTTCTGTGGCTGTCCTTTGGAAAATATGAGGCAACAATGCGCCAGTCCTTCACTCACTTCTCATAACTCTGCATCTTCTGGAGTATCCAATAAGCACAGTAAGACAAGAATCAGATGGAGTGAAGATCTCCACGAGCGATTTCTTGAGTGTGTAAATCGCCTTGGAGGTGCTGACAGTAAGTAATTCAAACTTCTCTTTTTGTCTCTTTGATTTCTTTCTCTAGAGGTTGATAATCTTTGATCTTATTCATCTGTCAGAAGCTACACCGAAGCAAATACTTAATCTGATGGACTTAGAAGGCTTAACCCTTGATCATGTTAAAAGCCATTTGCAGGTACTTCTTACTTCATAGGAAAGAACTTTGTTTCATAAGTCCTTTTTTGTGTTACTGGATGAATATTGAAGCAATGATTTCTCCTTGTCTGAAATTTTTTCCTTTGTAGAAATACCGAAATGCAAAGCACATTCCAGAATCTACAGAAAGTATGTTATTTACCAGTATTACTTTCATGTTCTTGAGAAAAAGAATATAATTCTTAGTTCTGAAGATCTTAGTTTTATTCATTTTCATGTAGCAGGGAAATCAGAAAAGAGAAACAGTCCGGATAATGTTACAGAGATAGACAACAAAACGTACATCTATTTGCTATTCTCTTATTTAATTTGGTGATCATTTTAGCTAGAAAAGAAATCTGATCTCAAACTTGTTTGCAGTGGAATAGAAATCAAGGAAGCACTGAAAATGCAACTAGAAGTCCAGAGGTGTCTTCATGAGCAACTAGAGGTATCTTGTTGTGTATTTATCTACTTTTAACTTACATACTGAGAACATCATTAGTAAATACTACTGAAAACATATGATAGTACTTTTCTAGAATAAAAGAATTTGTGTAAACCAATCTTTCTGAATCATATTCTCTTTATGTTGCTAGACTCAGCGAACGTTACAAATGAGGATCGAAGAACAAGCAAAAAAATTGAAGATGATATTTGATCAACAACAAAAAACAAACAGGGTTCTGTTGGAGAGACAAAATTCAAACATTTCTTCTCTTGCTGATCCATCCACTGCGCATGATGATGTAGAAATTTTGGTCGTAGAAGAGTTGGAATAATACACATTTCCCATCCAACACAAGTTAACTGTTATGCTAACTACATAATATTTGGATTTTTTCCATAGAAGTAATCTGCATCAGCAATCTTTAAAGATTTGAAAAGAAGGAGCTTACTCCTGCAGCAAAATCAAGAACTGATCCTTCAGAACTTGGTTCAACAGGAAAAGCTACTTGTTGAGCTAATTAGCCTCAAGTAACTTGTAACATATGTAAAATACAGTATAAAGTCATAGATTGTGCTGAAAATTAGGTAGTTCATTCATGGTAGATGTCAAGGATTCTGTTGGCTGCATAGTTAAAAATGTAATGAAATGAAAGGAATAAAATAAGTTGTCACTTTAATTTTGGTAAGCTGGTGTAAAGTTCCCAACTATTCAATTTTTGCCATTGGCTATTTGGTTTACTGTAGTTTGCCCTTTCATCTTTAGATATGGTATTTGAAAGCTTGCTGTCTCTTAGCTTCACAGTTTGTATGATGACTTCAACTTCCTATTTCTCTGTCACTCATAAGCAGTAGCAAAAACAATTTTTTGGTTAAGAGTGCATTTTCAAAACACACACACACACATTTTGAAAGTAATAGTAATAAAAAAGAGAGACATCAGACTTACAATGGTTTTTTCCAGAATGCCTTTATTAGAATTAAATCCGTAAAATAATTTGGACTATATTTTAAATTCATTATATATTAGTCAAAACAAATATTATGGGCTAATATAATGTGATTAATTATATAAGTCCGATCCAATATATATGGATTAAATAAATAATTCCAAAGTGTTGGGCTAGCTTATTTAGTTGGGCTACGAATAATGAGCCCACTTCATTAAGCCCAAAATGTCATTTTCCTAGAGGCCCAGTTTGGTGCCACGTGTCAAAAGACGTGGCACACCAAGTCAAACGGAAGAGCTAATAGGATCATGCCACGTGTCAAAATGACAAGGCATGCCAAGTCACATTAAAAGGTCAATGAAATCGCGCCACATGTGCAAGTGACATATTTTGGCCAATCAAATGCGACCTTGTCACTCTTCAATCTGATTGGTCGGAAAGAGTTTGTTCTTATCATAACTCTTCCCTCCCACAATTATAAATAGAAGTCTTCATAACCCAAAAAAGACACCAGAAGTTATCACAAGAAGCAAGAAAGAGCTCGTGGATCAAACGCTGCAAATTCCTCCACAAGTTTCAAGCTTCAAGCAATCAAGCTCAAGTTCAACAATCAAGTTCAAGCTCAAGGACGAAGAACAAATCAAGTTCAAGATCAAGAACGAAGAACAAACCAAGTTCAAGATCAAATCAAGCTCAAGCTCAAGAACGAAGAACAAACCAAGTTTAAGCTCAAGCTCAAAAACAAAGAACAAATCAAGATTCAAGGAGTACGAGTTCAAATCAAAGTTCGTGCTAGTTGAATCCAAGATCATCGTCCGTGGAAACAAAATAGGTTGAAGATCAAGCTCAAAGGCCCTTGAATTTATATTGTAAAAGTAGAATTAGAGGAACTATGGAGATTGTAACACTCAAATATTTGAAATAAAATACTACGATTGTTGCAATATTTTTCGGTCTTGATTTTATTTTCTTAACGCCAATTTATTGTCTACAAATTCTGGCACGCCCAGTGGGATAGTCTCTACCTCTCATCTCAACTTTTTAATCACCAAAGTTTAAGAACATCAAAATGGTTTTAAAGAAAATCAACTCCGGATCAACTTCCACCAAGGCTGCTAACTCCAGGTTCTATGCTGATATGGAAAGCATCCTCGATATTACCTTTGGAAGCTTCAGACCAGTTACGAGGAGCAAAGCAAGCTCTTTAGGACAACAAGCACTCCAAGTGTCATCCGCATCAACCCCTGTTTTCGGATCTTTATCCTCAAGAGGAGCAAGATCTTCCATAAACGCACCCGAAGGAGGAAGCGATGTTGTTGAAAAGATCAAGAAAACTCTTGCTCTGCTTGACCTCTCCGAATCCAAGAACTTTGCTGTGAAGGAAGATGATGATGCTTCAAGTGATGGATCCTCTCCACTTACACTGCATAGCGTGACCTATTCGAGAATCAATCTGTGTGAAAATCCATACTACTCCCCATTATTTACAACAATCATGCAAGCTATGGTGACAAGCACTTCATCTGTGGAAGAGCAGTTGGCAAATTTGACAGAAGCAATCGCTGGCTTGACCAAGTGCATGCAAAATCAAGATGCTAGAATTGACAAGCTAACAGACATGGTGGGAATCTTGATGGAAGAAGAATCCACCCATGCACCTAGCAAGCTCCCAGAAGTTCCAGAGATTGATTCTGCCCCAAGACAAGTAGCATCCGCTAAGGTTATCCCTGTCTTATCTAAAGGGATGATTTCAATCGATCAACTGAAGGAGTTCATTGAAGGAACCATTAAGAACAAGTATAAATTATCTACTAAGTCCTCCCTTACATATGCAAAGCCATACACTGCAAGGGTCGATATGTTGAAGATGCCTGCCGGCTATCAACCTCCAAAGTTTCAACAGTTTGATGGTAAAGGTAATCCAAAGCAACATGTGGCATACTTCGTTGAGACATGCAACAATGCTGGGACTTATGGAGATTACATCGTCAAGCAGTTTGTCCGATCGCTAAAAGAAAATGCTTTTGACTAGTACACAGACCTCGAGGTTGGATCTATCGATAGCTAGGATCAACTAGAGCAATAGTTCCTCAATCACTTTTATAGCACGAGACGTACTGTGAGTATGATAAAACTTACAAATACTCATCAACGGTAACAACCTGGCCGGTCGTTTTGAGTGTATTGGCCCGATTCCCTATTTACTATTTTTTCCGTATCTGTTTTTGCTTATGTGACTTGCTGGGAGGTCTTGTTTTTGATTTCGGAGTGTTTTGGGACACTTAGTCCCTAAAACGGAAGCTTAAGTCTTAGGATTTTGACCGTAGTTGGAAGTCTGTAAAGATGACTCCGGAATGAAGTTTTGTCGGTTCTGTTAGCTTCGTTGGGTGATTTTGGACTTAGGAGCATGTCCGGACTGTGAATTTGAGGTCTGTAGCTAATTTAGGCTTGAAATGGCGAAAGTCAAATTTTGAAAAGTTTAATCGGGGGGTTGACTTTTTGATATCGGGGTCGGATTCCGATTCCAAAAGTTGGAATAGGTCTGTAATGTTGAATATGACTTGTGTGCAAAATTTGAGGTCAAAAAATCCGAAGCACATTCGCTTATGAGTCTAACCATACCAAATTTACTCAAATCCAATAATAAAATCCCATTCAAAACCTCAAAATCCCAACTCAAGAGTTCTTCCTCTTTTTTCCCAATTTCTCACCCCAAATCACAAATTAGATGATAAAATAAAGATGAAATCATGGGATTAACCAAAACTAAGTAAGAATCACTTACCCCAATCAACTCCACGAAAATCCCTTCAAGAATCGCCCAATTTCGTGTTTTCTAGCTCACAATGTGTAAAATGGGTTCAAACCCTCATTTTTGAAATTAATACTGCCTGCCCAGATATCCTTCATCGCGATCGTGAAACATTCCTCGCGATCGCGAAGCACAACTATGTTGCCCCACATTTATACCCTACGCGAATGCGGAATAACCCACGCGATCGCGGATCACTGCCTCTCATACCTACGCGATCGCATCCTGCCTCACGCAATCGCATAGAGCATTGGCCACACCTACCCCCTGCTCAAATCCTTCTACACAAACGCGACCTTAGCCACGCGTTCGCGAAGCACATCTTCGCACACATACGTGATCGCGTTCCTAACTCTACGATCGCATAGAAATTGGGATTAAGCTTCTGTTTTAGGGACTAAGTGTCCCAAAACACTTCGAAATCAAAAACAAGACCTCCCGGCAAGTCACATAAGCAGAAACAGATATGCGAAAAACAGTAAAGATGTACTTCGCGAATGCGTGGCTAAGGTCGCATTCGCGTAGAAGGATTTGAGTAGGAGGGGAGGTGTGGCCAATGCTCTATGCGATCGCGTGAGGCAGGATGCGATCGCGTAGGTATGAAAGGCAGTGATCCTTGATCTCGTGTGTGATTCCGCATTCACATAGGGTAAAAATGTGGGGCAGCATAGTTGTGCTTTGCGATCGCGAGGAATGTTCCGTGATCGCGATGAAGGATATCTGGGCAGGCAGTATTAATTTCAAAAATGAGGGTTTGAACTCATTTTACACATTGTGAGCTAGAAAATATGAAATTGGGCGATTCTTGAAGGGATTGTTGTGGAGTTGATTGGGGTAAGCGATTCTTACTTAGTTTTGGTTAATCCCATGATTTCATCTTTAATTTTATCATATAATTTGTGATTTGGGGTGAGAAATTGGGAAAAAAGAGGAAGAACTCTTGAGTTGGGATTTTGAGGTTTTGAATGGGATTTTGTTATTGGATTTGAGTAAATTTGGTATGGTTAGACTCATGAGCGAATGGGCTTTCGAGTTTTGTGCCTTTTGTCGGATTTCGAGACGTGGGCTTGGGGGCCGGTATCGGGCCAATTTCGGAGTTTTGGCTATAATTTAGTACTTTGCTTGTCTAATTGATCCCTTTAGTCTATATTGATTGTATTGTTATACTTGTGACTAGATTCGGGACGTTTAGAGACTAATTTGTGAGGCAAAGGAATTTCGGATTAGAGATTTGCTCGGTTTGAGGTAAGTAACAGTCTTAAATCTGGTTTTGAGGGTATGAAACCCCGAGAATTGGTATGATGTGAGTGTTTGGAGGTGACGCACATGCTAGGTGACGGGCATGTGAGCGTGCACCGCGAGGGATTGTGACTTGGTCCGTCCCGTGAGACTGTAAAATCGAATAGCCATTGTTATTACTTGTTTTTTCTTGACTTTGAGCAATTGACTGCCTTTCATGTTAGAAACCATGCTTAGGCCATATGATATCACTGTTGGGACCTGCAACGGCCGTATACTTGTCGAATTGACTGCTAATTTTTGTCTTGTACTCAGTCACAGTCTTACTTGTATGTTATATCTTTGTTACCTCTCAGTTCATGTTGATACTTGTTGTATTCTCTGTTTGGGCTGGTTAATATGATATTCTGTGAGCCCGAAGGGCTGGAGAGGTTAGTGACTGAGATAGGGCTTGAGTGTCGAGCTGTGAGCTATGTGAGGTTATATGGATCGGGTTGCACGCCGTAACGAGCCTTATGGCTATTTATAGATTATTGATCGGGTTGCACGCCGCAACGAGCCTTATGGCTACTTATATGATTGGGTCGAGCTGCACGCCGCAATGATATAGCATTTCGACTGAAAGGAGCCCCTCCGGAATCTGCACACCCCTAGTGAACGCAGGTAGGACTGCTTATCGGGCGGATTGGGCGGTTAATTACTCTTAATGGTTTGGCTTAACGGTTATCGGCTTTTAAATGTATTAATCTGCTAGCCACCCGATAAGATATCGGGCGAATTGGTATCGGTTTAGCTCTTATCAGGCGGTTTATCGGCCTAATTCAATCTATATTGCGTGCATTAATTGTTTGTTGACCGCCTAGCATACAAATTCAGAATAGGAAATTACACATTGAGTCCAGATATACATGTCTGTTAACGCCTACATAAGAATGATGTAGTGTGTCATGTGGTGTAGAGTGAAAAAAGCAGAACACATTGTAGTCTACATTACATCCCAAAGCAGACTATGATATGATGTAATTAAGGAAAAAGTAGTTCTAATGGATATGTCACTGTAACTCTTGCTAGCTATAACATGGATCATACAAGGATATCAAATTTTATTGAGATAACTATGTGATTGCCTGGGTTTAGATGCAAAGGAACAATTTCAGTAGTTTAGCTCATTAAATATAATGGCATCTAAGCTTTTATTAATTTATTCATATCACAAATGAAGCAACATTACAATAAACGTGGGTCCTTCCCTTTGTTTCTTGTTCATTTCTCTTAGAAAGGTAACAATATATTAATAATTAACACAAAGGATGTGCTGGAGCCATATTTACAATTTTAAAAAGTAAAAATATGAGCTTGCTTTTCATACTAGGGCACTAAGATAGAGTGCTGAAAGCCTGGAAGTCGACGGGATAGAGTACTGCGGGTGGCTGCTGGAGTGCTGGTTTAATTTCTACTGAAGCTGGTTGAATTATGGTCGAATAAAGAGAACCATAATTCTGCTGGTGGTTGAAGTTTAGGCGTTAGGGTTCTGATTATTTAGGAATTAGGCGTTAGAACTTAGAGATAAAGTACTAGAAGAAGTGGAAGGGTTTTTGATATATATATATATATATATATATATATATATATATATATATATATATATATTCTTAACGGGTTAACGGATTATCCGTTAAGAAAATTGAATAATCCGCCACCAAACCGATAAGCCGTTAATAAAATAATTCAATCTGTTCCCCATCCGTTAAACCGTTAACCCGATACCAATAAGCCATTAAACTTTGATTTCGATTTGGTTTTCGGTTTCGGTTCGGTTTTGAACACCCCTAAGCGCAGGTACCTATTGAGAGTGTGTATTGAGGGCTGAGAGCCGAGGGTATGATCTGTTGAGATGAGTTGAGTGACTACTGCCTTGAGAGGCTGTACTGTTTTTATTTATTGTTGCACTTAGTTGTTATCCGTTGTTGTGAAATTTCGGGAAGATTCATATTTGTTTTACTTGAGCTCGAACTGATTTGACTTATACCACCGGATTTGAAAGCATGTTCACCCTTCACTGAAAACTTTTGAAATGATCTGTATTTTTTTGTTATAGCTCGTCACTGCTTCTCAGTTCCTTATTTAATTTTGTTACTTGCTGAGTTGGTTGTACTCATGCTACACCATGCACTTCATGTGCAGATCCAGGTGTGTACGGTTCTGACGGTCGCTGAGTTTGTGCGAGAGCTTATTATCGGAGACTTACGAGGTAGTTGCCGGCGTCTGCAGTCCTTGTTTCTCCTTTCTTATTATCTTTTTCTCTTGTATTGGTATTTGGCACAGACTGTAGTAGACTCTGTTTCTAGATTGGTTGTTAGATGCTCATGACTTAGTGACACCCCGATGTCGGGCTATCATTCCGCACTGGTATTTTAGGTTTTTACCCCGTTATTATGTAAATCTTCAGTTAGTTTAATTGCTTCAGCTCTCTTTGGTTATATATTGACAATATATTGAGAATGTCGGCTTGCCTAGTTCCATAATAGGCGCAATCATGACTAGTTAGGTATTTGGGTCGTGACATCAACGAAAAGGTAAACCAGTTATCGACTTTATCAACCGTTGGAGGAATACAAGCCTAAACTGCAAAGAGAGGCTTAGTGAAGCTACTGGCATAGAGATGTGCATCCAAGGCATGCATTGGGGACTCCGCTACATCCCGAAAGGTATCAAGCCTAGCATATTTGAAGAACTTGCGACTCGTGCCCATGACATGGAGTTAAGCATAGCCTACGCTAGAAACGAAAGGCTGCCTATCTATGAGCCTCGCAAAGGGAACGACAAGCAAGAAGTCAGGAAATGGAGCAAGTTTGTACCCCGGTATGAAAACAAAGAAGCTATGAATGTCAACACATTACCTGTGAAGTTCACAATGAAGGTGAGCAAGAAGCAGAGTACAAAATCCACTTCTTTTGAAGATAAACCAAGTGGGAAGTTGACTTTAAAAGAAATGCAAGAGAAGGAGTACCCATTTCTAGATTCTGATGTGCCAGCAATTTTTGAAAAACTCCTAAAGTTAAATCTCATTGAGCTTCATGGCGTATCGGTATCTATCATTTCTGACCGGGGTACGCAGTATAAATCACGGTTCTGGAGGGCCGTACAGCATGAGTTGGGTACTCGAGTGGAGTTGAGCACAGCATTTCACCCTCAGACGGACGGACAGTCTGAGCGCACAATTCAGATATTAGAGGATATGCTCTGTGCGTGTGTGATGGAGTTTGGGGATTCTTGGGATCAGTTCTTGCCGCTAGTGGAGTTTGCTTACAACAACAGTTACCAATCGAGCATCCAAATGGCACCTTATGAGGCTCTGTATGGTAGGCAGTGTAGGTCTCCAGTGGGTTGGTTCGAGCCGGGCGAGGCTAGATTATTAGGCACAGACTTGGTTCAGGATGCTCTGGAGAAGGTTAGGGTGATTCGGGATAGACTATGCACAGCCCAGTCCAGGCAGAAGAGTTATGCAGATCGGAAGGTTCGCGATATTGCATTTATGGTTGGAGAGCGGGTATTGCTCCAGGTGTCACCCATGAAGGGTGTTATGACGTTAAGAAATAATGGCAAGTTGAGCCCGAGGTTTATCGGTCCATTTGAGGTATTGCGACGTGTTGGGGAGGTTGCTTATGAGCTTGCCTTGCCTCCCAGTCTAGCAGGAGTTCATCCAGTATTTCATGTTTCTATGCTCCGGAAGTATCACGGCGATTCGTCTCACGTATTGGATTTCAGCTCAGTCCAATTCGACAAGGATTTATCTTATGTTGAGGAGCCGATGCTCACGGATAGGAAGGTTCGAAAGCTGAGGTCGAAGAATATTGCATCTGTAAATGTTCAATGGAGGGGGCAGCCGGTCGAGGAGGTGACTTGGGAGACCGAGCACGATATGCGCAGCCGTTATCCTTATCTTTTCACTACTTCAGGTATGTCTCTATGCTCGTTCGAGGACGAATGATTGTTTTAAGAGGGGGAAGATGTAACGACCCGGCCGGTCATTTTTGAATGTATTAGCCCCGATTCCCTATTTACTATTTTTCCCGTATCTATTTCTGCTTATGTGACTTGCCGGGAGGTCTTATTTTTTATTTCGGAGTGTTTTGGAACACTTAGTCCCTAAAATGGAAGCTTAAGTCTTAGGATTTTGACCGTAGTCGGAAGTGTGTGAAGACGACTCCGGAATGGAGTTCTGTCGGTTTTGTTAGCTTAGTTGGGTGATTTTGGACTTAGGAGCATGTCCGGACTGTAAATTTAATGTTTGTAGCTAATTTAGGCTTGAAACGGCGAAAGTCAAATTTTGGGAAGTTTAATCGGGGGTTGACTTTTTGGTATCGGGGTCAGATTCTTATTCTAAAAGTTGGAATAGGTTTGTAATATTGAATATGACGTGTGTGCAAAATTTGAGATCAATCGGACGTGGTTTGTTAGGTTTCGGCGACGCTAGTGGAATTTGAAAGTTTAGAAGTTTTTTAGGCTTGAATCCGGGTGTAATTGGTGTTTTGTTGTTGTTTTGAGTGATTCGAAGGCTCGACTAAGTTTGTATGATGTTTTGGGATGCGTTGGTATGTTTGGTTGAGGTCCCGGGGGCCTCGAGTGAGTTTCGGGTGGTTAACGGATCATTTTTGGACTTGGCTTGATAGCTAAAGTTCTGGTTTCAGGAGGTTCTGGTTTCCTTGTACGCGATCGCAGGGATTTATTCGCGATCGCGTAAGCTTATTTGGGGAAGAGGTGAGTTTGTTTTATGCGATCTCCGAGTTAGGAACGCGATCGCGTATGTGTGCGGAGATGTGCTTCGTGAACGCGTGGCTAAGGTCGCGTTCGCGTAGAAGGATTTGAGCAGGAGGGGAGGTGTGGCCAATGCTCTATGTGATCGCGTAGGTATGAGAGGCAGTGATCCGCGATCGCGTGGGTGATTCCGCATTCGCGTAAGGTAAAAATGTGGGGTAGCATAGTTGTGCTTCGCGATCGTGAGGAATGTTCCGCGATCGCGATGAAGGATATCTAGGCAGGCAGTATTAATTTCAAAAATGAGGGTGTGAACCCATTTTACACATTTTGAGCTAGAAAATACGGAATTGGGCGATTCTTGAAGGGATTTTTGTGGAGTTGATTGGGGTAAGTGATTCTTACTTGGTTTTGGTTAATCTCATGATTTCATCTTTAATTTTATCATCTAATTTGTGATTTGGGGTGAGAAATTGGGGAAAAAGAGGAAGAACTCTTGAGTTGAGATTTTGAGGTTTTGAACGGGATTTTCTTATCGGATTTGAGTAAATTTTGCATGGTTAGACTCGTGAGCGAATGGTCTTTCGGGTTTTGTGACTTTTGTCAGATTTCGAGAAGTGGGCCCGGGGGTCGGGTTTGGGCCAATTTCAAATTTTTGGCTATAATTTAGTACTTTTCTTGTGGAATTGATCCCTTTAGCTTATATTGATTATATTGTTCTACTTGTGGCTAGATTCGGGACATTTGAAGACCGATTTGAGAGGCAAAGGCATTTCGGAGTAGAGATTTGCTCGGTTTGAGGTAAGTAACAATCTTAAATCTGGTTTTGAGGGTATGAAACCCCGAGAATTGGTATAATGTGAGTGTTTGGAGGTTACGCACATGCTAGGTGATGGGTGTGTGAGTGTGCACCGCGAGGGATTGTGACATGGTCTGTCCCGTGAGACTGTAAAGTCGAATAGCCATTGTTATTACTTGTTTTTCCTTTTCTTTGAGCAATTGACTGCCTTTCATGTTAGAAATCATACTTAGGCTATATGATATCACTGTTGGGACCCGCAACGGTCGTATACTTGTTGAATTGACTACTAATTACTGTCTTGTACTCAGTCACATCCTTACTTGTGTGTTATATCTCTGTTCCCTCTCAGTTCTTGTTAATACTTATTGTATTCTCTGTTTGGGCTGATTATTATGATATTCTGTGAGCCCGAGGTGCTGGAGAAGTTAGTGACTGAGATAGGGCCTGAGTGCCTAGCTGTGAGCTATGTGAGGTTATATGGATCGGGTTACACGCCGCAACGAGCCTTATGGCTATTTATGGACTGTGGATCGGGTTGCACGCCGCAACGAGCCTTATAGCTACTTATATGATTGGATCGGGTTGTACGCCGCAGCGATATAGCGCTTGGACTGAAAGGAGCCCCTCCGGAGTCTGCACATCCCCAGTGAGCGCAGGTACTTATTGAGAGTGTGTATTGAGGGTTGAGAGCCGAGGGTATGAGTTGTTGAGATGAGTTGAGTGAATGCTGCCTTGAGAGGTTGCACTTGCTTTTATTTATTGTTGCACTTAGTTGTTATTTGTTGTTGTTGTGAAATTTCTGGAAGATTCATATGTGTTTTACTTGATCTCGAACTGATTTGACTTATACCACCGAATTTGAAAGCATATTCACCCTTAACTGAAAACTTTTGATATGATCTGTATTTTTTTGTTATAGCTCGTCACTACTTCTCAGTTCCCTATTTAATTCTGTTACTTGCTGAGTTGGTTGTACTCATGCTATACCCTGTACTTCATGTGTAGATCCAGGTGTGTACGGTTCTGACGGCCGCTGAGTTCGTGCGAGAGCTGATTATTGGAGACTTACAAGGTAGCTGCCGGCGTCCGCAATCCTTGTTTCTCCTTTCTTATTATCTTTCTCTCTTGTATTGGCATTTGGCACAGCCTGTAGTAGACTTTGTTTCTAGATTGGTTGTTAGATGCTCATGACTTAGTGATACCCCGATGTCGGGCTATCATTCCGCACTGGTATTTTGGGTTTTTACCCCGTTATTATGTAAATCTTCAATTAGTTTAATTGCTTCATCTCTCTTTGGTTATATATTGACAATATATTAAGAATGTCGGCTTGCCTAGTTCCATGATAGGCATCATCATGACTAGTTAGGTATTTGGGTCGTAACATCAATGAAAAGGTAAACCAGTTATCGACTTTATCAATCGTTAGAGGAATACAAGCCTCAACTGCAAAGAGAGGCTTAGTGAAGCTTCTAGCATAGAGATGTGCATCCAAGGCATGTATTGGGGACTCCGCTACATCCTGAAAGGTATCAAGCCTAGCATATTAAAAGAACTTGTGACTCGTGCCCATGACATGGAGTTAAGCATGGCCTCCGCTAGAAACGAAAGGTTGCCTGTCTATGAGCCTCGCAAAGGGAACGACAAGCAAGAAGTGAGGAAATGGAGCAAGTTTGTACCCCAAGTCTGAAAACAAAGAAGCTATAAATGTCAACACATTACCTGTGAAGTTCACAACGAATGTGAGCAAGAAGTAGAGTACGAAATCCACTTCTTTTGAAGATAAACCAAGTGGGAAGTTGACTCTAAAAGAAATGCAAGAGAAAGAGTACCTATTTCTGGATTCTGATGTGCCAACAATTTTTGAAGAACTCCTCAAGTTAAATCTCATTGAGCTTCTGGAGACGAAGCGGCCAAATGAAGCTGGTAAAATGAATGACCCAAATTACTGCAAATACTATCGACTTTGAGCCACTCTCTAGAGAAGTGCTTTGTCTTCAAGGACAAAGTTATGGACTTGGCTCGTGAAAAAAAGATCGTGCTTGAAGATAAGAAATCAAGAGCAAACCAAGTCTCTATTACCTTTGGTTCATTCAGTCCGGATGACTTATGTGGTTTTAAAGAATGTAAAGATGAACAATTATAACAAAGATGAAGTCGATCAACATGATGACGATGAAAGTTGGATGTTGGTGACTTGTCGTAGGCGCCACAAAAGGAGCCCACGAAAAGAATCAATAGAACAAACAATAAGGAAGATGATGGTAAAAAGACCAATGAAACAGAATCCAGTTAGGCATTTGAAGAAAGAAAAAGTGGAGGCGTGCCACCCTCAAAAGCCACGACATACAGTGACCTTGGAGGATTTATTGCCATGTTGGTTCCGCATGAAGATTTCCCGTGACGATATTGAGGCCTCTTGTTGCAATGCTGATAAAGGGGAAGAAAAGAGTGATGACCTACCATTGGCACCATCTTCAAAAAATCTCATCGAGTCTATTCCTCAAGAAGTTAACGCGTGCGAGGAAAAAGTCACGTTCACAAATGACGATCTTCTGCTAGGTGACACTCTTCATAACCGCCCATTGTACCTGGTTGGCTATATCCGTGATGAAAGGGTAAATCGAATTTTGGTTGATGGAGGTTCCTCATTGAACATCTTGCCAATTCGCACCTATGAAAGAACTTGGTATTCCCATGAACGAACTCTCAGAAAGTCGTATGATGATCCAAGGATTCAATCAAGGGGGCCAAAGAGCCATAGGCGCGATCAGGCTGGGAATCACCATTAAAGATATGTAATCAAGTGCATGGCTGCATGTGATCGATGAAAATACTTCATACAACGTCTTGCTGGGAAGGCCTTGGATACATAAGAATAAAGTAGTTCCATCTACCTACCATCAATGTTTAAAATACTATGAGGGTGAAGTCGAAAAGAAGATAGTTGTTGATGATGAGCCATTCACCGAGGCTGAGTCACACTTCGCCGATGCAAAGTTCTACTTGAAGAACCGCATTGTGAAGGAGCTAAAAGCTGATGATGGCATGAAAAGCAAGAATGACGAGACCACAACTAAAAGAGCTGAGGTGACTGCTAGTAGAGCCAAAGCTGTTACTGAGGAGGTACAACCTAACTCGAATAAATATTATAGAGGGGATATTGCGTCTTATGGCAAGAAAATAACTCATATGCTCCAATATGTCCCTAGAAGGAAGAAAGATGAAGGTGAATCATCTAATCTCGAAACTAACATGCTAAAGGAATTAACTCTTCCGATAAAACGAATTGAAGCAGTAAAGTTATATCCAAAGCCACTTGCAGGGTTTGTGGCCCAAAATCGTTTGCAGAATGTGGTACTCCCTACAAAGCGAACATATGAAGGTTTTGATCATAACGCTTATAGGCTATTTGCAAAAGCTGGATACAATCCCAATGAGCCGTCAAAATTAGGGAAGCTCCCATCAGAAGCTGCTACGAGGCAACCACGTGAAGGTTTGGGATATAAACAACCCTCACCAGTGCGCATCTCCATAAGAAGGGCAAGCAATAATTATATCATTGTAGAAGATGAATCTACCGCTTCTAACAGGCCTTCTGTATTTGATCGACTTGGAAAATCAACTGTGAGGACTTCCGTAATTGAGAGATTGGGTCCATTAAATAATGGGAACAAGTTCCAGAGAAATTATCAAAGCATAAGAACACCCGCTTCACCTAGAATCCAGAAGATCTCTAAAGATTTCCAAAGTTTGGTTCCTTCCAGAATGAGGCGACAAACAAAACTTATGGTTTCATGTAAAGAAGTACTGAAGGTAAAGCCATATACTGTGGTCTACACTAAGGAACATGATGAAGATGAAGAAAGTATGGGTTCTTCGTATCACGTTAATGCACTAGGCTAGAATGGTTTTTCGTCTCTAATGGAGGATGATGAGAAATTAGAGGATGTTTCATCATGTTATCACATATCCTTCAATGATGGGGACTCTCAAGAAGATGAAGATGCGAAAGATGCTCCCCCGGAACTTGAAGAAGGGGTGAATACAACGATCGATTCCTTAAAAGAAGTTAACCTTGGAACAGATGAAGAACCAAGGCCCACATACCTAAGTGCTTTACTAGCAATCGATGAAGAAAGCACTTATATCGAGTTACTCAAGGAGTTCAAGGATGTCTTTGCTTGGAGTTACAAAGAGATGCCTGGCTTGGACCCAAAAGTAGCAGTTCATCACCTTGCAGTCAAGAATGGTACTCGTCCTGTTAAACAAGTTCAAAGGCATTTTAGGCCGGACTTGGTTCCCTTGATTGAAACAGAAGTTAACAAACTCATCGAAGCTGGCTTTATTCGTGAAGTTAAATACACAACATGTGTTTTAAGTATTGTCCATGTAAGGAAGAAAAATGGCTAGATTCGAGTGTGCGTTGACTTCAGGGATCTCAATAATGCATATCTGAAAGATGAATTCCCGATTCCTATTCCAAAGCTGATGACCGATGCTACTACTGGGTATGAGGCAATGTTATTTATGGACGGTTTATCCGACTATAACCAAATTCGCATGGCGCCAAAAGATGAAGAGCTTACTACATTCCGTACCCCCAAGGGTATTTATTGCTACAAGGTAATGCATTTTGGCTTGAAGAATGTTGGTGCTACTTACCAAAGGGCTATGCAGAATATTTTTGACGATCTTCTCCACAAAAATGTCGAATGTTATGTTGACGACTTGGTGGTAAAATCAAGAGAGAAGAGCGACCACTTGAAAGACTTGAGAATGGTATTTGAGTTGCTCTAAAGGTACCAACTTAGGATGAACCCATTGAAATGTGCCTTTGGAGTTACTTCTGGAAAGTTCCTTGGTTTCATTGTCGGACATCGAGGGATCGAAATTGATCAAGCCAAAGTGGATGCCATTTTGAAAATGCCTGAGCCTCGGGATATTCATGAATTGAAAAGTCTACAAGGAAAGTTAGCATACCTGAGAAGATTCACTCAAACCTTGCTAGGAGGTGCCAACCATTCAGTCGCCTCATGAAGAAAGGCGTTCCTTTCAAGTGGGACCAAGCTTGTAGCAATGCCTTTGAAAGTATTAAAACTTACTTGATGAAGCCTCCGATTTTGGCAGCCCCTATATTTGGAAAGCCGCTGATACTATATATTTCAGCACAAGAAAGGTCTGTTGGAGCGTTGTTGGCCCAAGAAAATAGTGAGGGGAAAGAAAACTCTCTTTACTACTTGAGTAGGATGATGACACCAAACGAGCTAAATTATTCGCCAATTGAAAAGTTGTGTTTGGCACTAGTCTTCTCAATTCAAAAGCTGGAGCACTACTTTCAAGCTCATGTTGTTCGTCTTGTTTCTAAAGCAAATTCCATCAAGTTTGTCATGTCAAAACCTATTCTTAGTGATCGACTAGCGAGACGGTATCTCCAATTTCAACAATTCGAGATTTTGTACATCCTTCAAAAGGCTGTAAAAGGACAAGCATTGGCAGACTTCTTGGCAAATCATCCAATACATGATGACTGGGAACTAACTAACGAACTACCTGATGAGGACGCAATGGTCATTGAAGTTCAACCTCCATGGAAGATGTACTTTGATGATGTTGCGCATCGCGGAGGAGCTGGTGCTGGCGTAGTATTTGTCACTTCCCAAGGTGAAGTTCTGCCCTACTCCTTCACCTTGACACAACTTTGTTCCAATATTGTTATTGAGTATCAAGCATTAATACTTGGGCTTGAAATGGTTATTGATATGAAGCGGTTGTAGTTGCAAGTCTTTGGTGACTCCCAGTTGGTGATCAACCAACTTTTAGGTAGTTATGAGGTCAAGAAACCTGAATTACGCCCATATCATGATTATGCTAAAACGTTAATGGGGTAGGTCGGTGACGTGACTATTCAACATGTGCCAAGGAAATAAAATAAGAAGGCTGATGCTTTAGCTGTCCTAGCTTCATCGTTAACCCTGCATTATCAAGCGCAAGTTACTGTCTGCCAAAAATGGGTAGTACTGCCGCCAAATGAGGCTGAAGGTGAAGAAAATAATCTCAAGCATCTTATCGTTATTTCTGAAGCAGAGAAAGAAGAATGGCAACAACCCATTATCGACTACTTAAGCTATGGGATACTTCCAAAAAATCCGAGAAGAAGGACTGAAATCCGTCATCGTGCACCTCGCTTCCTTTACTACAAAGATACTCTATACAGAAGGTCGTTCGAGGGAGTGCTCTTGTGATGTTTAGGGGGAGAAGAAGAACTCCAAGCTCTGCAAGAGGCACATTCTGGGGTATGTGGGTCACACCAGTCTGGACCAAAGCTCCACTTCCATATAAAAAGGATGGGATATTATTGGCCAACGATGGTGAAAGATTGCTTGGACTACGCTCGAAGATGCAAGGCTTGCCACTTTCATGCAAATTTTATTCATCAGCCTCCTGAAGTGTTACATCCGACTGTTGCGTCCTGGCTGTTTGACGCTTGGGGATTAGATATTGTTGGACCACTGCCAAAGTCCTCTTGTATACATCTTGGCTGCAATAGACTACTTCTCGAAATGGGCTGAAGTTGTTGCTCTTAAGGAAGTAAAGAATGAGAATGTTGCAAGTTTCATCCGAGTAAACATAATCTATCGCTTTGGAATTCCTCGTTACATAATAACGGATAATGGCAAGCCATTCGACAATACGTTGATGAACAAGATTTGTGATCTCTTTGGCTTCAAGCAACGTAACTTTTCTATGTACAATGCTGTCGCCAATGGTCTAGCCGAGGCATTCAACAAGACTCTATGCAACTTGTTAAAGAAAGTCGTATCTAAATCCAAACGAGACTGGCATGACCATATGGAAGAAGCTTTGTGGGCATATAGGACAACTTACTACACGCCAACACAAGCGACCCATTATGCACTCGTTTATGGAGTCGAAGTCGTCTTACCACTCGAGCATCAAATACTTTTATTACGATTAGCTATCCAAGAAGGGATCACTGATGAAGAAAATGTTCGACTTATATTAGCAGAGTTGGAGGCTCTTGATGAGAAGAGGTTGGAAGCTCAACAGAGTCTTGAATTTTATCAAGCTCGATTGTCTCGTGCCTTCAATAAAAGAGTTCGCCCGAGATTCTTTCAAGTAGGAGATCAAGTCCTTGCCGTACGAAGACCCATAATTACTTCACATAAACTTGTAGGGAAGTTCACTTCAAAATGGAATGGGCCATATGTCGTACAAGAAGCTTACTCAAGTGGGGCTTACAAGTTGGTTGATGCAGATGGCATGAGAATCGGCCCTATCTATGGCAAGTTTTTGAAAGAAGTATTATCCTTAAAGTTGCAACGCTCCTTGACGCATGATCCTAAACTGCATGTTCCTACACTCTTGGCCTGCATGAGTCTAAACTATCTACGGCCCACCCAAAAAAAAGAGTCTGCTAGGTTGAAAACCTCGAAAAAGACGGCTTAGGCAAAAGTTAGGACATATAAAAAAAAGAGTCTGCTAGGTTGAAAACCTCGAAAGAGACGGCCTAGGCAAAAGTTAGGACATAAAAAATAAAAAAATAATAATAAAAACAAAATTAAAAAATTCACCCATTCTGAACTACGGTGTGACTTGATCCTCTTCACCGAGGTACGTATGCAGCTTAGAGTTTCATTCTAAGTTCAGTCGCATAAGTTCAAAAGATACATAGCGCTCAATCGTTGTTCGAATGGAGTATGATGGAATGTAATCCATTCAATCAGCACTTGAAAATCGAGTTGAGATACCATTCTTCTATTGAACTTTGGATCCCATTTGATTTAAAGGTGGCAAATCACTATGGTAAATTGGTATCTTCAATGGAATGATTATAGTCTTTTAGGAGGCTACTAAATATTTGCATTGAAGCCCAGAGATTCACTATGTCTTCATATTTGCCAAATCTTTAAGTCCACCGGTCTTCAAGTTCGCCGCTCTTCAAGTTGAAATATTCATGTCCTCCAAGTCTTCAAGTTGAAGTCTGTCAGTCTTCAAGTTGAAGTCCTCAAATCCGCTGGTCTTCAAGTTGAAATATTCAAGTCCTCCAAGTCTCCAAGTTAAAGTCTTCAAGTTCGTTGGGCTTTAAGTTGAAGTCTTCAAGTTTGCTAAATTTTCAAGTTGAAGTTTAAAAGTCCACCACTCTTCAAGTTAAAGTCTGCAAAGTCCGCCAAATCTTTAAAGTTTGCCAAGTGTTCAAGTCGATGTCGTCAAGTCCACCAAGTCTTCGAGTTGAAGCTTTCTAATTTTCCAATCTTAAGGTGAACATTTGAGTCTCTTTGTACCTTAAGTTGGCCTCTTCGCGGATTTGTCCTTAAAAGGAACTATAATTTTTCAATCCTAAGGTGGACGTTGAAGTCTCTTTGCACTTTAAGTTGACCACTTCGTAGGTTTGTCCTTAAAAGGAACTTTAATTTTTCAATCTTAAGGTGGACGTTTAAATCTCTTTGCACCTTAAGTTGTCCTCTTCATAGATTTGATCCTTCTATATGGTGTCATGAATTGATGCTTCTATGTGTTGTCATGAATTGTATACTTCTATATGTTTTCATGGATTTGATACATCTATATGTTATCATGGATTTGATGTTTCTATATGCTGTCATGGATTTGTCCTTCCATATACCGTCATGGATTTGTCCTCCCATATGATGTTGAAGATTTGTCCTTCTATTTTTTTGCCATGAATTTTTCCTTTTGCGTGTGTCTAACCTCATTGACAAAGATGTCTCCATTGCCTACAACAACAAAAAAGAAGGCAACAAAAGAATACAAGTACAAGAAAGATAGTTACCTGCTAAGGCGTGTCAGATTCGAAAATTGAGTTCAAAGTATTGCCTAAAATAATCTGGCATGGTGCGGGCCATGATTTTTGGTGAGAACAAAGCTCTCTTAGTCTAGTTTCTATCAATTAAAACATTTTTCAATTTTGACATTCCAACATCGAGATACAAAGATTTTGGTAAAGCAGCAATAATCTGAAACTGTTGGCGCGTTAGAATGTAGAGCCGAATTCAAAAACTCATCTAGAATGATCCTGAAAGTTTTTAAAGTTGAATTATGGATATATTGTAGATCTTGAACTCTAGTTTCTTATCAATCAAACGGTTTGCAATTCCGAGGTTCCTACATCAAGATATAAAACTATTGGTGAAGCCGCGATAATTTAAAACTGTTGGCGCGTTAGAATGTAGAGCTAACTTCAAAATATCATCTAGAATGATCCTGAAAGTGTTTAATTCTGAATTTCAGATATGTTGTATATCTTGAACTCTAGGTTCTGATAAATCAAACGTTTTGCAATTTCAAGGTCCCTACATCTAGATATAAAACTTTTGGTGAAGTCGCAGAAATCTAAAAATATCAGCATGACAAAAATTAAGGCTAATTTCGAAAACTCATCTAGGGTGATCCGCAAAGATTCTAATTCTAAATTTCGGATATGTTCTAGAACTAAAAGTTTAGCTTCTATAGAATCAAACATACCATGATTTGGACCTTTCCTACAATAAGATATCAACTTCATACCACAAGATGTGCTGGCTATAAAAGGGTGACGAAAATTAAAAAAAGAAGAAGAAGTTACCTGTCAAATATGCACTCGAGAAATTGGCAAACACTACGAATTGATGCTCAACAAATACAAGCCCAGGGGTTTATATAGATCTCCATAGGTCGCTTACAATAGTATACTGCCGATGTGGGATTGAAATTATAAATCGAACTCCTAAAAGGACTCGATTTGTTGACGGTGGTGGAATGGACAACTCCTAAAACGACTCGATTATGTCCACTGTAGCTTTTATCCCATCAGAGAACAAAGTCTCATATTGTATAAGACAAAGCGTGGATCCAATCGTTCAACAAAATTTAAAACAATGCAATGTTAATGACTATTGTAATGATTATTTATATTGCTTTTCTTGTCAGTAGCAATGTTTGGCACTTTTGTGAATTCTAACTTGAATAAGCAAAGTTAATAACAAACATGGAATTGATTTATTTGATGCGTTGCAGGACATTGATTTATTATCTCTTTTTGGTATACATAAAGTGTATCGCACACTCAAGTTAATACTTCAAGCCTAGTCTTTAAAGGTTTGATATATCCGACAAGACTTGAAATAGAGGGTATTTGTAGGCATACAAATTTTATTAGAATTAAATCCGTAAAATAGTTTGGACTATATTTTAAATTCAATATATATTAGTCCAAACAAATATTATGGACTAATATAAAGGAATTAATTATATAAGTCTGATCTAATATATATGGATTAAATAAATAATTTTAAAGTATTGGGCTAGCCTATTTAGTTGGGCTACGAATAATGAGCTCACTTCATTTAGCCCAAAATGTCATTTTCCTAGAGGCCCAGTTTGGTGCCACGTGTCAAATAACATGGCACGCCAAGTCAAACGGAAGAGCCAATAGAATCATGCCACGTGTCAAAATGACAAGGCATGCCAAGTTACATTAAAAGACCAATGAAATCGCGCCACATGTGCAAGTGACATGTTCTGGCCAATCAAATGAGGCCTTGTCACTCTTCAATATAATTGGTCGGAAAGAGTTTGTTCTTATCATAACTCTTCCCTCCCACGACTATAAATAGGGGTCTTCATAACCTAGAAAAGACACCAGAAGTTATCACAAGAAGCAAGAAAGAGCTCGTGGATCAAACGCTGCAAATTCCACCACAAGTTTCAAGTTTCAAGCAATCAAGTTCAAGTTCAAGCTCAAGGACGGAGAACAAATCAAGTTCAAGCTCAAGGACGAAGAACAAACCAAGTTCAAGCTCAAATCAAGCTTAAACTCAAGAACGAAGAATCAAGAAGTTTCATATTTTCTCCAACTCTTTTTTGTGATATCATAAAAGAAATAGAAGATTTCATCTGTCTTTAACTTAGCACCAAATATAATATTTTCGTTATGGAGTACATTACTCAGATGTTCACTAAATTATGTGAAATTATGAAGTAAAGTAATTTTTCTTTCATTTATAACAAGAAAGTCATTCAACTATCCGTATTGCACTCTGATGATCACTCAACCAGATTTATTGATTTTTCTGCTAACTCCGCAGTCCACGTAGACGTTTGGACCATATAGAATAATTAACACCCGAACAATGCATATAAACCCACTCATACACCCGATCTGAACCGTCTATAAAGATAAAAATCCACCAATAAGTCTTATGACGCTCTTTCTTATAAACGGGTCGGATCGAGACGAATTGGGTGTATGCATGGATTTTTATATTTTGTTTTGGTGTTAGTTATTTTATGTAGTCCAAAAGTACATGTTGTCTGCCAAGTCAATATTTTTTACCGAAAAAATTAATAAATCTAGTTGAGTAATCATCAAAGTGCAATAGGAATAATTGAGTGACTTTCTTGTTACAAATTAAAGAAAAGTGACTTCACTCAATAATTTCACATAATTCAGTGACCGTTAGAGTAACGGAGTCTTCCGTTATGTTGTGTAGTGTAACAGAAAAGCCCTATCTCTTTCCAAACTAAGGGAAAGCTAATAATGATGTGTCTCTAGCTCTACCCTCCTTCTTGTTGAGCCTCTCTTAAAAAACAAGGGGCAGTACAAAAAGCATCCCGCGTTCACGCACGGTACATAAAATAATATTTTCTCACGAATAGTCTTCATATTCCAGGATTGCTAATTTGCCCTTTAATTCTCTTACTTCATATTTATATAAGTAGTGTTTAGCAGCAGTCCACAATGTGATGATTCTGAAAGTTTCTTGAACAGACGAAAATTGCCAAAGCTATTAATCTCTCTCCATAATTCATCTATGCCTAAAGTGAAAATCCAAGTTCTTGTGTACTCTTGTGAAAAATATTGAAGTGTCATCAAAAGAACTTTATACTTCTTTTCACCTGGTTCATAACTTGATAAATACTTACAGACTACAGTTAATCTGAGGATGTAAATCCGCGCGCGGAAGAATTCTTACTTCTCTTGTACTGGGATTTGCATATTTCAAAAATCATTTCTTGTGGTATATATTGATCTTCTCACAGAACTCATCTTCTTTCCATAACATTATATCATTTTCTTCTCTCACAAGCCATGTGACCAGGAGGTCACAGGTTCGAGACATGGAAACAACCTCTTGCAAAAATGCAGGGTAAGACTGCGTACGATAGATCCTTGTGGTCCGACCCTTTCCCGGACCACGCGCGGAGCTAGTGCACCGGGCTGCCCTTTCTTCTCTCACAAGCCACATTAGTTGAAGGAAATATTTTATTATAATTCTCTCTAATACAACAATATGGAGGAAAAATATTTTTATTATAACTCTCTGAAAGCAGTTCTCACAAAATTAAATATCAAACCCTAAACAATTTATGTTTTCTACTACAATTTTGAATTAGTTTTCCTTCCTTTTTAACTCTCCGGAAGAAATCTGAAATGTCCTGGAATCAACTGAACCTTAGATGTTTGTGTTGTTAATAATGCACAACTTCTCTAATATTGTAGTGGAAATATCGAGGTTTTGCAATGATATGTCAAAAGTCAACTGTATTGACTTAGTAATGCTTTAAAAACTTTGCTTAGTAACATTAAAAAACAAATGGCTACCTATTCCTCCCAAACAACCTGCAACAAATGCAAAATACAGTATGAAAGTCATAGATAAAAATTATGCTGAAAATTAAAATTAGATAGCTGATTCAAAGCTTGAAGTCATTGATTCTCTTTGCTGCAAAAGTAAAAATGTATTGAAATGAAAAGAATCAAATAAGGTGTCACTGCATATATATATTTCTGTATATTATATAGAAGAAATATACAAATTTTATACACTGTTGCGGCTACCCGAAGTAAGTAGTTTTGGGGGCGCAATGCAGCAATAGCCACTTTTAAGCCTGCTATTTAAAATATATCCACAGTTTATGACGGGGCCAATGTGTATAGGATTTTCCTGCTCGTGCTTTGTCACATTCTAGTATAGTTTATGATATCGTCCCACAAAGATTGGAACATCTATGCTACAGACTTTTAATATTTCAACTACTATTTGAGAGAATCAATTTGATGAAAAGTGAGTGAGATTTAAAGCTTATTAATTACTTAAACAAAAATCAAGAACTTTCGGAAGATTTATAATTTAAAAGAGTTGGGAATCGTTGAATTCATTTGATAGTATATTACAATAAAATCTCAATTTTTTCATGTATTTCTCTGAGGAATAATTGCTTATTGCTAATACAATTATACTTAGCTCACTAAGAAGTAGTCAATTAAAAGCACTCCGTGAGGTTATGTGATTAATTGGGTTAAAACTAGTGACGATTAAACCGAAATATATTTTCTTGCTTGAATTGTGCTAAAAGGTAGTAAAAACTTCATGCGAATATTTTTACTAAAAATCAATAATCTTGCCTACAACAATTCCTCCGTGAGAATTAAAACTGAGGCAAGCAAGATTACGAACTTGGAATAATAGATTACTAAAAATTACTCTCACTCTACTATTCTATTCATTGGTTATTATATATCAATTTTGCTTCGTGAGAATTACAAAATTAATATAAGAATAACTTAGAGATAAAATATGTAGAAGTGATAATAATGATTGATTAAAACTATTATTACGGCACAATACAAAGTATAAAAAGAAAGTTTCAAGCCAAGGATGTATTAAACTGAGATAGTATTATAAATATATATATCAAGCTTCATCAACTATCCCAACAAAAGAAGTTACTCCATTACGAAGTAAGAAAAACTAATTTAGGAACAAAGAACTTATGAAGAAATATTATTCTTCTAAAAGAAAGACAACTAGTAGGAAATACTAAAGACAAAAGAGAGAGAGACCAAAGAGTAATTTTCTCCCGCAAGACTCAATGTCTCCTTTCCAAAATTCACTCTCTATTTATAGAGTTTTATGCAAAATGTTCTTCATAGTTGCAACTATGGAAATTGTAGGTGCAACTATGAACTTGCCAATTGAGTTTCATTCTGCAGAGAAAGACTATAGTTTTAACTATAGTTCTCTAGTTGCAACTATGTGATTTCCTTTATGATTTTCAATTGCTATCGTTGCAACTATGGTGCTTTAGTCCATTTACTTCTTCATTCCCAGTTGGCTACTCAATTCCCACTTTTTTGCTTCTTTTCTTTAATTTTCATATGCTCTTCCTCCTGCGAAGTATGTTAGAAAATATGGGAGAACATGATATATTTATTCATGTTTTATTTAAAATCTTTAATATTTAATATATAAAAATATATGAATAAATTATATCCATCACCATGCTCTCAGCCTTCCTACTCAATGCATCGACCACCATATTATTTTGAATTTGAAAACTCAAGACTTAGTGTCCTGAATTTTTAAGCTGCTAATTTGAAATTCAGGACTAAGTGTCCTGAATTTCTGAACCACTAATTTAAAATTCAGGACATAAGATTTGAACTTCGGGATATAATTTTCGAACTTTAGGACACGATGTCCTGAATTTCTGAACTACTAATTTAAAATTCAGGACACAATTTTCGAACTTTAGGACACGATGCCCTGAAGTTTGAATTTTGAGGTTTAAACTCTAGGACGACGCGTCCTAAAATTTGAGCGAAATTGGCTGATCTTTAAATATAATTTAAACTGTGGATATATTTTAAACAACATGCTTAAAAGTGGCTACCTGATATTATTTCCACTACTGTTGGCCGTGGGCTAAAAGTGATCTTTGCCATATAGTTTCCAACTGGACTAAGGGACTGCTGATTGGGTCAAACTGAACTGGGCTTAATCTCAATTCATGCTGGGCATATCAAAAGGCCCAATTACTGAATTGGGCTGAGTAACTAGCCCATAGCAACCAACCTACTCAAGTATCTGCCCTTTTGACAGGATCAAGTCATCAACCAACTCAACATGTGGGCCCTAGGACATATGGGATGCAGACAGCCCAACAAAGAGAGGGCTTTCCAGTCATTTCATCCTAGAATTAATAATTGTGAAAATAGCACGGGCTAGCCAGTTTTCGAACTGGTAATTGAAAAATAGCCAGCGTTTGCAAATCATTAAAAAATAGCCACTATTTTGCTGCAACACGGAAAGTTTCAGCATAATATACTGGAGATTGGTGCACTTGTGTATGAACTTCCAGCATATTATGCTGGAACTCCAACACACGGAAATTTCCAGCATAATATACTGGATATTGGAGCACATGTGTATGAACTTTCAGCATATTATGCTCTACCAGTATATTATGCTGGAACTCCAGTATATTTTGCTGGAAATCCAGTACATTATGCTGTAAGTCCAGTATATTATGCTTCAATTTTTTTCCAGATTTTGGATAGTGTTTTCGTTCGAATTTATCTTTACATGAAAAGTGGTTAAATTTCGATTACTTTTGAAACTGTGGCTATTTTTCAATTACCACTTGTAAATCTGGATATTTTTGAATTTCACTCTTAATAATTAGACCTAGAGGGTGTTTGGATTAGCTTTTAAGATGGTTAAATCAGCTTTTAATCTTTTTTGTATTTTTTTTCAGTATTTGACAAAGTTAAAAAGTATTTAAAATAAGCTAAAAGCTACGTAAAACAAGCCAAAAGTAATAAGTTGGGCAACTCCAACTTATTGCTTTTTGACTTATAAACTATTTCTGCTGAAAAGCCACTTTTTTTAAGCCAATCCAAACGGTTCCTAGTACATGCCAATAGCTCCTCTAAAGACGAAACTACCCTCCGATTTATATTCCTTAGAAATATTTTACTGCTGGCTACTAAAATATAACAACAACAATTTCTAAAAAAGAGACTGCGAAATTACGGAATAATAATTCCCCTTCCACATCAGGTAATACTTGAAACCAATTACATTGATATAGTATTCAAAGAGTCAATATCTGCCTTTCTTATCAAATAATAAAATCATGATATAAATATAAATCAAGATAGAAAGTAATATCATAACATTAGAAGTCAAATGATTATTAATTTCAGAGACTCTTCATTATGTGAGTTTTATGTATCTCATTTAGTCAAACATAACGCTAAACAAATAAAATATTTTTTCTTACTATTGAACTCCTCTAAATCTTGAAAAGTCATTTTTGTTTATACTAAACAAAATCAAGTTCAATTTTTTTGCTTACGTTTTAGTGCTATCTCATATATTATGAACTGTTTCATCTTTAAAAATAGATCATGTTTACCATCTATTAAATACTCTACTAATTATTCGCTAAACATTAACTTGGTTTACGTAGTAAAGGCAAGCCATGAGATGTTCATGAAGATGTCCCCTTAATAATTCACATAGTACAACCCCACTCCTTCCTTTTTAAGTCTATTACTCCTTTTCTTTTTATATTACGGTGTTTGACAAAAGTTCAATTTAAAAAAGACTTTTAAAACTGTATATTAAATATGTCAAGATATTTTTGTTATGAAAATATGTTACATATAATAAAATTTAAATTTAAATTCTTTTTAAAAGTAGAAAGGTGTTATCTTTTTAAATAAGTAAAAAAAAGAAAGAGTGCTATATAAAATAAAACAGAAAGAATAATTTAATCTTACTTGGTTGAAATTTTATTTCATTTTCTTTTTCCTATTATCTCCAAACACCTAAGCTCTCTTTTGTAACTTACCCTAATTTCCCAAAGTGCCCGTTGAGATAAATAAAAGGGAAAATGGCCAAATATAGCTATCTACTTTCATATATTATCTATATTTAACCTCTGTTATACTATCGGGCCAAATTTACCCCTACAATCAGCAAACTTTTAAAAATACTCCTTGATCTGTTAAGTAATCCAAAATCTCCCAAATTCTTTTTATTTAAATCACTTGTTGTTCTTCTTGCTCCATTATTTTCAAAAATTACTATTTATGTGAATACTAAAGTTACTAGACTATACAAATTATTCATAATGTTTTTTAATTATCAATGCATTCATTTTTCTTCTTGTAATAAATAAAATTGGTTTAGAATTTTATTTATTTTTTCAATCATATACACACCGTAGAATTTAGTGGGTCTATTTATTTTATATTATATGCAGTTGATCATCATCTATGTACAAGTATATTCAAATATATTTTATCATTACTTGGTTAGTATAAAGTTCGATCGACTAACTTAGAGTGAACAATGTTTAGGCATTTAATTAAAGCAAAGTTGAATTAGACAATGTAAAGTCTCCAAGGAACTTCATCTTCAATCACTAATACTTGCAAAGTCTCTATACATTTGGTGCAATGAATTTATTAAAATTGGGATGTTGTAAATACTTTTAGAATTTAGAAAAGTTACCTAATTTAGATTTTTTAATTTACTATACTTTGTTTATTCGATTGTATTATTTAATATTTTTTTCTCTTTTTTTTTCTCTCTAATTCAGAAAGTAGGTAAATGCCAATTATTTTAAAAATAGTGGACCAAGAAAAACAACAAGTGATTTAAATAAAAAGAATTTAGGAGATTTTGTATTACTTAATAGATCCAGGGGTATTTTTAAAAGTTTGATGATCGTAGGAGTAAATTTGGCATGATGGAATAAGGGAGGTTAAATATAAATAATATAGGAAAGTAGAGAGTATATTTGGCTCTTTTCCCTAAATAAAATGATCTTTCAACAATTTCTACTACTAATATTACTGTCCCTTTTTTCCTCTCTTCACTTCTTTCATTTGTAGTGTTCTTTGGCTTTGCCTCTTGCCTTAGCTTATTCCCACAGCTCTCAACCTTTAATGGCATAAATTCATCTCCTCAAAACTCCACTCGCATATTAAACTCTTTATTGTGATCTGTTCTTTTCTATATTTTCCTTCTTACCAGTTTTTTATTCTGACAAATAATATTTAGCTTCTGTACTTGCATCACTGTTGTTTGTTCAACCTTTAACACTCCACAATATTAACCCATCTGACTATTGAGATTCCTTTGGATTTTTAATTGGTTTTATGAGATTTTCAGAAATGGTTTGTGGTTAAAGATGCAAATAGTGGCTGATTCTTGAAAAATCCGCTTCTTTAGGTATGTTTTACTCTGTTTTAATTCCAAAAGCAGCATAAAAAATAGCTTAATGATAGATTCTTTATGGGTTAGTCTAAAGATTCAATCTTTATGTTGTACTGTAAAGTTCCATCAATATTTGGTCTTGTTTGAGTTTTAATGTAAGCTGCCATGTTTTTTTTTTCTCTTGTGTTTTTGATGTTCTTGATTTGCTTCTTAATGATATGGTATGTTGTGTTCTTTTTAATTATCTGATGAATGTTATATATGGCAAGGTTGTGTTTTGAATTTCTCATTAAAGATTCTTTTTTTTGGGTGGGGTGGGTGGGTGGGAGGTGCATATTTGGTCAAGAATCTTTTTTACTCCACTTGATTTAGTTTGTTTAAGCTCTAGTGTTTGAATAATTTATGAAGAATTTATGTTTCATTTGAATCATTCTCTTTATTTAAGTTTTGCTATTTTGTGAAAAAAAAAGTTCTTAAAGTTATTTAAGTTTTACATATCACACGGTGTGCGGCCCTTCCCCGAACCCTGAGTGAATGCGGATGTTTCGTGCACCGGCTGCCCTTTTATTTTTCCGATTTCAATTTGGAGTTTTGAGGATACACTTTCATCAAAGATAAAGTTTTTATCTTTACTGTTCATGTTGATGTATGATATCCGGTGGGATTCTCTTTTTCAGAACTGTTTTCATGAGTTGAAGTATAATCCTCCTCATATATTTGGTTCTTTAAGATTGTGTGGTTCTGTCTAATCCGCTCTTTTCGTGTATTTCATAGGATTTTTAATTTTTTTCTTGGAGTGCTACATTCTATTTTAAGGCCTCTGAGCTTTATATTTGTAAAAGAAGTCTTCAGGAGAAGAATTTCCAGCTTTGAACAATGGGCAGAGGAAGAGGAAAGGCAAAGAAGCAATCTGTGCGTGACGATATTGGAAGTGGTGAAGAAGAGAAGATACCAGTGCGGAGAAGGGGAAGACCACTGAAACCACTAAAGGATGAAATAGAGGAGGAAGAAGAAAATGAGGAGAAAGTAGAAGAAGATGAATATGACGGTGAGAATACTAAAGGTTCTGTCTTAAATAAAGATGTCAAGAACCAAACTGCTGTGAATGGAAAGAAGAGGAAGAGAATTTCACAAGTCAAGGAAGCAGATTCAGTGAAAATGGAAAATGGTATTGGGACTAAAACTAACTCCAATGACTTAATAAAGTCAGTTGGATTTAGACAAAATGGGAGTAGAAGGAAAAACAAGCCTAGGCGAGCTGCTGAAGTTGGTGTAGAGTGCAGATGAGCAGTTCTCTTTGCTATTGAGGACTAATTCTATGCTGATTTGCATGTGCTTTTCTATTTTGCCCCTTGTTATCTTTTCTAGTTTTTTGAAATTTAGCTAAAATTTTCTGAAGAACTGAACTTTTTCGGCAAATTCTAGTATTCTTCAATCTTCTTCTGCTGCTGCTGCTGCTGCTGCTAATCAGTTAGGAAGTTCCCATATGTCATGGAAAACTAAACCATATTTTGCCAATGCACTCTAATCTTTGTCACCTTTGATTTTATATGTGTGATACGCTTCTTTGATTTCAAATCTTTCTTTGGATGTATTAATTGAAGTGCAAATACTTTAGACACATGACGTAGCTCTTGGTTAGTCACTACTTACTGCAAATGCCGAAAAGAAACAGCTTCCACGGACTGACTGAGGTGGCGAATGAAGCTAGATGAAGACCCAATGTTGCTGTGCTGAATGGAAGGGAATCTGTTTGTTGGATTTTAGAGTCAGTATGATACACTCCTTTGCTTTGTTTTGACTGATTTAATCCCATGACTGGAAACATTCTTCCTTTTACACCTAACAAAATCTATGCACTTCTCTGGTTTTTGCCTACTGAACATGATGGTGGAACAAGATACTCTCTCTGCTAGTGAAAAAGTTATGTGAAATGTGGATGTTACTTCTACTTCAAAATCTGATAATTAAGGATCTAGGTTTGGCTTACATGTTCAATGCAATATACTAGTTTACATGTTCAAGAAGATTTAAATAGTTGGGAATGTTTATGTTGTCTCCTTGTACTTTTTTGTTTTTGGGAAGAAATAGTTTGCAAGATGATTAAGTACAGATAGCTGGTTTCAATGTTATTTACAGATTTTTTGGACACAAACACTTTATGATTTTTGCAATTATATTTATGAAGGTTTGTCTTTTAGTAGATGTGACCTTCCATTTAAAAAGTCACGATTTTAGAGTGACAGAGAGTTTCATAAAAGAATTAAGTATAATGTTTCAACTAGCTGTTGAAGTAGTAGTTTGGTAAGTAAGTTTCATTAACTAGTCTGTCACCAAAACTTAACTGACCATAAAATTTGCTAACTCCCTTGTCATTACTCATTAGTACAATATTGTAAAATCGGACCTGAACACCAGTTTTACTATCTTGTTAAATCTTCTGTTTGCTGTCTCTTCTATTCTTGGTGTCTCGTACTATTGGAGCAACTTTATATATCGACTGGGATTAAGAAAACTGAAGGAGCAGAAGAGTTAGTAAATATGGTATGCATTATGGTTTAATGATAATCATATTTGTGAAAACATATTTTATGTATTTAACGTTTATGACTTAGGCCCAGACTAGGGGTGGCAAATGGGCGGGGCGAGTCGGATATGGCAAACGGGTGGGGAGGATATGGCAAACAGGCGGGTCGGGTCGAAAAGGGGTAATTCAAAAAATTGATAAAGTATTTGACCCTACCCGTATTTTAGACGGATAAAAAACGGGTTATCCGGCGGATAATATGGATATCCATATTATCCATGTCTTCTTGAATATGATCACTTGTGGGAGAATTCCTAGTCTTTCAAACTTGAGGAACCTCCAATTTGAGGCTTTATACATATAAAAATTAAACACATTGGTTATCCATTTGGTTAATCATTTTCTAAGTGGATAATATAGTTTTTATCCATATTCGACCCGTTATTAAAAAGTTCATTATCCAACCCATTTTTTAATGGATAATATGGGTGGATAACTGTTTTCTTTTAACCATTTTGCCACCTCTAGTCCAAACTAAGGAGGAATGAAAAGAAATGTACATGAAACTAGGCAATCACTAGTTACGACTTACAATCAACGGATCTTTGATTGATTATATAGCGTCCTTCCAATTAAGTCTGTCATGAGCTTATGACTTTCATAGAGTGTAATAACTCTTCAAGGTTTCAATGTACTAGTATAATATATTGAGAGTGCCAGAGTGAGATTGGTTAGTTGACTAAGATAATGTAACCATAGTTAGAAGTACTAGTATAGCTGGCTAGTTAGTTATAACCATAATTAGAAAGTGGTTAAGAAAGTCGGTTAGTTATTTAACAGTAGCACGTGTATAAATAACTATGTATAGTATCTGAGATAATCAGTTGCTCATTTTCCAAATCTGAGTATAGAGCTCTTAGCTTCCCTTTCTCTCTAAAGTTACTTCCTCTTGTTCTGCATATGCTAGGGCTCACAGACATGTGAGCCATGAGCTAGAATCGTTCCTTTTCACATGGTATCAGAGCCCTTGCGGCCATTAATATGGGTGAAATCTTCAATCGAAGCTTGATTACACTCGAAATTTGTAAGAAACATGGCGACAGAGGTAGACAATGAAGTACCAGAGAAATTGAGCCACAATCATTCTTTATTCCTAAATTCTACAGATAATTCTGGAATGGTGTTGATCTCTCTACAACTGACGGGGTCGGAGAACTACTCAGTGTGTAACCATGCGATGAGAATTGCAATCCTAGGTCGCAATAAGTTAGGGTTTATCGACGGAACATGCAAAAAGGAGAAGTTTGGTCCGAACTTGACTGATCTTTGGGAGAGGTGCAATGCGATTGTATTATCGTGGATAATGAACTGAGTGTCAAGTCAATTACTCACTGGAATAGTGTATTCATCGAGTGCCAGTGCAGTTTGGAGTGATTTGAAAGAGAGATTTGATAAAATCGACGGTTCTCGCATTTTTTAGCTTCATAAACAAATTGCTATTGTGACTCAGGGAACAAACAATATTGCTGCTTATTTCTCGAAGCTGCATTTGCTGTGGGATGAGTTTGATGCCCTAGATCCATCTCCGAGTGATTGTCCTAGGTCTCGTGATTATATGGAGTTCATGAAAAGGCAAAAATTGTTGCAGTTTTTGATGGAATTAAATGAGTCTTATGAGCAGGCTCGTAGTCAAATCCTAATGATGATTCTTATACCAACAATGAATAAAGTTTACTCGATGTTAATAGAAAGAGAAAGCCAGAGAAGCATGACAAACACCTTGGGAACAATGGACAATGTTGAGATGAATGCCTTAATGACTACTAAAGGAAGAAATATGCAACAAACTAGAAAGAACTTTAATGTTCAGTGGGATTTTTGCAAGATGAAGGGACACGCTCGTGTTGAATGCTTCAAAATAATTGGATATCCCTCTGATTTCAAACCTAAGAAAAAATATGGAGAAAATACAGTTAACATTGTTGTTGTGAATGATAACAGGAAACAGGATGCACAGGGTAGCAGCTATGCCAATACAGCAGAGGGAGTGCTGAACTCTGAAGGGATCAGAGGATCCTACTTTACACCAAAACAGTATGAGCAAATTTTGAAGTTGCTTGGCAAAGAAAATGTAACTGACAGTTCATCTAATATAGCAGGTAATAACTCTTAAAGGTTTCAATGTACTAGTACAGTATATTGAGAGTGAGATTGGTTAGTTGACTAAGATAATGTAACCATAGTTAGAAGTACTAGTATAGCTGGCTAATTAGTTATAATCATAATTAGGAAGTGGTTAAGAAAGTCAGTTAGTTATTTAACATCAGCACGTGTATAAATAACTATGTACAATATTTGAGATAATCAATTACTCATTTTCCAAATCTGAGTACAGAGCTCTTAGCTTCCTTTTCTCTCTAAAGTTACTTCCTCTCGTTCTGCATGTGTTAGGGCTCACAGACATTTGAGCAATGAGCTAGAATCGCTCCTTTTCACACAGTAGTACTTGTCAGTTGTCACAAAAACTTGTGAAAGCTCTTGAAATTTATTACTCCTACCGTCCCAAATGATATAATGGTCTTTGACTAGATACTAAATTTAAGAAATAAATAAAAAATTTTAAAATTTGTTGTCTAAAATATGCCATAAAATTTTATGGCTATAAATAAATTAATTAAGAGTAAAAAGAAAAGTTTAATTTAGATTATTTTAAATACGAAAATATAATATTTTAATATTCTTAAAAAAAAAAAATATGACACATAAATTAGGTCGGAGGAAGAGACACAATACAACTACGGAATAATTTGTTGGTTCCACCCAAGGTGTTTGAAATGAACGTGTCCGTAAACCAAAGTTTGTAGCTCAGGTCACCATATGGAATACTGCATCATATTTCCGATTGAAATTAATTTTTAATATAACAAAATTAACGTGAAGTTAGACGTTCTAGAATATCTGGCTAATGTACTTACATTTACTTCAAATCCAACTGAACTAGGCAGAATACATAAGTTACTTTTGAAATTATGGATCAAATCGCTGTGATATATTTTTTGTCACAAAAATTATTTTACACACTCAAATCTTTTCATAGTATGTTTAATACACACCTTTTTTGCTACGTGGCAAGCTCGTGCTTAACAAAAAACAACGCATCAATATTTTGTCTAAATCCAGTATTTCATGAGAGAATAAGAGTTTTGGCGTAATCGGTAAAGTTACTTACATGTGACCAGGAGGTCACGAGTTTGAGCTGTGGAAATCGTCTCTTCCAAAAATGCAGGGTACAACCGTGTACAATAGACCCGTATGGCTCGCCCTTTCCCATACCCCGCACATAGCGAGAATGCGAGATCTTAGTTCACCAGGCTGCCCTCTTTATTTCATGAGAATGACTGAAATTATTAAATCCCCAACTCAGTTTCCTTCATATAAGGGAAGGTTGGAGATTTTATTGACAATGGAGTTCTTTAATTCAAGGAAACGAAAAACTGATGTTTGGTTGTGGTATGAGATCTGACAATGGACGGGGAAAATGGAGAACGGAGGAGTTGCAATTTCAGTTTTTAGTCTCTTCCAACTCGTTCTTGGGTTTATTACGGAGGAATCATTGCAAAATTGATTCTATACAAGTTAGAGGATTTTTCAAATCGGGGGTTTAAGAGTAATTTTAAACATTTTTTTAAAAAACTAATAACAGTAGACACACTATGAGAATGTTGGGTGTATAAAATAATTTCAGAGATCAAAAGATGTGTCACAAGGATTTGCTCCCAACTACTATTAAGTAACTTTAGTTTAGTAATTTAATTCTTAGGTTTTAGTTGACCAATTAGCTCAAGTCAAAAATCAATTTATTTCCCTCGAGTCAATTTAGGAAGCTTAATTTTAGTAATCATTCTGTGATATTGACATCTCGACTATCCGCCAGAGCTACATTGATCTAGCAGCTTGCTAAGGGATTTTGTTGAATGGTTCTTCTACTTTGAAGTAAATCCAAGAAAATCAAGCAGATAAAATTTCACATCAAATATTGGGGAGGATAGTGCAGTGGAAGACTTTTGAGAACAAAGCTTCAACACAACCAGACGGTCCAGAACTGCGTTAGCATTTAGGTGCATCAAAAAACACAACACCAGTTTTACAAAACGCTGGCTTCTCATCAGCATTCGTTGAACAGGAAAACGGTTCTCTAATTTTCCCCGCATGGTCTTCTGTATCTCTTATTTGTATACAGGAACCCAAACAAACAAATAAATAACAGATCAATCCTTCGGCTAAAGTTCAGAACCTAGTAAAACCAATAAAGAAAAAAGGGGGAATTGAAACCTAAACATATTGACTTCCATAGTAGTACAAAGACAGTGCAGTGAGCAGTCTCCTGCAAAAGTAACATGGTCCTGGGGCATTTTGGTTATAAAATGCACAACAGTTGAAAAGTGCGACTTGAATAGCTGGACGATATTGCAATAGCATCAAGCTCTCACCTGCCTTCAGCACCAACAAAAATGGCAGGGAGGAACTTGCAGTGGATGAAACTGAAATATACAATGGAAGTGGAGGGTTACCATCCTTGCTACACAGCTCAAACATCGTGCAGAACTCTAATCACCTTGAAGACAGTATAGTTGCCGTATATTTCCTGAAGCTGTCAAATATTGGCAGAACAGTGGGGGTGAGGATAAAAAGTTAAAACACGAACACCAAGAAATGATATACAAACTACCACCATTACCATATAACCAGTCCTTAAAGCACGCATGGAGAGCAGTTGCTACTTCTCGCTTCCGAGTCTCGTCAAGCTCGGTGTCCTTCAACATACGCTTATTCTCCTCCAAGTTTTTGTGCTGAAAGGGTCAAGAGGTATGAATTATGATTTTCCAAAAATTTGATGATTCAACTATATGTATTGGAGTATACTACATAAACGGAGGATCAGTAATCATATTGTGTGCACAAATGTGATGCAAAATGGTACAAAAATTAGTTGGTGTTCTAACGCACATTTCTCTGCTGGGATGCCAAATAAGCATCCGGTAAAGGGAATGGATTATCTTTCGTGGACCCAGAATGCTGCCCTTCAAACCAGTTTGGAATCTGTGACAATTGGAGCCGTGCATATTAGCGTTTTAAAAGAACAGTGAGGAAAAAAATCACTTTACCAAGAGATTTTGAGCAAATAATAAAGTTCTGCCATAGACACTAACCAGAATTGGAGACATTTAGAACAGGAATGGGTACATAATGAATTGATAAATAAAACTCGAAGGTCCTTGTTGCTACTTTTGTAGACATACCAAAAAGTTAGTGAACTGATCAGGGTCTACAGGGATAGCAAACTCAGTTTGAACATCAGACACACCAGCAGGATGTGACAGTGAATCATGTGGGTCAACAACACCAAGAGCTACAGGTGCATCCCATCTGTTGATGGTTGGGTCAATACCAACTTGATTCAGGTGTTCCTCCAGTAGCGAGTAAAAAGTATTGTATGGAGCCACCTGACAAAATCATCAAAAGAAATGGATGGGGAAGTCAAAATTTTCCCCAGAACAATAAGTCATACAGCAAGAAGTATACTTTCCAATCAGCATATAGCATTGAGAAAATGCTTGTAAATAGAATGCATATAACGATAAAATGAAGAATACCCTCAATTCTTATATTCACTTACTTTATAAATAAATGGTTTACCAAGACCTAGTTAACTTAGCAAAATATTTAAGTTCATAATTGACAAACTATTCTTAGAAGAAAACAAAGGCCACCAAGTGGCTAGCAATCTTGACAAAATAGACACTACTAAAAAGAGAATGCACTACCTCTAAGACGCACAAGGTATCTTGCAACATAATTAGATGATGGATACAAATTATGTAGTCCACTGGAAGTCGCAGCAAAAAGCTCAGCTTAGTTTTTATCCAATATGCCAGTCAATTAAGTGATATAAACTACACCAACAATCCCATTTATCACAGAAAGAAAGTAAACCAAGAGTCCTAAAACTCAATTTTACATCTCCAGCACTCAACCATTATATTGAAATTCGCCACAAACTAAAGTTTACTAGTTAAGTATTTCAAACTTCTCAATTGCACTGAAATTCTCCATCCTGTACATTTATTACACCCTTAAATTCATCGCATGCATTCAGAGAAGGGATTTAAAAAAACAACTATATTTGCCTACATAACATCCATGACCCATCCATCTAGGCCACTCCAACATGTATTTTGTGATATAGACATTCCCCTTGCAAGGTTTTCATGCTCCCCGCTTAGATAACAAACTCGGATTACTTAACAAAGTGATAAATGGTTCATTGAGAATCTTCCACAAACATGCATTTGACATGTGATAGAGATAATCCTACGCAAGGTTTTCATGCTTCCCACTTAAATAATGAACTCAAATGACTCAACAAAGTAATGTATGGTTCATTAAAAATCTTCCACTAAGATGTCCTATATTTGCAATAATATACTCAATTCTCTTGCATTTAGACCGAAAGAAAAAGCTGCATCAATACTTAGAACTGCTGGTTTAATTGCATTCCACTTGTGGCAGCAAAAGATCGATAAAAAATAAAAGAAAAGACTAAAAGCTGACTGAATAATTTCACTTCTAAATGGTGTTGTCAAAGGCGCGCTTAAGCCCTGAAGCGAGGCTCAAAACATGTTGAGCGCTTCGCCTGGGCGCTTCAATGTCGCATCAAGGCTATAAGGCATACTTTTCCTTGCCAATGAGTGTAATACTGAAAAGGCGACACTAAACAATTGTTATTTCACTCTATCATAATTGTTTTTCAATTTCTTTGTCCATAAATTTGTTATTCATGCTTATAATTATTGATCTTTGACTAAATATACATATTTTTACTTTTTCTCCAGTTGCACCTTTTTCATTAAAGCGGACGCTTTAATTGCGCTTTGCGCTTAAAGCCCTAACGGACCTTAGAGCTTTTTTGCGCTTTTCGCCTTTGATAACACTGCTTCTAAATCCATAGGAGTTTGCAATGACTATTTGATGCAAGAGTGATCACGGAAAACCATGCATGTATAAATAAAATAAGGATTTTGGAGACCCAAGGAGTGGGCTGACCCTTTGAGCAGCAGCACAAAAGTAACACAGACCTGCAATTTATGGTTATCCCCAACAAGAAGTGGTGTCTGGTTTACTCCCAAGAAGAATATGCATTCACGACAGTTGGCAATACAAATACGTTTTGCTGCTGCAATCACGTGTACACGTTCACAGTGCTCAATTCTGACTGCCTGCAACAGACATTATACTATTAAATGTCAAATCCAATAATTAGTTTAGAGCATCAAATACACAATTGTAAACCATTTGCAAAATGGATCAATTAACACAAGAAACTAGGGAAACCTAGCTCTCTACTTTATGTCACTTTAGCTTTTGAAATCATGGAAAGCTTTTTTACTGGCAGTAGAAAGCAGCAAACATCAGTTTCATAAAGCATAAATATCTTCCTTTTTCATCTTTGAATTGCATGCAAATATTGATGACTTTTTTGTGTACAGCATTTGAGTCATAACTACAGAAGAATATCAATATTGATCATTCCAACATCTATGCCTCAACCCTAGATAAATTGTAGTCGGCTATATGAATCCTATGTGCTCATACTGGTCCATTCGAGACCGCGTCATTTTTTTTTATACTCAGTTGTTTTTAGGGTGTCAAGTAATATGAAGAAATGTCTAAACACCATCCAGAATCACAAAGTTCAAAATGCTTTCGTAACTGGTAGCTGATGCCAGCACAGCCTAAATGAAGTTTTTTCAAACCATACAGCTCCAACTGGAACAAATTTAAATAAAACCAAATCTCAGATAAGAATAAGCTCAACTCTCTGATAAGCTCAAACTTCAACGGTAGGAGAAACTACGAATTATATTGTTTCTCCATCTCCTAATTACTTAGATTTTCAAGTTCAGTACAAAATATGCATACGAAATTAGAAAGCCTGCATATCTTTGTCACCACGCGCATGTGATAAATAGGGGTGCAAATGCTAGAATATATTCTTTGTAGAAGATGGCACTTGGCCCAATAAGTACCCTTAAGTAGATCGTGCCTTGGCATTGCTAAACAGTAAAGCCCCGTATTACAGTACAGTGCAGGCTGATTTTCAGAAGCACACAAATAAGAACACATTTAATTCATATATACATGAGACATTTACAAAAAGTTACAAGGTAATGTAGAACTAAATTTACCTCCTCCTAGAATTTCTACAATTTCACTACTAAACGACTCTTGAGAAAAAACAAGCAAAATCTTCCTAAAGGTTAGTACCTACCTTGCCCACAGCTCCCAGGACAATAGTTGCATCAGAGCATCCATATACTGTCGCATATTTCAAAGGAGCTAAAATATAAATGACTGATTCATGGCAATTGACAACCTGCCAAAAGAGAAAAAGGATTCAATACCAAGAATCAAGTAGAAAGTTCATTACCCCAAAATTTAGATCTGTCCGGCCAAGAATTTGTTGGGATACAAGGTAAAACAAGATATGGCAAAAAGAAGAAATCATATCATTTAAACCACAAGAAAAGCTAAAAATTCTAATAATGCAAAATCATTTCATGCTAAATCCAAAAAATTAAGCAACCAATTTTAAGGGCTTGACAAGCTTTTGGAATTTGAGACTATTAAAATATTCAAAGATAAACATCTCAGCATGCTACTGTTGAGTCCCACATCGGTTGGGAATCTAGAAATGGGCAACCGAAAAGGTGCACACAAACTGATCAACAGTTGCAAGTAATGGACACGTCTTTCTGCCAGACAAGATTAGACTTCAATTAGACACTAGAGAGAACCTTATGCCGACCACTTATCCCAAATTGCTTCCTTTCATTTTCCATATTCTTCTGTAATGCACTTCAATGCTAGTCTTAAACACTTTTGAGAACTCGCCCTATACCCGTGATGGACAAAATTCTAGAATCCTTGAATCTCCTTCGGCACAAGTGTGATTCTGCTTTAAACTTGTCAATAAGGAAATAAAAGAACGGCGGTATTCAAGAGATTTCTGAACCTAGTAATGATAAGTTAGAGACTAAACACACACAAACCAGAGGCAGTTATAAAACCAAATAAGTTCATAAGAATTATCCTTTCCAATGAGTTCTGCAAAACACAAAGTCCCACAAAACATGATGCAATGTGATAATTTCTCCTTGCTGATAACTTTAAATTCTTACCACTTATCAAAGAAATAACTTTAAAGTCTTACCATCTTGACTCCCATTATTAATGAAATTACGCTTTAATTAATCAAAAAATTTTAATCATCTTGACTTATATGGCATATCCATCTTTAATATAGTAACTCTATGATTTATGTGAGTTGGAACAGACTTAATAATGTTATAAGCCTCTAAATCTCATTAGTATATTCATATATCAAGAGTCTTACATGTAAAGACAGTCCATTCTACATTCATAAACTTATAGAATTAAATCCTTCCAGTAATTCTATAATCATGACCATAAAAGCACCTCTGCTCTATCGTAAAGAACCTAAGTTGAGTTTAAAAGTCAGTTTGACCAATTATATAGTGCTATTTGCCCACGCTCACAGGAGTTGATTTAAAATGTTCTATTCTGGCCTTTAAACGGGAGAAGATTGCACCATATTAATGTTACTAGTTGTCAATAACTTCACAATGCACACAACAGTATTCTGTGTCTTTCTTAGGAGGACACTGTTCCGACTCTACCAAACTGTGAACAAGTGAGAAAATGCATTACAGACGAATGACCTAAAGGAGCACATTCAGCATAAGCCCATTCCTGCAGACCCCTTCCCGTTGATGTCACTAAGATCTTGTAGAACACTAAGAAACCTTAGCACACACAACAAGAAAATAGCCGATTTACAAGAGCTCCATACTTTCCTATGAATCATTAAACTCTTTTCCAGAAAAAGAATAACACACAAAATAAAGTTGGCCCTTACCTTTACAGAGGAGCCTTTAATATCATTTGGCAGCCTTACATATGATGATTTGGAAATTCCTTCAATGAAACTTGGTCCTCTAGAAGTTGACGAACTCTTCACTGAACTTGCAGCGACATCAGCCATTGGTACATCCTGATCAGAGGCACTGCTTGGTCCATTTTCCTTTGCAGAAGCCCTCTCAGTAATTCGTTCCAAAGCAGATGCTATATTTTCTAGAAGCCAGTCGTGTACTTGAGCTGCAGGAACAGGAACAGCAGGCATCTCTGGATCTGAATTGGCAAAAAAAGGGGCATTCTGACTCAATGGGATTCTCTCATATCCCTTTTCACCAAAATAGATTAGGAAGCCCAGATGCTCCAATTTCTCCATAGACAAAACCTATGGAGTCAAGTAACTAGATTAGCTTTTCCGCATGCCTTTAAGCCCATACTGTATGAAAACAAACAAGGGCACAAAATGGATGCCAATAGAGGTGAATGGAGCAGCAAGGATTTGTCATGGGCATCATCAAGGAACAAGTGCTCCTACATTGGACGTTTCAGTTTTTGTGCACTATTCTTAGTACGTTTTGTATGAATAAAATTGTATTCGCAAAATGAATAAAAACTAAGCAGCATGCCTTGTCGAGTTTACATGAATCAGATTCAGTCAAATCTGATAGGCAACTATCCTAAGCATATAAAATGACAAAAATGGTATGATAAGTTAATAACTCAAAGGAATAAACTTCACAAACCAGTGATTCTTCACCATCCCCTTCCACTGACTCTGCCAAAAGAGAAAGAATGTTCCCCAAGTGTTTCTGTAAATAGGATAATTGATGAGCCTCTTCATCAGCCTGTGATGGCATAAACCGCCGACTATTGCTGCGTACGAGCTGCAATTTTTAAGCAAAGTTTTTGGTTAATACATTTTGCCTCAGTCCAAAACAAGTTGGGATTGACTATATGAATCCTCGGTGATCACGTTACTCCATTTAAATTCATCTCACGGGAATACTATATCCAAATTACAAATAAAAAGTATTAGAAGTTCTGCATATTATAAATCTCTAAAAGACTAAACCACTACAGTACTTCACATTACACAATGACTGTCCAAAAAATGTTTAAATTCCAATTTTAATATACAGAATAATCATACAACGGACTGGAATTTAGAAAACACAAGCTCCTGACCTGCAACGGCGAAAGAGCCGATAAGAAACCGTCGAAGGCGGATGTAGAAGGCCAAACATCAGCTACTGCAGCGGAATCCTTATGTCCTTTAGGAAGAAGCCTTTTATAACTCTGAATGTGCAAAAACAACATCAAATCGAACACGTTGACGCCAACGGAGCCGATCTCCGATGGCTTAGCGGTGACGATTGGATCAGAATCGGAGTGGAGAACGGAGGCAATTGTCTCAAGGACAAGGCGAGCATGCTCATGCGAGATCTGAAGTGCTTCGGCAATTGCTTCGAAATTGGCTCGGTGAGCGGAGCCGGAGGTTAGGGATAATAGCTTATCTCGAATTGGAAGAAGAGTTTGAGTGCCGTCGGTGAAGATGAGTTTAGAGATTGGGAGAAGGCCATGTTGGAATGGCTCTCTTCGTGGATGTATGTAAATTGGGGCCGTTGACGACGCCGTGGACAGCGTCGATGGCGGTGGTTGTTCGTCGGCTTCCGCCATGGCTTGTGAGCGACTGATGGAAATGGAGCTTAAAGAGTTGAAAATGGCAGTGATCAAATCTCAGGAGAAGATTGCGCGCACGGTTGAGAGCCCGGTCCGTGTTCACTTTTGAGCCCGGCCCGGTAGGGTGATAGTAATTGGTAATAAGTGGACAATTTTCATTCTCCCTTAAGCTCAAATTATACGAAGTAGCACATAATAATGAAACTAGTATTAAACGTATAAACGCATCTACTCATATATATATATATATACCTAATTTTGAGGCAACCATTAAATTTATGCCTCATTGCATAAAATCCTGCGAAGTATATTCAGATATAAAGTAGTTCAATCTCCTTAATACAACTTCAGAAATCAAAAAAGAACTTTCTCTCACCACCTTTCTTTCTCGCTTAGACTCACCTTTTCTCTAATTCCTAACGGTCCCTTCACAACCGATGACCAATCAAGTGTCGGGGCTCATTATCCCGCCACATGTAGGTTCTTCCCTCTATCCCCTCTATCTTCTCTCTTTCCTATTTCTCTCCTCTTCTATCTCTTCTTTTTCATGCCTTTTCTTCTTTCTATCGCTGCTCTCACCGGCGACAATCACACCATCACCGGCTCTCCCTCTCCCTCTCTACCTCTCTCTATATCTCTTGGTGTGTGTGGGGTTTGTATACAGTGAATAGGGCCGATAATTTTTGGCAAGATCCAGGCACGCGGAGGTGCATAAATACCTCTACAACTAGATTCCCAGCCGGGTTCTGCCAGTCCGGCGTGTCCCCGTACCTCCAATCAACTTTTCATTAAAGCTCCACTATTTCCGACGATTGTAAAACTAGGCTATACTATTCCTGTTTTGTTTTACTATTTGTTCTGTGCTCATTAATATCGTTTTATATTCCTTATATTTCTTCAGCCACTTACTATTATTTTGTGTTTCTTGATATTCATCGTTGCGATATTCTCTCCCTGTTTTGTTTGTTTTGCTATTTTGCTATATTGTTTTGTGATCCTTGATATTGTGTTGCGTTCCTTATACTTGTTCTGCCATTACTAGTGTTTTGTGTTCCTTAATATCCTGTTGTGTTTTGCTATATTGTTGTGTGCTCCTCAAATTTATTTGATGTGATGTATACATATTCCACTATTTACTATCGTTTGTGTGTCTTAATATTCCTTGTTGTTATACTTCGCTCTTTATTACTATTATTGTTTTGTATCAGCGATATGATTAGATTTGTATCTCTTAGACTATAGTGGCAGGGGTGAATGACGATGGAGTAAGGTCATGTCCTCGGATGGAGCAGGGGGTGGGGATGGGAGCCTTGAGGTTGAGATTTGTGTCTTGGAACATAAGAACTTTGACAGGGGAAGTCTAGAGAGTTAGCGAAGATCTTGCAGAAGAGGGGGATTAGCATAGCTTGTGTCCAGTAGACTAGATGGAAAGGGTCTAAGGCACGAGATTTAGACGTGTATAAACTATGGTACTCAGGAAGCGTGGGGGATAACAACAAGGTGGGTATTTTGGTTGATAGGGAACTCAGAGAGCTAGTGGTAGAGGTCAGAAGGGTGAAGGACGAGCTCATTGCTATTAAGATAATTGTTGGAGGGATTACTTTAAATATTATTAGTGCCTACGTACCTTAGGTGGGATTAGGCGAGGAGGTCAAAAGACGTTTATGGGATAATTCGGATGAGGTAGTGCTTGGTATTCTGCTTTTCGAGATATTTTGATAGAAGAGGATTTCAATGGTCACATCAGGATGATTTCTTAGGGTTACGACGATGTGCATGGCGGCTTTGGTTTTGGGGATAAAAACGGAGGTGGAACTTCGCTATTGAATTTCGCTAAAACTTTTGATTTGGTGATAGCTAACTCGAGTTTTAAGAAGAATGAGGAGTATGTGGTCACCTTCCAGAGTGCGGTAGCCAAGACCCAGATTTATTACCTACTCTTTAGAAGTACAATTGAGATTTTTGCACGGATTGCAAGATTATCCCGAGTGAGAATATCTCGACCCAGCATAAGTTCTTGGTGATGGACTTGGAAATCATTAGGAAGAGGGAAAAAAGGGTTGTGTACGGTAAATCTAAGATCAAGTGGGGAGGCTTGACTAAGTATAAAGCTTGGGAGTTGGGGGAGAAGTTGGTGGATTTGGTATCTAACTGGAGTAAGGGGGACGCGAGTTATATGTGGACCTCGACAATGAATTGCATCAGGAAAGCTGCTAGAGAGGTGTTAGGGGTCTCGAAGAGTTACACTGGTGGGCACAAGGGGTACTGGTAGTAGAATAAAGATGTCCAAGAAAAAGTAGAAATCAGCATATCTGAAGCTGGTGGAGAGCAAGAATGAGGAGAGGAAGAGAACGAATAGGGAGCGGTACAAAAAGACCAAGAAGGAGGCAAAGTTAGCGATTATAGCGGCTAAGACTGTAGCGTTTGGACGCTTATATGAGGAACATAGGAACAAAGGCGGGACAAAAAACTATACAGGCTAGCCAAGGTGAGAGAAAGGAAGGCTTGTGACCTGGACTAGGTGAAGTGCATCAAAGACAAGAATAGCAGAATATTGATAGACGAGAAACATATTTGACGTAGTTCATAATATCCTAAATGAAGAGGGATACAAGAACATTGTGCTAGGCGATTTGATGCACTCCAAGAGTCGTCATGATTTTAAATATTATAGGCGTATTAAAATTGAGAAAGTCGAGGGGGCTATGCAAAAGATGAGCAGGCATGGTAAAATTTTGGAAGAGCGCGGGTAGGGTAGGCTTGGAATGACTCACTAGGTGTTTAATATCATTTTTAAGACAAAGAAGATATTCAAGGAGTGGAGGTAGAGTACGATGATTCTATTGTATAAGAACAAAGGTGATATCCAAAATTACAACAACTATAAAGGTATCAAGTTGCTGAGCCATACTATGAAAATTTGGGAGAGGGTGGTGGAAGTGAGGGTGGGGATGAGCATGTCTATTTCCGAAAATTAGTTTGAGCTTTACCGGATCATTCGACTACGAATGTCATTCATCTTGTAAGGAGGTTGGTGGAGCAGTATAGGGAGAGGAAGAGGGACTTGCATATGGTGTTCATTAATCTAGAGAAAGCATATGACAAAGTCCCAATAGATGTTCTATGGAGATGTTTGGAGGTTAGAGGTGTTCCGGTGGCTTACATTGGGGTGATTAAGAACATGTTTGATGTAGCTAAAACTCAGATGAGGACACTGGAAGGAAAATCAGACTACAGTTTAGTTATGATGGGGTTGCATCAGGGGTCAACTCTTAGCCCGTTTTTATTTATCTTGCTTTGGATACACTGACACATCACGTTCAAGGAGAGGTGTCATGGTGTATGTTATTTGAGGATGATATTATACTGATTGACGAGACGCTAGGCGCTGCCAATGCGATGGAGGTTTAGAGACAGACCCTAGAACCTAAAGGTTTCAAATTGAGTAGGATCAAGATAAAATATTTGAAGTGTAAGTTCAGTAATAGAACCAATAAAGTGGACATGGACGTAAGGCTTGACACACAACTCATTCCCACGAGAGATAGTTTCAAGTACTTAGGGTCTATAATCCAAGGAAATATGGAAATTGACGAGGATATTACACATCGTATTGGAGCTGGGTGGGTGAAGTGGAAGCTTTCATATGGTGTTTTATGTGATAAGAATGTGTAGCCTAAAGTTAAAGGCAAGTTTTACATAGTGGTAGTTTGTAATGACCCGATCGGTTATTTTGAGTGTTGTAGCCCCGTTCCCCCATTTGCTACTCATTTTATGCTGAATTATTGCTATGTGACTTGCCGGGGAAGTTTGAGGTCGCATAAGCGGAGCTGGAATCGCAGAAGCGGTCCCGCAGGTGCGGCTGGTCGGCGCTTAAGTGATTTCCGCAGAAGCGAGCTCTTCTTCGCAGAAGTGGAGTCGCAGGTGCGGCAGGTGAGTCTGTAGGAGCGAAAAGTGCTGGGCAGAATACGGGTCGAAGGGTTTTTGTGATTTTCATCATTTTGGACATTTCAAACTCTGGATAAGGAAATATTTTAGAGGGATTTCGAGGGGTTTCTTGAGGTAAGTTACTTGTGACTATTTTTATTCAATAATCTTATTTCCCCATTGAACTTCCCACCTAGTTTGTGTTTTTTTGGGGTGGAATTTTGGGAGTTTGAAGCTAGGGATTTGGAGAGTTAATTTGGGGGATTTGAGTGATAAATTGGTGTCGAAATTTGGTAAATTTAGTATGGTTGGACTCGTGGTTGAATGGGCTTTCGGATTTTGTGACTTTTATCGGATTCCGAGACGTGAGCCCGGGGTCGACCGTTTGAGGCTAGGGATTTGGAGAGTTAATTTGGGGAATTTGAGCGACAAATTGGTGTCAGAATTTGGTAAATTTGGTATGGTTGAACTCGTGATTGAATGGGCTTCCGGATTTTGTGACTTTTATCGGATTCCGAGACGTGAGTCCGGGGTCGACTTTTGAGTTGAATTTTTGACTTTTGATTAAGAACTTAGTATTTTCATATGAAATTGATTCCTTTAGCTCGTGTTGATTGTATTGAATTGTTTGTGGCTAGATTTGAGGTGTTCAGAGGCCGATTCGCGAGGCAAGGGCTTATTGGAGTAAAGTTTCGCACGGTTTGAGGTAAGTAACACCTCTAAACTTGGTTTTGAGGGTATGAATCCCTAAAATTTTGTGCTATGTGATTGATGTTGAGGTGACGCGCATGCTAGGTGACGCGCGTGTGGTCGTGCACTATAGTAATTGTGATTTAGTTGATTCTATGAAACTGTGTAGCTATCTTATCTGAGCATTATTACTGAACTCTATGTGTTAGAGCACTTGAGCTGTGATTTATGCTAGAAATCATGTTTAGTCTATATGCTGGTACTATTGGGACCCATATTGGTTGTTCCTTGCTGTTGAGTTATTTGCTTAATTGCAGTTATGTACTCAGTCGCATTCATCATTGCATATTATATCTCAGTCTCCGTTATCGTATATTGTCACATCATATATCATTGATTTGGGCTGCTTAGCATGAGTGTTGTGAGCCCGAGAGACTGGAGAGATTGATGACTGAGTGAGGCCGAGGGCCTATTTATGAGTGATATTTATGGGATTGGGCTGCATCCCGAAGCAGGCTTTATTGATTCATGCCAGGACTTAGTTTATTATAACGTTTGGGCTGGATCTGCCCCTCCGGAGTCTGCACACCCACAGTGAGCGCAATTGTTATTGATTCATTTTCATTGGGCTGGATTTGCCCTGGATTTATTTGAATTTGGGCTGGATCTTCCCTGGACTTATTTGTATTTAGGCTGGATCTGCCATGTACAGTGCTGAGTGATTGAGTGTGAGCAGTGAGAATTGAGACAATCAGGTTGAGTACTCTAAGGGTGTGAGTAGGCGAGGCTTTTATTGTGTTGCATCACATACAATATGCATTTTGGCATGTAGATATAGAGATGTCATATTCCTCATATCATTCAAACTTGACATATTTTTTCTATTCTGAGTTTATTTCGTAAACCTGGAAGCATGCCTAAATTCTTGTACCATTACCTGCAGATTATGAATTTCTGAGATATTATTATCATATTTTCCGTAAATTTCCGTACTATTAATTATGTATGTGGGATGTAGTGTTCGAGCTCGTCACTACTTTCAGTCTAAATGTTAGATTTATTACTTATTGAGTTGGTTGTACTCACGCTACACCTTGCACTTCGTGTGCAGATCCAGGTGTTTCCGGTCACAACGGTTGCTGATTCTCAGAGTTTTCAGTCATTCGGATATTATTGAGGTAGCTGCCTTGGCGTCTGCAGACCTTAACTCTCCTCCCCTACCCCTCGGTTTACTTATTCAGTTTCTGTTTTTCTTAGACAGTGTATCAGATTTAGCATTATATAGATGCTCATGTACTAGGTGACAACCTGGTTTTGGAAAACTTCTATATTGAGTTGTGACGTTTTCATCCGGTTTTATGAAATTCTCACTTATTTAAATATGCTTTAGTATATTTTGAATTGGAAAGAATTTGTATGTATGAGTTGTCGGCTAGCCTAGTATTATGATAGGCGCCATCACGACAGGTCAAGTCATGACATAGTTAGACCGACTATGTTGTATGGGGTAGAGTGTTGGGCATTCAACAACTCCTATGTCCAGAATATAAAAGTAGCAGAGATGAGTATGTTGAGATAGATGTGCGGGCATACCAGGATTGATAATGTCATAGCCCAAAATCCGACCAGCCGTGATGGCACCTAACCTCACCCGCTAGGTAAGCCAAATAACAACAATACGATTTAATTAATATTTAACTGACTCTAATACACTCCCTAAGGACTGCAGTACAAATCATGAACTTCTAAGAATAGAGTATACAAAGCTGGTATGAAGTAATACATCATCTGTTTGAAAAGTACATAAACAGAGTTTTATGAATCTAAGGCTACCATGAACAAGAGGCAGCTACAACCGGAATGCAGGTACATCTTCAGATCCAGCTTCTAACGAACGCAGCAACATCATCGGCCAAAATTTGCACGCAAGGTGCAGAAATATAGTATGAGTACAATCGACCCCATGTACTCAATAAATAATAAACTTAACCTTAGGTTGAAAGTAGTGACGAGTTTCTACCAAGGTCAGGGTCCAGCTCCAATAACCAACAACACTTCATAACAACATAAAGTGAGTAATAAAAGAAGTAACTCAAAGAATAAATGCTCAGCTACATCATGATTTCTGAAAATAATTTTGCCTTTCCAGTGTGTCAGTGAAAATCCAAACCGTTTACCAAAAATATAAGTAAGTTTGAAAACAGTAATTTTCCCAAAAATCCTTTCAATAATAAATAAAATGTCTCATTTTCTTTCCAGATAACCAGTGAAAAATGCATCACTATGCCCATATATCAAAATGTGTGAGAAGTCATGAATAACGTGATACCGTACATCATGAGAAAAATGCATCTATATGCCAGTATGTCAAATGTGCATGTCAATGCGATGCAACTCAATGATAAAATCATATGCATACTCTAAAAGTATCATTTTACTTAACCATCCCAGTCACTTAGTCCTCACAGTCACTCAGTCCTCCCAATCGCTCGGCACTCGGCACTCGGTACTCGTACTCAGTAGGTACCTGCGCTCACTGGGGGTGTGTACAGACTCCGGAGGAGCTCCTTCAGCCCAAGCACTATAATCTGCATGGACAACTCACATGCTGCACGGATAACTCACGTGCTATAGTATCAATATCTGTATCTACACGGACAACTCACGTGCTATAATAAAGCCTATAAGGCCTGCATGTGCGTCACCTCCAAACAATTCACATAATACGTATATTCAGGGTTCATACCCTCAGCTCCAAGATTAAAAGAGTTACTTACCTCGAACGAGATGAATCCAATGCCGAGTAAGCTAAACAATGCTCCCGAAATCCTATTATGCGCGTATCAACTCCTGAACGGCTCGAATCTAGCCACAATAAATTTGATTTAGTTCACACAATTTATAGAAATTAATTCCATATCAAAATACTAATATTTTCCCACAAAATCCGAAATTACACTCAAAAAATTGCCTGTGGGGCCCCCATCTCGGAATCCGACGGAACTCACAAAATCCGATAACCCATCAAATTACAAGTTCAACCATACTAATTTTACCAAAATCCGACCTCAACTCGACCCTCAAATCTTCAATTTAAACCAAGAGGGTTTTTTAAATTTTCCAACTTAATTCACCCATTAAATGTTAAAACAACCATGGATTCGGGTAATTTAATAAATATTGAGTTAAGAACACTTACCCCGTTGTTTTCTCTGAAAATCTACCAAAAATTGCCTCAATCCGAGATCCAAATCGGCAAAAATGAAAAATGGGATAAAGTCCCATTTTTAGATCTTAAACTCTCTGCCCAGTCATTTGCTCTACGTGATCGCGGACAAACTTACGCGATCGTGAAGCACAATTTTTCATTGCCCAGAAAAGACCCTACGCGATCGCGGTGCCCTTCACGCGATCGCGATGCACAGGATCCCAACTCTATATGATCGCAACCCTCTTCACGCGATAACATAGAGAAAACTTGTGGCCCAGCTTCCTCTCAAGTTCCCCTTTGCGAACACGGCATTTCCCACGCGTTCGCTCAGCACAGACTAGCCCAACCTGCGTGATCGTGAAGAACAAAAATCAACACTGCCTCAACAAGCCTACGCGATCGCGAGTGCCTTCACGCGATCGCATAGAACAAATCTCACCTCTGCCCAAACAAGCCTATGCGATGGCGGACCTTCTTGCGCGATCGCATAGAAGAAACTAGTGACAGAAAACCAATATTTTTAGTAGTTTACCAAGTCTAAATTTCGATCCGTTAAGCATACGAAACTCACCCGAGGCCCCCGGGACCTCAACTAAATACCAACAAGTCCTAAAACATGATATAAACTTAGTTTAAATCTCAAATCACATCCAACAATGGTAAAACCACGAATCATACCCCAATTCAAGCCTAATGAACTTTGAAATTTCCAATTTATACAAACGACGCCGGAACTTATCAAATCAAGTCCGACTGACCTCAAATTTTGCACACAAGTCACATTTCACATTACGGACCTATTCCAATTTTCAGAATCGGATTCCAACCCCGATATCAAAAAGTCAACCCCGGTCAAACTTCTCAAAAATTCAACTTTCGCCATTTCAAGCCTAATTCCACTACGGACCTCCAAATAATTTTCCGGACATGCTTCCTAAGTCCAAAATCACCATACAGAGCTATTGGAATCATCAAAATTCAAATCCGAGGTCATTTACACATAAGTCAATATCCGGTCGACTTTTTCAACTTAAGTTTTCCATTATGAGACTAAGTGTCTCAATTCATTCCGAAATCCTTCCGGACCCGAACTAACTAATCCGATAGGTCATAATACAGCTATAAAGCACAAATAGAGTAGTAAATGGGGGAACGAGGTTATAATACTCAAAATGACCAGCCGGGTTGTTACATTCTGCCCCACTTAAACATACGTTCGTCCTCGAACGTGCCAAGATTTGTTTCCAAGCCACCAAATCACTATTCTATCTTACCACGCACGAACCCGGGGGTGATCCCACGTTACCCTATTCTATATAGGCTTGACAACACAATACAACTGAAAATCATTAATTTAACATTAGCCCATAAACCTTGGGATTCAATTCCTAACATTCAGAATTTCTTACAAGACCCGAATCTCACAGTTACTCACTGTATAAGTCTGAACAAGCTGCATCGAGCCATAACCATAACCACAGATATAATCACCTAACATATTACACAACTCGCATGCTCGTAGCACTATTCCCGATCATAGTAACTACTTCAAACCAACCAAGTACTAGCATTAAACCTCATATCGAACAAAACCTCATCCCAAAACCTTCGTACACTATTGATAATAAAAGAAACGTGCAGAATCTCGTAACCCCTTATCAAATAAACAAGTCATGGAGCTCTCTCGCCCTAACCAGAACCATAATCACTTTCTAAGCCGACTTTGAATATTATCCTCCCAAATATACTGTTTCAAACCTGATAGTACCTATTTTAGGTCCAATGACCTTATTTTATCAAACAAAAATATTCCACAAACATGCCACACCAATATAATTCAAGCCACAAACTGCACAATCCATGTACTCAAAAATGGAAAATGTCTCAAAGAAGGGAGTCGTTCAACAAGAACCACCACAACCGCAATGTATGAGCTCATCTCACCTAGTAGAACCAAGACACACGAATCTAATAACGGTAGCCAGATCTCCCAGAGCTCACATTAACATCACCCGCACATGGGCTCAAATCTCACATATATGTGCAATGCACTCATAGCGCATAGCTATCACAAATAATTAATGCAACTAGTGCCTCCACTGAGTTTAAATAAAATACTCACCTCAATCAGGTCGCAACCCTGAAACAATATGCTTCTGAGAATTTCCAGTCTCCAAATTTATAAGACACATGAATCACTGTAATTGATCCCAACGCCAGCACTCGAATGACTAACACATCTTTCATGCACGATCTTCCCACGAGGAATACTTCACCCATTCTTTCGTGCCACATAGCAACATCTTAAAATCAACAATCGATCAACCAGGAAAGTGTCGCAATACCTATGACATATCCATAATTCAAAACATCGTGCGCCTTCTGAAATGTACACTCTGCTCACGCAATACCAAATAGTTATAACATTCATCTAAACATCAAAAATCATCCATGCCATCTAAGAACTTACGACCACCCCTTGAAAACTAAGATGTGACCTTGCACACAACAACCTTAATCCCACACAACACACCGCAACTATCATGCCATCATATGAAAAATACGAGAACCTCATAATCATTCTGAGTCACAAGTAGAATACATATCCGATCAGCGAGAAGCCTTCCATTTGATCCCATCCAGTAGAAAATCACAATACTCAACATGCTACCTCACACCGGTAGAGAATTTCCATCTCAAACCATGGTGGAAACCATCCAGAGCATTTTAAAATCGATTTGCACATAACCAAGCTATTAGAACTAAATTCCTCTAACTCGACCTAGCTACGCAGGTCACCAAACCCAAGAATATTGCCACCAAAACATTCTGTAAAGTCTTACCACATCGTGATTACCCAAAGAACCGATCCTACTATTACCGTACTAGTCCAGCCTACTACCCAGTTATCCTATTTTCTCTAAGTTTCTTCTGAATTACCCTCAAGTGACATTTCTCCTTGTAATAACACTATGATCTTTACCCAAAGCTCATTATAAGACAACCTTAACATAAAACCACACTGGCCTAAGGCCCATAAGCCGTTGTATTCTTCTTAAGCACCCCATAAATACCATAACCGAGACATCCACTCTGAAAGACCTTGTGTGAATTTGAAATTGTTTTTCTTACCTTCCTTATACAAAAATGTAGAATCCATAGTCATACGAAATTTTTGCAAGTCCAGGCACCATCAAATGCAAGTCTCAGATTTTATCCATACACAAGTCCGGAGAAATTCTCAATTGCTATATATAAACCTCGAACCTATTGGAACTTTCTCAAGAGTCTCCCCCTTTGTTCAAATCCAAATTACACCGCCCAAATGGGCCAAAAGACACGTGCCCCATTAGCACAACAACACTCAAAGAAGGAACTCTACTTTAATACCACCTATCAAACTCATACTCCGTGTGCACTACATCATTCATAAATAATAACTCACTCATCCCATGATTTTTATATACTCATAAAGTGCCATAACCCGTATCCAAAAATTTCCTTACTCGAGTCATTCTCGAACTCCACCTCTGCAAGTCATCACCGATTCCTAAGTATACCTTAGACCAAAACAAAAATTTGACACATAGCCATGAATTTAATTGTCAATAGCAGACTCTCCCACTTGGCTCAAAGCCATAAATTTAAACACTCGATAACTCACAATATCCATACTCTATTACTGTCATAATATCGTAGTCAGTACAACAAAAATTCTTCTCAAGCTCATACAACGCCAACCATAACAATACCTCAATCGTCCGCTAAGTTCGCATTCATTCTTTTAACACTCAAGTCAACTTTCTCAACCATATTCAAATTCAAATCTCAACACATACGCCCCACTGCCAAAAAAGAAACTCTCCACTCACATTATAAGGAACATACCCACGTAGATTACTCCGCAGGGGATAATCCACCTGCTTAGCCTCAAATTGGTATCATGTTATACCCTTCTGCAGTTACAATTACTATGAAATCACTTAATCTTTCTGAGTCCAAACTCATTAACCAGTCACGAGAATTTAATTTGCCCCAAAATTTAACAACGTGAAAGATCCTTCAAAACATTCGTACTCGAGATAAAAATTAAGCACCCAATGGCCTTTCCTTTACATTTTAAGGAAACACTTCTCGTCATATTCAAATCGTCTTAACTCATCCCTCAGTTATATCATACTCATCACAAGGCCATTCCACCGCTCATCGAGCCACAAATTTCACTCGTAGGGACATCACCGGACATATGAGTCCAAATGTACAAGTTACAACTGAAGCTACCGAGCTCAAGCTACGGTCTAACCATGGCCTCAAGTCCTCCAGACTGGCTAATCACCAAAATACAGTATACACATCTCTAACTTCGTTCATAGAATCACAAGACGACGATGCATAGTTGATACTGAGCGCTCATGTGCATACGAATGCGTGGAAGGAATTCAAAGAGTTATGTCTCAAGTTGAATCAATTCCGCACGATAAGGAAGGAAAGATGGGAAGCATCTATCCTAAATGCCCTGTAGCCTCTCTTGTAGCCTCTCGAAGATAGGTATGGACGTCATCATACAAATCCGCAAGACTCTACTAGACACCTGCTCATGACTTGTAGAACCTATGAACCTAGCGCTCTGATACCACCTTGTCACGACCCAAAATTCGACTAGCCATGATGGCACCAAACCTCACCCGCTATGTAAGCCAAATAACAACAATACGATTCAATTAATATTTAACTGACTCTAATACACTCCCCAAGGACTGGTAGTACAAATCATGAGCTTCTAAGAATAGAGTATACAAAGCTGGTATGAAGTAATATATCTTTTGTTTGAAAAGTACATAAACAGAGTTTTATGAATTTAAGGCTACCATGAACAAGAGGCAGCTACAATCGAAACACAGGTACATGTTCAGATCCCAGCTCTCATCGATCACAGCAACATCATTAGTCAACATCAACACGCAAGGAGCAAAAGTATAGTATGAGTACAACCGACTCCATGTACTCAATAAGTAACAAACCTAACCTTAGGTTGAAAGTTGTGACGAGCTTCTACCAAGGTCAGGGTCCATCTTCAATAACCAACAACAGTTCATAACAATATAAAGCGAGTAATAAAAAAAGTAACTCAAAGAATAAATGCTCACCTACATCATGATTTCTGAAAATAATTTTGCCTTTCCAGTTGTTAGTGAAAATCAAAATCATTTATCAAAAGTATAAGTAAGTTTGAAAACAGTAAGTTTCCCAAATATCCTTTCAATAATAAATAAGATGTCTCATTTTCTTTCCAGATAACCAGTGGAAATTGCATCACCATGCCCATATGCCAAAATGTGTGAGAAGTCATGAATTACGTGATACCGTACAGCATGAGGAAAATGCATCTCTATGCCGGTATGTCAAATGTGCATGTCAATGCGATGAAACTCAATGATAAAACCATATGCATACTCTCAGAGTATCATTTCAGTCAGTCCTCCCAATCACTCAGTCCTCATAGTCACTCAGTCCTCCCAATCGCTCAGCACTCGGCACTCGACACTCACACTCAGTCGGTACCTGCGCTCACTAGAGGTGTGTACAGACTCTGGAGGGGCTCCTTCAGCCCAAGCGCTATAATCTGCACGGACAACGCACGTGCTATAGTATCAATATCTGTATCCGCACGGACAACTCATGTGTTATAATAAAGCCTATAAGGCCTGTTGCGGCGTGCAGCCCCGATCCATATAATAATAATAATAATAATAATAATAATAATAATAATAATAATAATAATAATAATAATAATAATAATAATAATAATAATAATAATAATAATAATAATAATAATAATAATAATAATAATAATAATAATAATAATAATAATAATAATAATAATAATAATAATAATAATAATAATAATAATAATAATAATAATAATAATAATAATAATAATAATAATAATAATAATAATAATAATAATAATAATAATAATAATAATAATAATAATAATAATAATAATAATAATTCTCTCTCTCATGGGATGACAATATAGCCCAAAATGATGATATGATGAATCAATAAATAACAATGGAGACTAAGATATGATATGCAATTAAAATGAGTATGACTAAGTATGAAATTTTAATTTAAGCAAATAATTCACAGCAATATGACCTCTGTGGGTCTCAATAATACTGGCACATAATCTCAGCATGATTTTTAATATGATTCTCGGCTCAATTTCTTTAACACATAAAACTGCATGGAAAATGCCAATATTATTTGACTACATAATTCCACGAAAATAATTACATCACAATTTCTATGGTGCACGCCCACACGCCCGTCACCTAGCATGTGCGCCACCTCCAAACAATTCACATAATACGTATATTCAGGGTTCATACCCTCAACTCCAAGATTAAAAGAGTTACTTACCTCGAACAAGACAAATCTAATGTCGAGCAAGCTAAACAATGCTCCTGAAATCCCATTTTGCGCGCATCAACTCCTGCACGGCTCGAATCTAGCCACAATAAATTTGATTCAGTCCACATAATTTATAGGAATTAATTCCATATCAAAATACTAATATTTTCCCACAAAATCCGAAATTGCACTCCAAAAATTGCCTGTGGGGCCCACATCTCAGAATCTGACGAAACTCACAAAATTCGACAATCCATCCAATTACAAGTTCAACCAACCTAATTTTACCAAAATCTGACCTCAACTCGACCCTCAAATCTTCAATTTAAACCAAGAGGGTTTTTCAAATTTTCCAACTTAATTCACCCTTTAAATGTTAAAAACAACTATGGATTCGGGTAATTTAACCAATATTGATCGAAGAACACTTACCCCATTATTTTCTCTGAAAATCTCCCAAAAATCACCTTAATCCGAGCTCCAAATCGGCAAAAAATGGAAAATTTTCAGAACTTAAACTCTCTACCCAGTCATTTTCTCTATGCGATCGCGGACAAACATACGCGATCACGAAGCACAATTTTCCACTACCCAGAAAAGAACCTACACGATCTCGGTGTCCTTCACGTGATCGCGATGCACAGGATCCTAGCTCTACGCACAACCCTCTTCACGCGATCGCATAGAGCAAACGCGTGGCCCAACTTCCTCTCAAGATCCTCTATGCGAACGCGGCATTTTCCACGCATTCGCGTAGCACAGACTGGCCCAACCTACACGATCGCGATTGACCTAACGCGATCACGAAGAACAAAAATCAACACTGCCTCAACAAGCCTAGTCCAAATTTCAATCAGATAAGCATCTGAAACTCACCCGAGGCCCCTGGGACCTCAATTAAATACACCAACAAGTCCTAAAACATGATATGAACTTAGTCGAAACCTCAAATCACATCCAACAATGCTAAAACTACGAATCATACTCCAATTCCAGCCAAATGAACTTTGAAATTTCCAATTTATACAAACGACACCGGAACTTATCAAATCAAGTCTGATTGACCTCAAAGTTTTCACACAAGTCACATTTTACATTACGGACCTATTCCAATTTCCATAATCGTATTCCGACCCCGATATCAAAAAGTCAGCCCCCCGGTCAAACTTTACAAAAATTCAACTTTCGCCATTTCAAGCCTAATTCCACTACGGACCTCCAAATAATTTTTCAGACTCGCTTCCAAGTCCAAAATTACCATACGGAGCTATTGGAATTATCAGAATTCAAATCCGAGGTCGTTTACACATAAGTCAATATCCGGTCGACTTTTCAAACTTAAGTTTTTCATTATGAGACTAGGTGTCTCGATTCATTCCGAAATACTTCCTGACCCGCACTAACTAATCTGATAGGTCATAATACAGCTATAAAGCAAAAATAGAGCAGTAAATGGGGAACGAGGTTATAATACTTAAAATGACCGATCGGGTCGTTACAGATAAGATTAAAAATTAAAATATTCTGGTCCGGGTGGAAGTGACCCCGTAGAGAACAAGATGCGAGAAGCGAGACTTAGATGGTTTGAGATGTGAAAGAGGAGAAGCACATAAGCTTAGTAAGGAGGTACGAGAGTGTAATGACCCGGCCGATCATTTTGAGTGTATTAGCTTCGATCCCCTAATTACTGTTTTTTCTGAATCTGTTTCTGCTGCTTATGTGACTTGCTGGGAGGCCTTGTTTTTGGTTTCAGAGTAATTTGGGACACTTAGTCCCTAAAACAGAAGGTTAAGTCTTAGGATTTTGACCGTAGTCGGAATTAAGTGAAGACGACTCCGGAATGGAGTTCTGTCAGTTCCTCAGCTCAGTTGGGTGATTTTGGACTTAGGAGCGTGTCCGGACTGTGAATTTGAGGTGTGTAGATAATTTAGGATTGAAATAGCAAAAGTTGAATTTTTGGGGAGTTTGGCCGGGGGTTGACTCTTTGATATCGGGATCGGATTCCGATTCCGGAAGTTGGAGTAGGTCTGTAATGTTGAATATGACATGGGTGTAAAATGTGAGGTCAATCAGGCGTGGTTTGGTATAATTTGGCATCGTTTGTAGAATTTGGAAATTTCGAAGTTCATTATATTTGGATTGGAGAGTGATTCGTGTTTTTGATATTATTTGAGGTGGTTTGAGGATTCGACTAAGTTCGTATAGTGTTTTGGGACTTGATGGTATGTTTGGTTAAGGTCCCGGGAGTCTCGAGTGGGTTTCGGATTTTGTTATAATTTCGTATTTTTCTTGTGGAATTTATTCTTTTAGCTTAAATTAATTACATCGTACTGCTTATGGCTAGATTCAGGGCGTTTGGAGATTGATTCGAGGGGCAAAGGCATTGCGGAGTTGGATTTTATGCGGTTTGAGGTAAGTAACAGTTTTAAATCTGGTCCTGGGCGTGCACCGTGGGGGATTGTAACTTAGTCCGTCCCGTGAGACTGTAAAGTCGAATAGCCTATTGTTAATTACCTGTTCTCTCTGTGTTATAGAAATTTGACTACAATCATGTTAGAAATCATACTTAGGCTATGTGATAGTACGGTTGGGAACCGCAGAGGTCGCGTACCTATGAATTATTTGCCAATTACTGTCTTGTACTCAGTCATAATTTTACTTGTACATCATATCTCTGTCTCTTCTTGATTCCTGTTGATACACTATGTTATTTTATTTGGGCTGATCTTTATGATTTTTGAGGGCCGCAAGACTAGAGAGGTACATGACTGAGTGAGGTCGAGGGCCTAGTTGTGAGATATAGATACCGTAGCACGTGAGTTGTCCGTGCGAATCATGATATTTATACTTAGCACGTGAGTTGTCTGTGCGGATTCTAATATGATACTGTAGCACGTGAGCTGTCCGTGCGGATCTTGATATAATACAGTAGCACGTGAGTTGTCTGTGCAGCACGTGAGTTGTCCGTGCGGCTTATAGCGCTTGGGTTGTAGGAGCCCCTCCGGAGCCTGCACACCCCCAGTGAGCGCATGTACCTATTGAGTGTGAGTACTGAGGGCTGAGAGCCGAGTGATTGAGTTGTTATGACGAGTTTAGTGTCTGTTGCCCTGAGAGGTTGTACTTGTTTTTCATTTGTTGATACACTTAGTTGCTATCTGTCATTGTTGTGGAATTTCTGAAAGATTCTATATCCGGATTACCTGCACTGTAACTGTATAAACTGATTTGACTTGAACTGCCAGATTTGAAAGCATGTCTATTCTTTGCTGGAATTACTGAAAATGAACTGTATTTGTATAGCTCGTCACTACCTTCTCAGTTCCTTATTTATTTCCGTTACTTGCTGAGTTGGTTGTAATCATGCTACACTCTGTACTTCATGTGCAAATCCAGGTGTGTTTGATCACGGAGGTCGTTGAGTTCGTGTGCGATCGAGTACCAGAGACTACGAGGTAGCTGCCGGCGTCTGCAGACCTTGTCTCTCCTTCTATGTTTTTTTCTTTCTTTCTGTATTGATACTTAGACATTGTTTGTATTAGACTAGATATCTAGATGCTCATGACTCAGTGACACCCCGATGTCGGGCTATTTTCTTTTTCCGCACTTATGCTTTAGGTTTTACCCCATTTTTATGAAAGACTCCGGTTATTTTAAATATATTAATTCATTTTTGTTTAATATTAAAAGTGTTTTGGAGATGTCGGCTTGCCTAGTATCACGATAGGCGCCATCACGACGGGTTAGGTTTTGGGTCGTGACAAGTTGGTATCAGATCCTAGGTTACATAGGTCTCACGAGTCATGAGCAGGTTTAGTAGAGTCTTGTGGATCGGTACGGAGACGTCTGTACTTATCTTCGAGAGGCTGCCGATCCCTTAGGAAAAGCTTCACATTCTTGAATTCTTGTCGTGCGAATCTTTTGATTCTGGTAACTAAATTTCTGTTGTTTCATTCTCTCACAGATGGTGAGGACTCGTACTACGGTGTAGGACGGACATCCCCCAGTACCACCAGTCCGGGCCACGAGAGGTCGAGGTCGCGGTAGAGGATGCGATAGGGGCAGAGGTGTAGCTCGCACCGCAGCTAGGGCAGCACATACAGATCCACCAGTTGCTCCAGTTCAGGAGTAGGCTCTAGTTGTGGATGAGCCAGTGGGACCATCTCAGGCACCACCTGTGTCCACGGTGATTCCAGGCCTTAGCTCAGATTCTGACTGCGTGTACCAGAATTGCTCAGGCAGTCTCTGTTTTGGCCGCAACAGCCACTTCTCAGGTAGGGGGAGGTGCTCAGACTCTCGCTGCCCGCACACCAGAGCAGGTGGTACAAGGATTCCAGACACCGGGGGCACCGCCAGCCTAGCCGGTTGTAGCTGCTCAGGACTATGTGGTACTTGTCATGCCTGATGATGAGCATCGTCAATTGGAGAGGTTTGGGAGACTCCAACCTCTATCTTTCAGTGGTACCGAGGGAGAGGATGCACATGGCTTCTTGGACAGGTGTCAGAGGATACTCCGTACAACAGATATTCTAGAGACTAGTAGGGTCTCGTTCACTACTTTTTAGTTCTCTAGGGCTGCCTTTAGTTGGTGGGAGGCTTACAAGAGGCGTAGGACGGTCGGCGCAACACCCCTTACCTGGCAGCAGTTCTCCGGTCTATTTCTAGAGAAGTTCGTGCCTCAGTCCGGTAGAGAGGAGCTGCACATGCAGTTCGAGCAGCTTCGTCAGGGTGATATGTCCGTGACGCAGTATGAGATGAGATTTTCAGAGTTGGCCCGTCATGCTATCTGGTTGGTTCCCTCATACAGGGAGAGGATCAGGAGGTTCATAGATGGCCTCACTTTTCAGCTACGATTGCTTATGACTAGAGAGAGAGAGAGTCTGGTGCTACTTTCGATGAGGTTGTCGACATTGCTCGTCAGATTGAGATGGTTCCCAACCAGGAGCGGGTTGAGAGGGAGGCCAAGATGCCTCGTAGATAGGGTGGATTTAGCGGTGTTCCTTTTGGGGGCAGTTCCACCACGGTAGGGGTCGTCCTTTCAGATATGCTCAAACGGCTCGACTAGTCCACCGTGGTGCATCATATGGCCATGGGTCATACAGTCATCAGCAGGGCCAGTCGCCGTTTAGTGCATTACCAGCGCAGAGTTCTCACTATGCCTCGTCAGCTCAGGTTTCCACGGGTAGTTCCTCTGGGCATCAGGAGCAGCAGTTCCGTCAGAGGAGGGGTTGTTTCGAGTGCGGAGATTTTGGTCACATTAAGAGAGATTGTCCTACGTTGTTGAGTGGGGCTCCACAGCTGAGTACTCGGCCGATGGCACCAGCACCAGCAGATCCACCACCCGTCCAACCAGCTCGAGGTGGGGCTCAGTCAGCTAGGGGTCGCCCGAGAGGGGGAGGTCAATCAAGGAGTGGCCATGCCCGTTTCTATGCTCTCCCTGCCAGACCAGATGTTTTGATTACAGGTATTGTCTCAGTTTTCCATAGAGATGCCTCTGTATTATTTGACCCTGATTCCACTTTTCATATTTTGCTCATTATCTGGTTATGCCCCGTGAGTCTCTAGTTGCATTTGTTTGTGTATCCACTCCAGTGGGCGATACTATTATTGTAGACCATGTATATCGATCATGTGTGGTGACTATTGGGAGTCTGGAGACTCGAGTGGATCTCTTGTTGCTTAGTATGGTCGATTTTGATGTGATTTTGGATATGGATTGGTTGTCTTCATGTCATGCTATGCTAGATTGTCACGCTAAGACCGTGACGTTGTCGATGCCGGGGCTGCCGAGGGTTAAGTGGAGCGGCTCTATAGACTATGTTCCCAGTAGAGTGATTTCATACTTGAAAGCTTAGCGAATGGTTGAGAAGGGTTGTCTATCTTATCTGGCCTTTGTGAAGGATGTTAGTGCAGAGGCCCAAGCTATTGATTCTGTTCCGGTGGTGCGAGATTTCCCGAACGTATTTCTTGCAGACCTACCGGGCATGCCACCCGACAGGGATATTGATTTAAGTATTGATTTGGTGCCGGTCACTCAGCCCATTTCTATTCCACCGTACCGTATGGCACCGGCTGAGTTGAAGGAGCAGCTTCAGGAACTCCTTGATAAGGGGTTTATTCGGCCTAGCGTGTCACCTTGGGGTGTATCAGTTCTATTTGTGAAGAAGAATGATGGTACTATGAGAACGTGCATTGATTATAGACAGTTGAACAAGGTCACAATCAAGAACAAGTATCCTTTGCCGCGTATTGATGATTTGTTTGACCAGCTTCAGGGAGCAATGATGTTCTCCAAGATTGATTTAAGGTTAGGGTATCACCAGCTGAATATTCGGGACTCAGATATTCTTAAGACAGCTTTCCGGACCCGATATGGCCATTGTGAGTTCCTTGTGATGTCTTTTGGGCTAACCAACGCCCCATCAGCATTCATGCATTTGATGAACAGTGTGTTTCATCCTTATCTCGACTCGTTCATTATTGTATTCATTGATGACATCCTGGTGTACTCTCATTGCCAGGAGGAGCATGCTCAACATCTAAGGATTGTGTTACGGCGATTGAGGGAGGAGAAGTTTTATGCAAAGTTCTCCAAGTGTGAGTTTTGGCTCAGTTCAGTGGCGTTCTTGGGGCACGTGGTGTCCAGTGAGGTTATTCAGGTGGATCCGAATAAGATAGAGGCGGTGTAGAGTTGGCCCAGACCGTCCTCAGCCACGGAGATTCGGAGCTTTCTTGGGTTGGTGGGCTATTACTGTCATTTTGTGGAGAGTTCCTTATCTATTGCATCACCCTTGACCAAATTGACCCAAAAAGGTGCTCCTTTCAGGTGGTCAGAGGAATGCGAGGAGAGCTTTTAGAAGCTCAAGACTGCTTTGACCACAACTCCAGTTCTAGTTCTACTATCCGCTTCTGGTTCTTACACAGTGTATTGTGATGCCTTGCAGATAGGTATTGGGTATGTTCTGATATAGGAGCGTAGAGTGATTGCTTATGCTTCGCGCCAGTTAAAGCCCCATGAGAAGAACTATCCTGTCCACGACCTTGAGTTAGAAGCTATTGTTCACGCCTTGAAGATTTGGTGGCACTATTGTACGGTTTCCATTATGAGATTTACATTGATCATCGGAGTTTGCAGGATCTATTCAAATAGAAGGATATTAACTTGCACCAGCGGAGGTGGTTGGAGCTTCTTAAGGACTATGATATCACCATTTTGTACCATCCCGGGAAGGCCAATGTGGTAGCCGATGCCTTGAGTCACCGGGCGAAGAGTTTGAGGAGCTTAGCATATCTTCCAGCATCAGAGAGGCCATTGGCATTGGATATTCAGGCCTTAGATAGCCAGTTTGTTAGGTTGGATATTTCTGAGCCGAGTCGAGTATTGGCTTATGTGGTCTCTCGATCTTCTCTTTATGATCGTATCAGGGAGCGTCAGTATGATGACCCCCATCTGCTTGTCCTTAAGGACACAGTCCAGCACGGTGATGCTAGGGAGGTCACTATTGGGGATGATAGTGCATTGAGGATGCAGGGCAGGCTATGTGTGCCCAATGTAGATGGTTTGCGTGAGTTGATTCTCCAGGAGGCTCGCAGTTTGCGATATTCTATTCATCCGGGCGCCGCGAAGATGTATCAGGACTTGAAACAGCATTACTGGTGGAGAAAAATGAAGAAGGACATAGTGGAGTATGTAGCTCGGTGCCTAAATTGCCAGCATGTGAAGTATGAGCATCAGCGACCAGGTGGGTTGCTTTAGAAGTTAGAGATTCCAGAGTGGAAATGGGAGCGGATCACTATGGATTTCGTTGTTAGGCTTCCACGGACTCAGCGGAAGTTTGATGCAGTTTGGGTGATTGTGGACCGGCTGACCAAGTCAGCTCATTTCATTCCTGTGATGACTACCTATTCTTCCAAGCAGCTGGCTCGAGTATATATCCACGAGATTGTCAGGCTTCATAGCATACCGGTATCTATCATTTCTGATCGGGGTACACAGTTTAAATCACGGTTCTGGAGGGTCGTACAACATGAGTTGGGTACTGGAGTGGATTTGAGTACAATATTTCACCCTCAGACAGACGGACAGTCCGAGTGCACTATTTAGATATTAGAGGATATGCTTCATGCGTGTGTGATGGAGTTTTGAGGTTCGCGGGATCAGTTCTTGCCTCTAGCGGAGTTTGCTTACAACAATAGTTACCAGTCGAGCATACAGATGGCACCGTATGAGGCTCTGTATGGTAGGCAGTGTAGGTCTCCAGTGGGTTGGTTCGAGCCGGGCGAGGCTAGATTATTGGGTACAGACTTGGTTCAGGATGCTCTGGAGAAGGTTAGGGTGATTCAAGATAGACTACGCACAACCCAGTCCAAACAGAAGAGTTATGCAGATCAGAAGGTTCGCGATGTTGCATTCATGGTTGGAGAGCGATCTTGCTCCGAGTGTCACCCATTAAGGGTGTTATGAGGTTCGGGAAGAAAGGCAAGTTAAGCCCGAGGTTTATCGGTCCATTTGAGGTATTGCGACATGTTGGGGATGTTGCTTATGAGCTTGCCTTGCCTCCTAGTCTAGAAGGAGTTCATTTAGTATTCCATGTTTCTATGCTCTGAAAGTATCACAGCGATCTGTCTCACGTATTGGATTTCAGCTCAGTCCAGTTGGACAAGGATTTATCTTATGTTGAGGAACAGGTGGCGATCTTAAATAGGCAGGTTCGAAAGTTGAGGTCGAAGAATATTGCTTCTATGAAGGTTCGGCGGAGGGGTCGGTTGGTCGAGGAGGCGACTTGGGAGACCGAGCATGATATGCGTAACCGTGATCCTCATCTTTTCACCACCTCAGGTATGTTTCTATGCTCGTTCGAGGACGAATGATTGTTTTAAGAGGGGGAGGATGTAACCACCCGGCCGATCGTTTTGAGTGTATTAGCCCCGATCCCCTATTTTAATGTTTTCCCCGTATCTGTTTATGCTTATGTGACTTGTTGGGAGGTCTTGTTTTTGGTTTCGGAGTGATTTGGGACACTTAGTCCCTAAAACAAAAGCTTAAGTCTTAGGATTTTGACCGTAATCGGAATTGTGTGAAGATAACTCCGGAATGGAGTTCCTTCGGTTTCGTTAGCTCTGTTGGGTGCTTTTGGACTTAGGATCGTGTTCGGACTGTGAATTTGAGGTATGTAGCTAATTTAGACTTGAAATGGCGAAAGTTGAATTTTTGGGGAGTTTGGCCGGGGGTTTGACTTTTTGATATCAGGGTTGGATTTCGATTCCGATTCCGGAAGTTGGAGTAGGTCCGTAATGTTGAATATGACTTGTGTGCAAAATTGGAGGTCAATCGGACGTGGTTTGGTATGATTCGGCATCGTTTGTAGAATTTGGATCGAAGTTCATTAAGTTTGGATTGGAGAGTGATTCGTGTTTTTGATGTTATTTAAGATGATTTGAGGATTCGACTAAGTTCGTACCTAAGTTTGTATAGTGTTTTAGGACTTGATGGTATGTTTGGTTGAGGTTCCGGGAGCCTCGGGTGAGTTTCGGTGGTTAACGAATCATTTTTGGACTTTGGTTGATGGCTGATATCTGCTGGTGTATATTTTCTGGTTTCCTCTTACACATTCGCGAAAGGAGCCTCGCGTTCGCGAAGGGTTAATGTGAGCTGGGAAGATTTTGTTCTTCGCATTCGCGAAGAAGAGGATGCGAACACGAACGCAAAGGTGTGGTCTGCGTGAGCATCGCGAATGCGTGAGTGGTGTCGCGTTCGCGAAGAGAAGTGAGGCAGCTGGGGACCCCAGGTCTTTGGTCTACGTGTTCGCGAGGTATGGGCCGCGTTCGCGATGAGTTGAGCTTGTAAAGCTTCGCGTTCGCGAAGAGTAAACTGGGAGGCAGTCTGAGTTGGCGTACGCGAACGCGAGAGGACGGTCGCATTCGTGAAGAAGGAAATCTGGGCAGACAGTACTAATTTCAAAAATGAGGGTTTGAACCCATTTTACATATTTTGCGCTAGAGAACACGGAATCGGGAGATTCTTGAAAGGATTTTTGTGGAGTTGATTAGGGTAAGTGATTCCTACTTGGTTTTGGTTAAATCCAATGATTTCATCTTTAATTTTATCATCTAATTTGTGATTTGGGGTGAGAAATTGGGGAAAAAGAGGAAGAACTCTTGAGTTAGAATTTTGAGGTTTTGGATGGGATTTTGTTATCGAATTTGAGTAATTTTGGTATGGTTAGGCTCGTGAGTGAATGGGCTTTCGGATTTTATGACTTTTGTCGGATTTCAAGATGTGGGCCGAGGGCCCGGGTTCAAACCGATTTCCTATTTTTGGTTTATAATTTCATGTTTTTCTTGTGGAATTATTTCTTTTAGCTTATATTAATTACATCGTACTGCTTGTGGCTAGATTCGGGGCATATGGAGATAGATTCGAGGGGCAAAGGCATTGCGGAGTTGGATTTTATGTGGTTTGAGGTAAGTAACAGTTTTAAATCTGGTCCTGAGGGTATAAAATTCCGGATATTGGTATGATGTGACTATTTTGGAGGTGACACATATGCTAGGTGACAGGCATGTGGGCGTGCACCATGGGGGATTATGACTTGGTCCGTCCCTTGAGACTGTAAAGTCGAATAGCCTATTGTTAATTACATGTTCTCTCTGTGTTATAGAAATTTGACAGCAATTATATTAGAAATCATGCTTAGGCTATGTGATAGTACGGTTGGGACCCGCTGAGGTCGCGTACCTGTGAATTATTTGCTAATTATTATCTTGTACTCAGTCATAGTTTTACTTGTACATCATATCTCAGTCTCTCTTTGATTCCTGTTGATACACTATGTTATTTTGTTTGGGCTGATCTTTATGATTTCTGAGGGCCGTGACACTAGAGAGGTACATGACTGAGTGAGGCCGAGGGCCTGGTTGTGAGGTATAGATACCGTAGCACGTGAGTTGTTCGTGCAAATCATGATGTTTATACTTAGCACGTGAGTTGTCCGTGCAGATCTTGATATGATACGATAGCACGTGAGTTATCTGTACAGCACGTGAGTTGTCCATGCGGATTATAGCCCTTGGGAGGTAGGATCTCCTCCGGAGTCTGCACACCCCCAGTGTGTGCATGTACCTATTGAGTATGAGTACTGAGGACTGAGAGCCGAGGGATTGAGCTGTTGTGACGAGTTGAGTGTCTGTTGCCCTGAGAGGCTGTACTTATTTTTCATTTGTTGATACACTTAGTTGCTATCTGTCATTGTTGTGGAATTTCTGAAAGATTCTATATCTGGATTACCTGCACTGTAACTGTATAAACTGATTTGACTTGAACTGCTGGATTAGAAAGCATGTCTATTCTTTGTTGGAATTACTGAAAATGAATTGTATTTGTATAGCTCGTCACTACCTTCTCAGTTCCTTATTTATTTCCGTTACTTGTTGAGTTGGTTGTACTCATGCTACACCTTGCACTTCATATGCAGATCCAGGTGTGTTTGATCACGGAGGTCATTGAGTTCGTGTGCGATCGAGTACCGGAGACTACGAGGTAGCTGTCGGCGTCCGCAGACCTTGTCTCTCCTTCTATGTTTTTTTCTTTCTTTCTGTATTGATACTTAGACACTGTTTATATTAGACTAGATATCTAGATGCTCATGACTTAGTGACACCCCGATGTCGGGCTATTTTTTTTCCGCACTTACGCTTTGGGTTTTACCCCATTTTTATGAAAGACTCCGGTTATTTTAAATATATTAATTTATTTCTGTTAAATATTGAAAGTGTTTTGGAGATGTCGGCTTGCCTAGTATCACGATAGGCACCATCACGACGGGTTAAGTTTTGGGTCGTGACAGAGAGGTTGGCCTTAGAAGGTCTCAGCAGAGGTAGAAGTAGGCTAAAAAAGTATTAAGAAGAGATAATTAGGCAGGATATGGCGTTGCTTCAATTGACAGAGGACATGACCCTTGGTAGGAAGGTATGAAAGTCGAGTATTAAGGTAGAAATTAGTAGGTAAGTCAAGTGTGTTTTCTTGCCATTCTAGTGTTATGAGTGGTAGTCTTATATTTTATTATTAGTAAATCTTTATCACTTCATGTTGCTCCTTTTACCTTATTTTCTTATTTTCTTATTGTCGTTACTGCTTGTTGCTACTGCTTTACTTTCTTCTTTTCTTGAGCCGAGGATCTATTGGAAACGGTCTCTATACCTTACTGTAGGGGTAAGGTCTACGTATACATTACCCTCCCCAGACCCCACTTGTGAGATTATACTGGATTATTGTTATTGTGTTGTAAGTAGTTCAATCTCTTCAATGCAGCTTCAGATTTCAAATCTGAAGTTCTTCTATCTTTCAAATACAAATTTAGAAATTCGAATTAAGTAGTTTAATCTCTTCAATGAAACTTCAGATTTTGAATCTTAAGTTCTAAAACATAAATTCTTTTTTCGAATTTCAACAATCCAGCGTACGATTCAATACCTAAATCTACTTCAAATGAGCTCAAATCTGAAATATAACTTTCAAATATCATAAAGAACAAACCCCAATAATCAAATTATCAAAATAATAATAAATTTAATAAATTCATTTTACAACTACGAAGAAGAAGAAGAAGAAGAAGAAGAAGAAGAAGAAGAAGTAGGAGAATGAGGAGGATGAGGAGGAGGAGGAGAAACCGTAAGCACAACGAAGAAAGCAGCAATGAAGAGGAAGAGAGAAGTGGTGTATCTGAAGTTACCCAAAAATTGAGTAACAATTAAACTATTTTAAAGAGTGAGTATAAATTCAATAGGTGGCGCAAAACTTGGTGCCACGTGAAAATTTTATATCTAAAACATTATACTCTCTAAACCCAATAAACTGAATATTGTTATAATGAATATAAAGGGATTGTACTTGAAAGAGGATTTACCAATCTATAGTATATTAAAAGCACGAAGGCCTTTAGCGAAATATCGTTCGTTTTTTTTACCCTTTTAAAACAGTATTCACATTGGACAAAATTATAATTTAAATTATATTCCTAATATTTAGTATTTTGAATCAACTAAAAATTGGGTTATAAAATATGTTCTTACTTGAACTAGGTAAAAATTCCTACAATATTTAAACATAAAATCAATAATAATTTTACTATAGATTCAATCCTTATTTGATCTATCAAACGTTTTCATATAATTTATTTCATAGTACTTTTTCCCAATCCTAATATTTAGGTGTTTTCACGTTACTTTTTCCTTTTTATTTTTCTTTTAAAAAAACCTTAATACTATTTATACTATGGAATCGAAATATTACTTAATTAAAACTCGAATATATTTTGAATGAAACATAATTATATTTATATTAAGACAATATTGAAACATTTACGTTAAAACAACATCAAACAAACAAAAATATTTTATTTATCTAGATGGCTTTGAATATAAAACTCATACATCAAAATAATTATTAAGGCAACTGATAACTTTTGCGGGACATGATTTATTTCTTGATTGAGCTAACTAATAAATAGGATCAATAATAATTATTTTCAGGAACTTATATTTTATTTAATTTTTATTTTATAATGCAAATATATTATTCATGTAATTTTTTATATTTTTATATTCATTGATATGGGTACACGCACAACACGCGTACTATGAACTAGTACTAACAAAAATCGCAATTGATAATTGGCAATAACGCAATCAGAAATTTTACTAAGGGTGTTCCAAATATAATGAATACTTTTTTAAACAATCCCTATAGGTGCACCGGCAACAAAAAATCGATAAATACAAAAAATTATTCTTCTTAGTTCAATATTCATTTACAAAACGCTGTTTAGATTTAAACTAACATTTCTTACCAAAAAGGAAGGTTAAAGAAGTCGAGCTTAAACAAATAAAAATAGAAAGATTCCAATTCAACTAAATATCATTTTAAACATAACAATTCTTATAAGTTTACATATGTACGCTATTGTGTATCCATTGAATTAGAATTATACGATAATGATACTTGAAGATTATTAGTTAAACATAAAGAATATGAGTCATTATTAGTGATTTTGTTATAAAACAATAAAAGAAGAAGAAGAGTATTGTAGAGAAAAGTAGAGAGAGAATTCTTATTAATTTGGGATGAATTACAATGGAATTGTCACGATCCGAAATTTTCCACCGACGGGACCGAGATAACGCCTAACATTTCACTTACTAGGCAAGCCAACGTTAGAAAATCGTTAAACCAATTCCTTATTTTCATTCAGTAAATAACAATAACTAACTAAGCTGAAATATAATAAGTGCGGAATATCGTAATACTGTATTAATTACTACCACCCGGATCTGGAGTCATAATTCACGAGCATTCTAGAATTTACTATAAGTAATAGTCTAAAAGAAATACAACTGTCTGAATGAAAGAAAAATAGTAGGACATAAAAAGATAGACGGGGACTTCAAGGTCTGTGAATGCCGACAGATCTACCTTGAGTCTCCGGACAGCGGACCAATATCAAATCTCGATCAACCTGAGCCGCTATCAAAATCAGCACAGAAAGTGCAGAGTGCAGCATCAGTACAACCGACCCCATGTACTGGTAAGTGTCGAGCCTAACATCGACGAAGTAGTGACGAGGCTAAGGCAAGGCACCTACAAATTAACCTGTACAATTTAACAGTATATGCGCAAATAACAGGAATGAAGAACTAAACAGGAAATGTCAGGAGGAAAAATATACTGAGGGGAATACAAGATAAAGAACTACAACAGAATGATCACCGGATCAGTCAATATACCATGAATCAACAGGAATAGTGAATACAGTAAGGAAAAATGCACGGCATCACCCTTCGTGCTTTTACTCTCAATCTTACCATAAAATTAATAGAAACGGCACGACATCACCCTTCGTGCTTTACTCTCATATCATGGCACGACATCACCCTTCGTGCATTAACACTCACAATATGGAACGGCACCACCCTTCGTGCATTAACACTCACAATATGACACAACATCACCCTTCGTGCATTAATACTTATAATATGGCACGGCATCACCATTCGTACATTAACACTCACAATATGGCATGGCATCTCCCTTACCATAATGCAATGCATAAATAACAACAGGGAGATAGAATAACAAGTACAAACCTTACTTCAACATTTAGTTCCATAATATCAACCTCAACTTTGAAATAAAAACTCAGTTATAACCAGAAAAATTCGTAAACATGATAAGAACGATAATTTGAACAACACTAGTATAACACGTAGCAATTTGGCATAGGAATGATACAATATCAGAAAAACAGAGAAACATGGAAAAACAGGTAAATTGGCGACGCATAGGTACTCGTCACCTCACATATACGCCGCTCACATGAATTTTACTTAGCAAATAATCTAAGGTTCCTAATTCGCTCAAGTCAGGGTTAGACAGAACATTTACCTTGCTCTGAAGGCCACTTAATTCTCAATCACAGCGTTTTCTTTGGAATTCACCTCCAAACCACTCGTATCTAATTCAAAAATGACTCAATAATATCAAATATTGCTAAAGGAATCAGTTATATTGCATAAATTAAATTTTTCAAATTTTCCTCCAAAAAGTCGAAAAATCGACCCCGGGCCCGCTTGGTCAAAATTCGAGGTTCGGACCAAAATCCTTTTACCCATTCACCCCCGAGCCCGAATATGTAATTAGTTTTGGAATCCGACCTCAAATTGAGGTCTAAATCCCCAAATTTCCGAAATTTCTATTTTCTACCCTAACCCCTAATTCTACCATGAAAACTCTAGATTTTAGGTTGAAAATTCAAGAAATGTAATGGGTAATTGAAAGAAAATAATTTAGAATCACTTACCAACAATTTAGGGAAGGAATGACTCTTGAAAAATCGCCCTTCACCGTTTGATTTTTGAGAAAAATGAGTTTTGTTTTGGCAAAAATCCAGTTTTGGATTCTGTTAAGTGCTGGACGACAGTGTTCATCGCGTTCGCGAGAGCACTGTCGCATTCGTGAAGGGTACTGGATGCCAAGCCTTCACGTTTGTGAGGCCCAGCTCGCGTTCGCGATGATCAGTCCCCTCTGGCCTTCGCGTTCGCGAGGAATGTCTCGCATTCGCGCTGAAGGAACGACCAAAACCCCTCCCCAGGTCCCCACATTCTTCGCGTTCGCGTTGAGCCGGTCGCGTTCGCGAAGGGCAAATCCCCCATCACTTCGCGTTCGCGACCAGGCCTTCGCGTTCGCGAAGAAGAAGTCTCAGCCTCATCAGATTACCCTTCACATTCGCGAGAGGACCTTCGCGAACGCGAAGAAGGATATGACAGACACCAGAATCTGCAGAAACTAGATTTTTCCCAAGTCCAAAACATCCCGTGGCCTATCCGAAAGTCATCCGAGCCCTCGGGGCTCCAAACCAAACATGCACACAAGTCCAAAAATATCATACGAACTTGATCGCGCGATCAAATCGCCAAAATAACACCTAGAACTCTAAATTTAGCACCAAATCAAATGTAATTCTCAAGAACACTTTAAAACTTCTAATTTCTTAACTGGACATCCGAATCACGTCAAACCAACTCCGTTTCTCACCAAATTTCACAATCAAGTATTAAATATCATAATGAACCTGTACCGGGTTTCAGAACTAGAATACGGACCCGACACTAACAATGCCAACCAACAATCAGTTCTTAAAAATAATTAATTTTTAGACTTTTAATTTTCATCAAAAATTCATAACTCAAGATAGGGACCTCCAAATTCGATTCCGGGCATACTCCTAGGTCCTATAATTATATACGAACCTATCGGGACCGTCAAAGCACGAATTCGGGGCCGTTTACCAAAAATGTTGACCGAAGTCAATTAAAATTAACCTTTAAGGCAAAAAATCTTATTTTCATTAGTTTTCAACATAAAAGCTTTCCGAAAACCTGCCCGGACTGTGTATGCAAATCGAGGAGGGTAAAAATGAGATTTTTAAGGCTTAAGAGTGCAGATTCGAGTTCTAAAACATAAGATGACCTTTTAGGTCATCACATTCTCCACCTCTAAAACAACCATTCGTCCTCGAACGGACATAGAAAAATACCGGGCCGGTGAAAAGGTGGGGATATCTTCTCCGCATATCGGACTCGGACTCGGACTCCCAAGTAGCTGCCTCAATAGGCTAACCTCTCCACTGCACTCGAACTGAAGGGTATCTCTTGGATCTCAACTGGCGAACTTGCCGGGCTAGAATTGCCACCGGCTCCTCCTCGTAAGTCAAATCCTTGTCCAACTGGACAGAGCTGAAATCTAACACGTGGGACGGGTCACCATGATATTTTCGGAGCATAGACACATGGAATACCGGATGAACTGAGGATAACCCTGGAGGCAATGCAAGTCTATAATCTACCTCCCCCACTCCCTCGAAGATCTCAAATGGCCCGATATACCTAGGGCTCAACTTTCCCTTCTTTCCAAACCTCATTACACCTTTCATGGGTGATACCCGAAGTAACACTCTCTCTCCGACCATGAATTCAACATCACGAACTCTACGGTCGACATAACTCTTTTGCCTGGACTGAGCTGTACGAAGTCGATTCTGTATAATCTTGACCTTGTCCAAGGCCTCCTGAACTAAATTTGTACCCAATAACCGAGCCTCCCCCAGCTCAAACCACCCAACTAGCGACCTACATCGTCTACCATATAATGCCTCATAGGGAGCCATCTGAATGCTCGACCGGTAGCTATTATTGTAGGCAAACTCTGCTAACGGCAAAAACTGACAAGAACCTCCAAAGTCAATAACACAGGCGCAGAGCACAAGATCTGAATAGTATGCTCGGACTGCCCGTCCGTCTGAGGATGAAATGCTGTGCTCAACTCAACCCGCGTATCCAACTCACGTTGAACTGCCCTCCAAAAGTGCGAGGTATACTGCGTACCTCGATCAGAAATGATTGACATGGGCATACTGTGAAGACGGACGATCTCACGAATATAAATCTCTGCCAACCACTCCGAGGAATAGGTAACTACCACATGAATGAAATACGCTGACTTAGTCAGCCTGTCCACAATGACCCAAATTGCATCGAACTTCCTCTGAGTCCGTGGGAGTCCAACAACAAAGTCCATAGTGATACGCTCCCACTTCCACTCAGGAATATCTAACCTCTGAAGTAAACCACCAGGTCTCTAATGCTCACACTTTACCTCCTGGTAATTTAGGCATCGAGCTACATAGGCAACTATGTCCTTCTTCATTCGCCTCCACCAATAATACTACCTCAAGTCCTAATATATCTTGGCGGCGCCCGGATGAATAGAATATCGGGAACTGTGGGACTCCTCAAGGATCAACTCACGAAGTCCATCCACATTAGGCATATAAATACGACCCTGCATCCTCAAAACTCCGTCATCTCCAACAGTAACCTGCTTGGCACCACCGTGTCGCACTGTGTCTCTAAGGACAAGTAAATGAGGATTGTCATCCTGTCGATCTCTGATGCGCTCAAATAAAGAAGACCGAGCAACTGTACAAGCTAGAATACGGCTGGGCTCAGAAATATCTAACCTCACGAACTGGTTGGCCAAGGCCTGAACATCCAATGCAAGCGGTCTCTCACCAACTGGAATATATGCAAGGCTGCCCATACTGACTGACTTTCTACTCAAAGCATCGGCCACCATATTGGCCTTCCCAGGATGATACAATATGGTGATATCATAGTCTTTCAAAAGCTCCAACCACCTCCTCTGCCTCAAATTAAGTTCCTTCTGCTTGAACAAATACTGCAAGCTCCGATGATCAGTGAATACCTCACATGGCACGCTGTAAAGATAGTGCCTCCAAATCTTCAGCGTGTGAACAATGGCTGCCAGCTCTAGATCATGAACATGGTAATTCTTCTCGTGAACCTTCAGCTGCCATGAAACATATGCAATAACATTGCCACCCTGCATCAATACCGCACCCAGACCAATACGACATGCATCATAATATACTGTATAAGATCCTGAACCTGTGGGTAACACCAATACCGGTGCCATAGTCAAAGCTGTCTTGAGCTTCTGAAATCTCGCTTCACACTCGTCTGACCACCTGAACGGGGCACCCTTCTGGGTCAATCTGATCAACGGGGCTGCTATGGATGAAAACCCCTCCACAAATCGATGGTAATATCCCACCAAACCCAGGAAACTACGGATATCTGTAGTTGATGTGGGTCTAGGCCAATTCTGGACTGCCTCAATCTTCTTAGGATCCACCTGCTGATACAACGTGACCCAAGAAAGCAACTGAACTCAACCAAAACACGCATTTTGAGAACTTAGCATATAACTGGATGTCCTTCAGAGTCTGAAGAACGATCCGAAGGTGCTGCTCATGCTCCTCTCGACTGTGGGAGTAGATCAAGATATCATCAATAAACACAATCACAAAGGAATCCAAGTAGGGTTTAAACACCCGGTTCATCAAATCTATGAATGTTGCTGGGGTATTTGTCAGCCCAAATGACATCACTAGAAACTCATAATGCCCATACCGAGTCCGAAAAGTTGTCTTAGGAACATCAGATGCCTTAATCCTCAACTGATGGTAGCCAGATCTCAAATCAATCTTTGAAAACACCTTGGCACCCTGAAGCTGATCAAATAAATCATCAATCCTCGGCAATGGATATTTGTTCTTGATGGTGACTTTGTTTAACTGCCGATAATCTATACACATCCTCATCGATCCATCTTTCTTCTTCATAAAATAACACAGGTGCACCCAGGGAGAGACACTAGGTCTAATGAAGCCCTTATCAAGCAAATCTTGCAACTGCTCCTACAATTCTTTCAACTCTGGCGGGGCCATACGGTATGGCGGAATGGAAATAGGCTGAGTGCTCTGAGCAAAATCAATGCAGAAATCAATATCCATGTCGGGTGGCATCCCCGGCAGGTATACAGGAAACACCTCTGGAAACTCATGAACAACCGGCATAGAATCCATAGAAGGAACCTCAGCACTAGAATCGTGGACATAAGCCAAATAAGCTAGATACCCCTTCTCAACCATATGCCGAGCCTTCACATAAGAGATAACCCTGCTGGTAGAATGGCCAAGATTCCCTCTCCACTATAATCGAGGCAACCCCTGCAAGGCTAAGGTCACCGTCTTGGCGTGACAATCTAATATAGCATGATAAGGTGACAGCCAATCCGTACCCAGTATGACATCAAAATCAACCATGTCGAGAAGTAGAAGATCTACACGAGTCTCAATATTCCCAATGGTGACCACACACGAACGATAAACACGATCTACAACAATAGCATCTCCTACTAGTGTGGACACATACACAGGAGCACTCAAAGAATCACGAGGCACAACCAAATAGGAAGCAAAATAGGATGACACATAGGAGTAAGTAGATCCCGGATCAAATAGAACTGAAGCATCTCTACTGCAAACTGAAACAGTACCTGTGATAACAGCGTTAGATGACTCAACCTCAGGCCTGGCTGGGAAAGCATAACATCGGGGCTGGGCCCTACTACCCTGAACTACGTCCCTGAGACGACCTCTAGCTGGCTGGTCTCCACCTCTAACAGCCTGACCTCCACCTCTAACTGTCTGGACACTACCTCTAGCTGCCTGACCCCTGCCTCTGGCTAGCTGAGTAGGTGGTGCAGCAACTGGTGCCGGAACCATGGTACGAGAACTTTGAGACTGTGAGCTGCCCGTTGCTCGAGGGCAAAATCTAGCAATGTGCCTCGGATCACCACAAGTATAACATAACCTCGACTGTTGTGACTGCTGACCCTGAAACTGACCCTGTCAACTTGAATGACCACCCTGATAACTCTGGAGTGGAGGTGCACTAATAGGAGCTGGTGGTGCACTGTAGGCTAGCTGGTCGGAATAATGCATCTAAGGGCCACGACCACCTGAGGCACTGTGGGATGCCTGGAGTGCTGAATGAAACGGCCTGGGAGGATGGCCTCTACCAAAAGTACCCCTGCCTCTAGATGAGGCATCGCTGAACTCACAGGAATGACGAGGCCTCTTGTCAGACCCTTGACCTCCCTGAGTAAGAACCATCTCGACTCGTCTGGCGACATTAGCAGCCGCCTGAAAAGAAATCTCACTCCTAGTCTCCTTAGCCATATGCAATCTGATAGGCTGAGCAAGTCCATCAATAAACCTCCTCACCCTCTCTCTCTCTCTCTCTCTCTCTCGATGGGAAGCAGAAGAATGGCATGAAGGGCCAAATCCACAAAACGGGTCTCATACTGAGTAACAGTCATACTTCCCTGCTGGAGACGCTCAAACTGACGGCGACGCTCCTCTCTCAATGTGATAGGCAAAAACTTCTCTATGAAGAGCTAAGAGAACTGGTCCCAAGTAAGAGCAGGCGACCCAACTAGTCTGGTCAACGAGTAATCTCTCCACCATTTCTTGGCGGAACTAGTCATCTGAAATGCAGCAAAATCGACCCCATTGGTCTCTACTATACCCATGTTCCGTAGAACCTCGCGACAACTGTCAAGATACTCCTGGGGGTCCTCTGAAGGAGCACCACTGAAGTGAATAGGGAAGAGCTTGGTAAACCTGTCCAATCTCCATAAAGCCTCAGAAGACATAGCTGGCCCATCTCCTACCAGTGCCGCAATAACCGGCTGAACTAATCCGATTGGCTGAGCTGCTAGAGCCTGATACTGGGGAGCTATCTGCTCCGGAGCGAGAGTGGTAGGAGTCTGGGCTCCTCCTCCAGCCTGAGAGACTGCTGGTGCCATGGGAAATGCGCCAGTCTAGGCCACACTCTCCATAAGGCCCACCAAACGGACCAAAGCATCCTGAAGTACTGGGGTAGCAATGAACCCCTTCGGAACCTGAGCTGGTCTGACAGGAACAGTCTGGGCTGGAACCTCCTCGTCAATCTCTATCTGAGGCTCCACTGTTGGGGCTGCTGCTCGGGCCCTAGACTGAGCCATGCCCATGCCTCGGCCTCTATCACGGCCTCGGCCTCAACCTCTGTCCCGCGTAGGAGCTATCACTGGAGGCTCTGGCTGCTGCTCAGCTTAGGAAGCGGTATGTGTTCTCGCCATCTACGAGAGAATAAGAGTAGAAGAGTTCAATCAGTATTAAGAAAGCAAAATCGCACGACAAAGAAGAGTAGAAGTAAAACTTGTTCCTAAACTTCATAGCCTCTCGAAGATAAGCACAAACGTCTCTGTACCGATCCTCCAGAATCTACTAAGCTTGCTCGTGAATCGTGAGACCTATGTAACCTAGTGCTCTGATACCAACTATCACGGCCCGAAATTTCGCACCGACGGGACCGTGATGGTGCCTAACATTTCACTTGCTAGGCAAGCCAACGTTAGAAAATCGGTAAACCAATTCTTTATTTCCATTTAGTAAATAACAATAACTAACTAAGCTGAAATATAATAAGTGCGAAATATCGTAACACTGTATTAATTACTACCACCCGGATCTGGAGTCACAATTTACGAGCATTCTAGAATTTACTACAAGTAATAGTCTGAAAGAAATACAACTGTCTGAATGAAAAAAAACAGTTGGACATAAAAAGATAGACGGGGACTTCAAGGTCTGTGAACGCCGACAGATCTACCTTCAGTCTCCGGGCAGCAGACCAATAGCAAATCTCGATCAACCTGAGCCGGTATCAAAATCTGCACAGAAAGTGCAGAGTGTAGCATCAGTACAACCGACCCCATGTAATGGTAAGTGTCGAGCCTAACCTCGACAAAGTAGTGACGAGGCTAAGGTAAGGCACCTACAATCAACCTGTACAATATAACAATGTATACGCAAATAACAAGAATGAAGAACTAAACAAGAAATGTCAGGAGGGAAAAACATACTGAGGGGAATACCAGATAAAGAACTACAACAGAATGATCACCGGAGCAGTCAATATACCATGAATCAACAGGAATAGTGAATACAGTAAGGAAAAATGCACGGCATCACCCTTCGTGCTTTTACTCTCAATCTCACCATAAAATTAATAGAAACGGCACGGCATCACCCTTCGTGCTTTTACTCTCATATCATGGCACGACATCACCCTTCGTGCATTAACACTCACAATATGGCACGACATCACCCTTCGTGCATTAACACTCACAATATGGCACAGCATCACCCTTCGTGCATTAACACTCACAATATGGCACGGCATCACCCTTCGTGCATTAACACTCACAATATGGCACGACATCACCCTTCGTGCATTAACACTCTCCCTTACCATAATGCAATGCATAAATAACAACAGGGAGATAGAATAACAAGTACAAACCTTAATTCAACATTTGGTTCCATAATATCAACCTCAACTTTGAAATAAAAACTCAGTTATTACCAGAAAAATCCGTAAACATGATAAGAACGATAATTTGAACAACACTAGTATAACACGTAGCAATTTGGCATAGGAATGATACAATATTAGAAAAACAGAGAAACATGGAAAAACAGGTAAATTGGCGACGCATAGGTACTTGTCACCTCACATATACGCCGCTCATATGAATTTTACTTAGCAAATAATCTAAGGTTCCTAATTCGCTCAAGTCAGGGTTAGACAAAATACTTACCTTGCTCCGAAGGCCACTTAATTCTCAATCACAGCGTTTTCTTTAGAATTCACCTCCAAACCACTCGTATCTATTCAAAAATGACTCAATAATATCAAATATTGCTAAAGGAATCAGTTATATTGCATAAATTAAATTTCCCAAATTTTCCTCCAAAAAGTCAAAAAATGACCCCTGGCCTGCTTGGTCAAAACCCGAGGTTCGGACCAAAATCCTTTTACCCATTCACCCCCGTGCCCGAATATGTAATTAGTTTTGGAATCTGACCTCAAATTGAGGTCTAAATCCCCAAATTCCCGAAATACCTATTTTCTACCCTAACCCCTAATTCTACCATGAAAACTCTAGATTTTAGGTTGAAAATTCAAGAAATGTAATGGGTAATTGAAAGAAAATGGTTTAGAATCACTTACCAACAATTTGGGGAAGGAATGACTCTTGAAAATTCACCCCTCACCGTTTGGTTTTTGAGAAAAATGAGTTTTGTTTTGGCAAAAATCCCGTTTTGGATTCTATTAAGTGTTGGACGACAGTGTTCATCGCATTCGCGAGAGCACTGTCGCATTCGCGAAGGGTACTGGCTGCCAAGCCTTCGCGTTCGCGAGGCCCAGCTCGCGTTCGCGATGATCAGTCCCCTCTGGCCTTCGCGTTCGCGAGGAATGTCTCGCGTTCGCACTGAAGGAACGACCAAAACCCCTCCCCAGGTCCCCACATGCTTTGCATTCGCGTTGAGCCGGTCGCGAAGGGTAAATCCCCCATCACTTCGCGTTCGCGACCAAGCCTTCGCGTTCGCGAAGAAGAAGTCTCAACCTCATCAGATTACCCTTCACATTCGCGAGAGGACCTTCGCAAACACGAAGAAGGATATGACAGACACCAGAATCTGCAGAAACTAGATTTTTCCCAAGTCCAAAACATCCCGTGGCCTATCTGAAACTCACTCGAGCCCTCGGGGCTCCAAACCAAACATGCACATAAGTCCAAAAATAACATACGAACTTGCTCGCACGATCAAATCCCCAAAATAACACCTAGAACTCTAAATTTAGCACCAAATCAAATACAATTCTCAAGAACACTTTAAAACTTCTAATTTCTCAACTGGACGTCCGAATCACGTCAAACCAACTCCGTTTCTCACCAAATTTCACAAACAAGTCTTAAATATCATAATGAACCTGTACTGGGCTCCGGAACCAGAATACGGACTCGGCCCTAACAATGCCAACCATCAATCAATTCTTAAAAACAATTAATTTTCAAACTTTTAATTTTCATCAAAAATTCATAACTCAAGCTAGGGACCTCCAAATTCGATTACGGGCATACGCCCAAGTCCCATAATTCAATAAGGACCTACCGGGACTGTCAAAGTACGGATCCGGACCCGTTTACCAAAAATATTGACCGAAGTCAACTAAAATCAACTTTTAAGGCAAAAATTCTTATTTTTATTAGTTTTCAACATAAAAGCTTTCCGGAAACCTGCCCGGACTGCGTACGCAAATCGAGAAAGGTAATAAAATGAGATTTTTAAGGCTCAAGAGTGTAGATTCGAGTTCTAAAATATAAGATGACCTTTTGGGTCATCACAGGAATAGAACCCCTCTATTTATAGGGAAAAGTGACTTAACCACAAAGTAACAAACCCTAAAATCTCTCTAAACTATAGACATTCATCTTAAATACAATTTTATTTATAACACTCCCTCTTGAATGTCTATTCAACAGATAATGTGCCTCGTTAAAATCTTAACTAAAATATAACCCAGTGGAAAACATTCTAGTAAAGGAAAAAGAGTACACTTATCTAACAATACGCCTTTTGGTTGCCTTGTTAAAAACCTTACAAGCAAAACCCAGTTGGACAAAAATTTGTAAGGAAAAAAGAGTACAACACGTATTAACTCTCCCTGATGAGAGCATCAATTCACAACCGTGAGCCTTCACATTCCAATCTTGTGCACCATCTTCAAAAGATTGTTGGTAGAGATTTGATAAACAAATCAGTCATATTAACTTGAACGAATTTGTTTCACTTTGAAATCATCATTCCCGATAGATATGTAATGTCGTGGAATGGCCTTTTCAATATCTTCATAGGGGTAAAAATTTCTCGCTATCACATTATCATGCTTATAGTTATAGCAAGATACAAATGTGCACAAATTGCACTTAGGGTGTAGTACATCATGACCAAGAATTCTATATGATTTAAGCAATTTAAATCCTTCAGGGATTGTCATATAAGTTAAGTCATATAAGCCATATAAATAGACTTTAGATGCATATCAAATTTTTATGTCATGATAGACATATAAGATAGATAAAGATGATTTCACACATCATTGACTTTATACTTTCAAGTGTTTGAACTATATAGCCAAAACCACATGTCTTTCATATGAAACTAATTCTATTCGAAATGTGTCTCTTCTATTTGGCCAATATTTTTGTGTCTGTAGGCGACAAACTTAAGATCCTCATCTATACTTAGCGCTATCATAGATGTCATCGACGAATATTTTATATCGGTTCCGGCCTCATTTTTTTCCCATAAAGATATAACATAGAGATTTCTTCATTTATATTTTCAGGTACCTGAACCTCTCCTAAGATTTTATGAAGTGTTATGTCATGTGATCTTCTAGATCATTTGTCTCCTTATTATGATCATTTTGATCATTTGTTTATTTTTTATCAAAAATTTTATTTGAAACCGATTTGTCTATACGCTTTAAGTGTACCATAGACTTTATCCTTCTAGGACTTGTTCTAATAGGAGCATTTTCAATGAGAATATAGTTACTTTCTTTGGATCCGCAAATGCGTCTGGTATGCTTTGTAATATATTGCAGATGAATTATCTTTTTATGAACTTCAAGTTCATATTATCTTATTCGAGAATTTAGATGTACAAATGATAATTCATTCTACGTAACTTTTTCTTAACTTTTATCATGTCTCCCCCTCACGTTAGAAAAACTAAATGTCTTCCTCAATTTTTGAAACTCACCTTTGTGTCTTATGGTGTTAATCAAAATATACACCACACATCAATAAAAATAAGATGAAAATATTTGGTTCCTGACCCTAAACCACTTGTGATGGGAGAATGTAATATACTTTCGTATATAATATATATCAAACTGATATAGATAACTTTGTTCTCATAAGTAATAGTTTGGCTATTAAGTGGAGGCACTCAATAATTATTTTACTAAACCAACTATGATGTAAACCAACATATCCAGATGAACTGTCTTGAATAGAACATCTGAAAATTATGCTCTAAATTAAATTATTGAGCAGTTACCTCGCAAATACCAGGTTGCATGTTATTAATAATCGCACATGTAACCATCTCATAGATGCATCTTATGTGGTATACATGACAAGTGAATGAGCCCATATTCACCTTTGATATTTCCAGTATTCATGAGATTCAATCCCAATTTTAGTTGGTCTATTAATTAATGAGAACAAACAACATAAGAGAATTCATACAGAACTTTCTAGTTCTTTAATATTTACCCATGTGAATTCTCTTTTATTTTTACACATCATACTTAAATTGATATGGCTAAACTAATTATGCCAACTGAATAAATCATCAATATTGATAAACTTCAGGTTTACACCATGACGTGCGCAATTATCAGTAAACTCCAAGCTTATTATGACAAGGGTTTTTATATCAATAAACTTTGAATTTATTATGGCATTCTTTTATTTTTGTATTACAAATTGGAGAATAAATCGGGTAGCATTTCACATACATATTACCTCGTTACTGTAACGATCCAATCGGTCGTTTTGAGTATTTGCACTTCGCTCGGTAGGTTATGGGCGTGAGTAACTCCGTATGATGTATTGTGATTTGTGTGAATCATTGGTTTTGATTTTTACGTTATTCTCGACTGATTTGGAAGAATGATTCTCAACTAGGAAGCTTTAAATTTAAAAGAGTTGACCAAGTTTGACTTTTTAGCATTTGACCTCGAATTAAAATTTTGATGGTTCTGTTAGCTCCGTTGGGTATTTTGGACTTAGGAGCGCGTCCGGATTGTGATTTGGAGGTCCGTGGTTGAATTTGGCTCGAAATGGCGAAAGTTGAAATTTTGGAAAATTTGACCGGGAGTAGACTTTTTAATATCAGGGTCGGATTCCAATTTCGAAAGTTGGAGCTGGTCCGTAATGTTGAATGTGAGTTGTGTGCAAAATTTGAGGTAAATCAGACGTGATTTGAAAGGTTTCGGCATCGGTTGTGGAAGTTTGAAGTTTCTAAGTTTATTGAATTCGAATCGAGGTGTGATTCATCGTTCCGATGTTGTTATGTGTGTTTTAAGTCCCTTGAGTAGGTCCGTGTTATGTTATAGGACTTGTTGGTATGTTTAGACGGGGTCCCGAGGGGCTCGGGCATGTTTCGGATTGATTTCAGATAATCTTTTCTTCATTTTGCTACTGTTGTGTTCTGTTATTTTCTGGTGTCTCAGTCCTTCATCGCATTCACGTGGTAAGTGTCGCGAACGCGTAGTGTATTTGTATGGAAGTAGCATTTCTTCATCGCGTTCGCGAGTAATGGTCCGCGTTCGCGTAGTGTTGGGGCAAGTCTTCTTCGCATTGGCGTATGATGGATCGCGAACGCGTAGGGTTGAGCTGGGAGCCGGAGCCGGAGGCCAAAGGCCTTCTTCATCGCGTTCGCATAGTTGGAGTTGCGTTCACGAAGGTCTGAGCCAGATGTGAGTCACGTTCGCGAGGTTTTTACCGCAAACACGAAGTGTACTATGGTGGCAGATTATTTTGTTCATCGCGAACGCGATGATGTTGACGCGTTCGCGTAAGAGGATGCCTGGGCAGAAGTATAAAGTACTCTATTTCGAGGGTTTCGGCCATTTTTATATTTGGGGAGCTATGGAGCTCGGATTGAGGTGATTCTTGAAGCAATTTTCACCATATGAATTGGGGTAAGTGTTCTCTACTCGATTTTGGTTATATTTCATGAATCTATCTTCATTTTTGGTAATGGGGTTGTGAAATTTAAAGAGAAAATTGGGGGGGGGGGTGGTTGGCCTAAAGTTTCATAATGTGAAATTTTGAGTTTTGAACATCAAATTGGAGTCGGATTTGAGTGGAACTAGTGTGGTTGAACTCGTAATTGAATGGGTTGTTGGATTTTATAAATTTTGTCAGGTTCCGAGATGCGGGCCCTGGTTGGGTTTTTGGCCGGATTGGAATCTTTGATTCAAGATTTGATTTTTTTCGATCGGGATTGGTTCCTTTAGCATTGTTTGATATACTTGAGTTATTTTTGGTAAGTTTCGGGCCGTTCGGAGGTCGGAACCCACGGGATGGCATCTATAGAGCATCGTTTGGCTTGCTAAGAATTTGTATTGGCTTGTTCGAGGTAAGTAACTCTTCTAAACTTAGTGCTGAGGGTACGAAACCCCGAATTACGTTTTATGTTATTGGTATTGAGGTGACGCACATGCTAGGTGACGAGAGTGTGGGCGTGCACCCTGTGAATTGTGACACCGTGGTTTCCATGGCACTGTATAGTAGCCCTATTTTGTTGATATCTGTGTTATCACCATGTGATAAAGTAACTGAGCTGTCAATCATGATAAATATTATGTTTAGGCTTTATGCTGATATTGTTAGGACCCATAGTGGTCGTTTCTTGCTGTCACCTCACGAATTTCATTGATATATCGTACGCAGTTATATTCATGCATTCATATCAGATCTCAGTCTCACCTGTTGTTTATTGATACATCATATCATTGTTGTCGGGCTAGTTTCATGACATTGTGAGCCCGTAAGTGAGACTGGAGAGATTGATGACTGAGTGAATCCGAGGGCCCGAGTGAGAGTGACATTTTGGGATCGGGCTCCACGCCGCAACATATTATATTGATTATATTCTTATAGATCGGGTTGCACGCCTCAACGAGCCTGAGGGATGTATGTATATGGATCGGGTTACACGCCGCAACGGGCCTTATGGCTAATTATATATTACGGGATCGGGCTGCACGCTGCAATGATATAACACTTGGGCTGAAAGGAGCCCCTTCGGAGTCTGCACACTCCTAGTGAGCACAACCGACTATATATATGTGGATCGGGCTGCACGCCACAATGGGTATTGTACAACGCTGAGTGATTGAGTGCGCTAAGCATAGTAGGAGAGAATGTGAGACAGTGAGATTGAGTACTCTGAGAGTGTGAGTACATGAGCTCATCATCGAGATGCGTTGCATTTGACATGCGTACTTGCGATACATGCATAGAGGTGCATTTCTTTCTGCTACCCAGTTTTGGGGACATTTATGATTTTACCTGTATCTTGACATGTAGGAATAAAGAAGTACTTTCCTCGTGCTATCTGAAAATGAAACATCTTACTTATTGTTAAAAGGATTTTGGGAAAAATCACAGTTTTCAAACTTAGTCGTATTTTGACTTTTTCGGTAAAAGATTTGGGTTTTCACTAAGGTACTTGAAAAGAAACGCCTATTTTTCTGGAACTGTGAACGAGCTGGGCTTTTTATTTCAGAGATACTCTTTTGTTACTTATACTATGCTCTTATGAACTGTTGTGGAATATTAGTGTTGGACCCGACCTTTTTGTTAGATCGACACTACTTTCAACCTAAGGTTAGGTTTGTTACTTATTGAGTACATGGGGACGGTTGTACTCATACTACACTTTTGCACCTTGCATGTAGATGTTGGTTGCTGATGTTGCTGTGTTCGATGAGAGTTGGATTGAAGATGTACTTGCGTCCCGGTTGTAGCTGCCTCTTGTTCGTGGTAGCTTTAGATCTATAAAACTCTATTTATGTACTTTTCAAACAGACTATGTATTTATTTCATTTCGGCTTTGTAAACTCTATTCTTAGAAGCTCATGATTTATACTAAAAGTCCTTGGGGAATGTATAAGATTCAGATATTTCTTTACTTAATCACTCTATTAATTGTTATTGGAACTGGTTAGTGGTTAATTGGCTTACCTAGCGGGTTAGGTTAGGTGCCATCATGACTAGTGGATTTAGGGTCGTGACAGGTAGTATCCGAGCTCTAGGTTCATAGGTTCTACAAGTCTTGAGCAAGTGTCTAGTAGAGTCTTGTGGATCGGTATGATGATATCCATACCTATCTTCGAGAGGCTACAGGACATTTAGGATATACTTCCCATCTTTATTTCCTTATCGTGCAGCATTGATTTAGCTTGAAGCGTAACCCTTTGAATTCCTTCCACGCATTCGTATGAGCACATGAGCGCTCGGTATCAGCTGTGCAATGACGGCTTGTGATTCCATGGTTGTGGTGCGAGATGTGATTTTGGCGTTCTGATGATGGGCCAGTCTGGAGGACTTGAGACCGGGTTTTGACTGTAGCTTAAGCACAGAGATTTTGATTATGTGAGCACATGCTTTTGGACTTATACGTCCGGTAGTGTCTCTATGAGTGAAATTTGTGGCTCAATGAGTGGTAGAATGGCTATGTGGTGAGTATGATGTGATTGCGGGATGTGTTAAGATTGTTTGAATGTGACGAGAAGAGTTTACTTGAGATGTAGTAAGGACTATTGGGTGATTGATTTCTGTCTTGATTTGGTGTATGGTCTTGAGTTATAGGTATGTTGAGGGATCTCTCATGTTGTTGAGTTGTGGAGTGAAGTAGATTCTCATGTCTTGTTGATGAGATCAGAATCAAGAATATTAAGTGATTGCGTAGTAGTCGTGACTGTGGAAGGATGTAGAGAGATGTCAGTTTGAGGCAAAGCAGGTGAGTTATCCCCTGCGAGGTGTCCTGAGGTTGTGTGATCCCTAAGATGTTTTGTAGAGAGTTCCCTTTTACTAGTGAATGATATATATTGCAATTTGTGTTTGGATCGCTTTTGGAAGTTGGCTTGACTATTACAAGGGTGAATGGGAGATTTGCAGATAATTTAAAGTATTAGATGGTTTGCGTTCAGGAGCTCAGGAAGGATTTAGTTGAATCTCACTATGGTATTATGGTAGTAATGGGGTATGGTTATTGTAAGTAGTCAGATGTTTTATTCCATAGCTTTGAGCCAAGTGGGGGAGTCTGCTATCGACGAGTTGATTGCACGGTTATGTGTTGTATTGGTTTCGGTTCGGGGTATACTGGTGAATTAGTTATGACTTGAAGAGGTCGAGATCGAGGATGACTCGGGTAAAGGAATTTCTGGATACAGGTTGTATTACACTCTATGGGTATATGAGAAATCATAAAATAATTGAGTGGTTATTCGCGAAGGATGTAGTATACATGGAGTAGGAATTTGCTCGGTTGCTTAGGAGTGTGTGTTACTCTTTACTCCCTTGGGTGTTGGTGTGCTAATGGGGCACAGGTCGTTCGGTCCGTTTGGTCGATTTAAATTGAGATTTGAGTAGAGTGGATGAATCTCGAGAATGGTTCTAATGGATTCAAGATTTATATATAGCGACTTGGAATTTTCAAGATTTATATATGACTAGAAACTGGGAGTTGCATTGGATAGTGTCGAGACTTGTGGCATTTTAAATCATTGTGGATTATGCATTTCAGTATCAAGAAGGTGAAGGAAATAGTTTTAGGTTCACATAAGGTCTATTTAGAGTGGGTGTCTCGGTTGTGGTGCCTTGGGGTGCTTAAGAGGGGAGTCAACGGCTTATGGGCCTTAGGGCGTTGTGATTTTATACTAGGGTCTCTTGTGTAGTGAATTTTGGTTAGGGATCATGGTGTTCTAGCAATGAGAAGTATCAATTTGAAGGTAATTTGGAAAGGACTTGGAGAAATAGGACAACTTGGTAGTAGATTGGGTTAGCACAATAATGGGTATGATCAGTTCTTTGGGTACTTATGACGTGGCTAGTCTCTACAGGTGTTTCGTGACAATGCTCTGGGGTTTTGGCAACATGCGTGGCTGGGTTGAGTTAGAGAGATTCGGTTCAGATAGCTTGGTTATGTGCAAATGGGTTTCGAAGAGTTCTCAATGGTTTTTACCAAGGTTCGAGGGGTATATTTCCTGATGCGTGAGGAGCATGTGTGGTGTATAGTGAATTTCTCCTGGATGAAATCAAATGGAAGGTCCTTGGCTAATTGAGTATGTAGTTTCTTGTGACTCGGAGTGGACTATGAAGTTCTCGTATTTTTCATATGATGGCATGGTATATGCGGCGTGTTGTGTGTGATTGAGATTTACGTGAGCGGGATCACAGTTCTGTTTGGAAGGGAAGGTCATAAAATTCGTAGGCAGCATTGATGGTTTCAGATGACTAGGTAAATGATATTACTATTTGGTATGGCTTGATGAGAGTATATATTTTAGGAGGGGCAATGTGTTTTGATGTATGGATACTTCACTGGTACTGCGGCACTCTTCTGGTTGATCGACTGCTGATATTCAAATTTTGCTATGTGGCACTGAAGAATTTTAGAAGTATTCCTCGTGGGATGATTGTGTATGAGAGATGTGTTAGACATTCTGGCAGTGAAGTTAGGATCAAATATGGTGATTCATGTGTTCTTTGGATTTGGAGATTGGGTGTTCTCAGGAGCAGATTGTTTCATGGTTGTGGACTGTGAAGTTGTGGCCGAAGCTAGCCAGATGATAGAAAGTGTTATGATTCAGTCATTGTGGACTTTCGGAGGTTATTTATCTATCTGTGGGTGACTAGAGTTGATTTGGGAGTCCATTGGAAGACCCAAATAGGATGTGTATTCTACACCGAGCCGGATTGGTTGGCTCCATACTGCTATTGTTGAGGGATGTGCCATTCGATTATTATTGAGCTTATTCTTGTTCTGAAATGATCTGTGATTTACTCTTCTATGCTACGAGGAGTTGTGATTCGTTAGTTATATGCACATATGGTGCGATTCTATTGTGATCTTATAGCAGAATTTGAGCGAGATGAGTAGTTGGATATTGCATGATTGAGGGCGTATTGGTTATGTTCTTTCGGGTTTGTGTGGCATTGTGTCATCTGCTTCTCCGTGGTTATGGTAATGCACTTTGGGTACTTGATGTCGAATTTCGTGTGGCTATTGATTTTGAGCATGGTGGCTCGAGGTGTCTCATATAGGACAGTGTTTGGATGGGGTCGCACATTGCGGTAGAGTTATGTTGTGACATGATCTTTCATGTTAGATTCGAGTGTTTTGGTTCTACGATGTGTGATAGGTTCTTAGCATTGCGTTATGGTGGTACTTGTTGAGTTTGCGGGACAGTTCTCTCGTCTGAGTCATTTTTTTCCATGATTGAGTATATTTGGAATGTTGCTTATTGGTGCACGGATTGCACGGGTTATGACTTTAGATTGTATTGATGTGTCATGTTACTAGAGTGGTCATGTTGGATGATGAGGTCATTGGACCTAGAATGGATACTATCGGAATAGATTACAGCATGATTGGAAGGATAATATCGAAAGTTGGCTTAGAAATTTGCTATAGTTCTTGTCGAAGGAGAGGGAGTTCTATGACTAGTTGATCTGATCAATGGTTACGAGTTTCTGCGTGTTTCTTTCATCGACAGTGTACGAAGGTTTTAGAATGGAGTCTTGTTTGATATGAGGTTTATTACCGGCATTGGGTTGTTTTAAGCAGCTGCTGTGATTAGAAATCATTGCTACGGGTATTTGTGTTATGTGATATATCATGCGATTGTATCTTGGGTTATGGTTGCGGCTTGGTACAATTTGTTCAGACTTATACAGTGTGTAGGTTGCGAGATTATGATCTTATAAGAAATTCCTGACGTTGGAAAAAACATTGGATTCTAAGGCTTATGGACTAGGTTGAATTGAGAAATTTCAGTTATGTTGTGTTATCGGACCTATATGGGATATAGTGGTGTGGGATCACCCCTAGGTATGTGCATGGCAAGGTTATACGATGGTTTGATGGCTTTGAGAACAACCCTGGACATGTTCGAGGACGAACGTATGTTTAAGTGGGGGAGAATGTAACGACCCAACTGGTCGTTTTGAGCATTTGCACTTCACTCGGTAGGTTACGGGCGTGAGTATCTCTTTATGATGTATTGTGATTTGTGTGAATCATCGGTTTTGGTTTTCAGGTTATTCAAAACTGATTTGGAAGAATGATCTCAACTAGGGATCTTTAAATTTGAAAGAGTTGACCAAGTTTGACTTTTTAGCATTTGACCCCGGATTGGAATTTTGATGGTTTCGTTAGCTACGTTGGGTGATTATGGACTTAGGAGCGCGTCCGAATTGTGATTTGAAGATCCATGGTTGAATTTGGCTCGAAATGGCGAAAGTTAAAATTTTGGAAAATCTGACCGGGAGTAGACTTTTTGATATCGGGGTCGGATTCCGATTCCGAAAGTTGGAGCAGTTCCGTAATGTTGAATGTGACTTGTGTGCAAAGTTTTAGGTCAATCGGACATGATTTGATAGGTTTCGGCATCGGTTGTGAAAGTTTGATGTTTCAAAGTTCATTAAATTCGAATTGAGGTATGATACATATTTCCGATGTTGTTATGTATGTTTTGAGGCCTCGACTAGATCCGTGTTATGTTATGGGACTTGTTGGTATATTTGGACGGGGTCCCAAGGGGCACGGAGGCCGGAACGCGCGGGATAGCATCTTTGGAGCATCGTTTGGCTTGCTCGGCATTGGTATTGGCTTGTTCGAGGTAAGTAACTCTTCTAAACTTAGTGCTGAGGATATGAAACCCCGAATTACGTGTTATGTGATTGGTATTGAGGTAACGCACATGCTAGGTGACGAGAGTGTGGGCGTGCACCCTGTGAATTGTGACTCCATTATTTTCATGGCACTGTATAGTGGCCCTATTTTGTTGATATCTGTGTTATCACCGTGTGATAAAGTAACTGAGTTGTCAATCATGCTAAATATCATGTTTAGGCTTTATGTTGATATTGTTAGGACCCATAGTGGTCGTTTCTTGCTGTCATCTCACTGATTTTATTGATATATCGTACGCAGTCATATTCATGCATTCATATCAGATCTCAGTCTCACTTGTTGTTTATTGATACGTCATATCATTGTTGCCGGGCTAGTTTCATGAAATTGTTAGCCCGTGAATAAGACTGGAGATATTGGTGACTAAGTGAGGCCGAGGGCCCGAGTGAGAGTGACATTTTGGGATCGGGCTGCACGTCACATCATATTATATTGATTATATTTTATATGGATCGGGTTGAACGCCGCAATGAGCCTTAGGGTTGTATGTATATGGATCGAGTTGCACGCCGCAACGAGCCTTGTAGATATTTATATATTATGGGATCAGGCTGCACGCCGCAACGATATAGCACTTGGACTGAAAGGAGCCCCTCTGGAGTCTGCACACCCCTGTGAGCGCATTCGACTGTATATATATGGATCAGGCTGCACGCCGCAGCGGGTATTGTACAACGCTGAGTGATTGAGTGTGCTGAGCATAGTGAGAGAGAATGCGAGACAGTGCGATTGAGTACTATGAGAGTGTGAGTACATTAGCTCATCATCGAGATGTGTTGCATTTGACATGCGTACTTGCATAGAGGTGCATTTCCTCCTGTTACCCAGTTTTGGAGATATTTATGATTTTACCTGTATCTTGACATGTAGGTATAGAGAAGTACTTTTCTCATGCTATCTGAAAATGAAACATCTTACTTATTGTTGAAAGGATTTTGGGAAAAATTATAATTTTCAAACTTACTTGTATTTTGGCTTTTTCAGTAAAAGATTTGGGTTTTCACTGAGGTACTTGAAAAGAAACGCCTACTTTTCTGGAACTGTGAACGAACTGGGCCTTTTATTTTAGAGATACTCTTTTGTTACTTGTACTATGCTGTTATGAACTGCTGTAGAATATTGGTGTTAGGCCCGACCTTTTTGTTAGCTCGTCACTACTTTCAACCTAAGGTTAGGTTTGTTACTTATTGAGTACATGGGGTCGGTTGTACTCATACTATACTTCTTCATCTTGCATGCAGATGTTGGTTGCTGATGATGATGTGTTCGATGGGAGCTGGATTGAATATGTACCTGCGTCCCAGTTGTAGCTGCCTCTTGTTAGTGGTAGCTTTAGATCTATAAAACTCTATTTATGTACTTTTCAAACATACTATGTATTTATTTCATTTCGGTTTTGTAAATTCTATTCTTAGAAGCTCATGATTTGTACTACCAGTCCTTAGGGAATGTATAAGATTCAGATATTTCTTACTTAATCGCTTTATTAATTGTTATTTGAATTGGTTAGTGGTTAATTGACTTACCTAGCAGGTTGGGTTAGGTGTCATCACGACTAGTGGATTTAGGGTCGTGACAGCTACAAGTTGTAGTAATAGAAGATATTAAATCTTTCCTTTATTTATAGTCTTATCAATATAACCAACCGTTTTCGCGAATACTTTAGAAACTAAATAAGTTTCTTTGAGACTTACTACAACACAATACATTATTGATAATCAATTTTATTCCTCTAAAATAGTATTAATTGGCTCTTTCAGATCTCTCAATTAATTTGGTACTACCACATATTCATCAATATCCATACGGTGAATATTTCTTTTAAAGATAAAGTTATACCATTATGGTCATTGTCAAAATTATATGCAATATCTGTTTCTTGCATTACTGTTATCCTTCAATGATTTCATTTCCAAAATATTTTGGCGTACAATAGGTACGTGACCAATGACCATTCATGCCATAAAAATGATATTATTTTCTTATTTTATCTCAAACCTCCTTCTAGAGGTGAGTGTGGAATATTCACTACCACTAACACGTTCATATTCTTCCAAGAATGAATATGTATTCATAAATCACATGTTGTCACATTCACATCATGAATGGACCATAATCATCAATATGTGCTTTACAAAATCTCATGTCAAATCGATGACATATATTATTTTTACAGAGTGAAGGATTATTTTGAGAATCCTTATTGTCTTCTTTCAGACTTATCACATATTACTACCGTATTCTCTTAAGGAAATGAGGATGAATCAAATTCAATGAGATGGTTTCCACTTCTTGTGATTAATGAGAACATGGAATATATTATCAATTTTGGTGATCGTACATTTTTTTGATGAACTTTGCTGAAGTTCAAGAAGAGTTAGTATTAATTTATCCACTCTATAATTTATAACTGGAATAATCATGATGAAAATAAGCATTATATACTTAGATTAAAATATTAAATCAACAACAACAACAACCCTGGGTAGAGAGGCTGTTTTCGATAGACCATCAGCTCCCTCTCTTCAAGAACTCCCCACCTTGCTCTTGGGGTGACTCGAATTCACAACCTCTTAATTGGAAGTGGAGGATGTTCACCATTAGAGCAACCCACTCTTGTCCTAAATCTAGAGTAAGCAAAAGACTCAAATTACGTTCTTTTGTATTTGGCTATATTTTACCACATATAGAAACATAACTTATTAAAAGCCACAGAACTCATGAGGGATTGAAATTAAACCTAATCACAGACAATGAACCCTTCTCCTCTTGATTTCAGTAAGCCACTAGTGGTACCATCAAGCTCTCAATGACAGAGTATTAGAGCCCGTTTGGACATAAGAAAAATTTTACTTTTTTTTTGAAAAATTTTCACTTTTTTTTTAAATCAGTATTTGGCCATAAATTTTCAAATTTTCACTTGAAAATAAATTTTGGAATTTTTCAAAAATTTTAAAAACTCCAAAAAGCTGTTTTTCAAAATTTTCACTCAGATCACTCACAAAACTTCAAAAACAACCCAAAATTATATTCATATCCAAACACAACTCTAGTTTTCAAATGCCATTTTCACTTGATTTTTTTTTTTCACTTTTTTCCGGAATTTTACAATTCTTATGTCCAAACGCCCACTTAATATAGGCTAAATTTCAATAGAAAATTAGAGATTCGTGTTGATAACGTGTTATAAAACAATAAAAGAAGTAGAAGAGTATTGTAGAGAAAAGTAGAGAGAGAATTCTTATTGATTTGTGATAAATTACAATAGAATAGAACCCCCTCTGTTTATAGGGAAACGTGACTTAGCCATAAAGTAACAAACCCTAAAATCTCTCTAAACTATAGACATTTACCTTAAATACAATTATATTTATAACAGTTTTAGCTTTTTAAAATTATATATTGCCTAAAATATTTTTTCCGCTTAAGATAATTAATTTCTTGGTTCAGAGTTTGAATTGAAAATCAAAATTACATATTAAGTCCAATTTAATTTTCTATAACCATCAGAAGTTAAATTTATTGTCTAAAGGACCAACTTGAAATTTTCTATATATACAAAATTATAATAATATTTACCCAAGTTAGCTAGTTTTTCTAGTTTTAAAAAGTAACTAAAGTTTTTTTACAAACATATGCAGAGTCAAAAACTATAATTTATATATAACTTTTTGTCGTGCATAATTAGGTCAAAAGTTACAAATTATGCACATTTTATATACAATTTGTATATAATTATTTATTGTACACATTTCTTTCAAATACATACAACATATAATTTATGTTAGTTGTATGTCTGTATACCCGAAATATAATTTGCATACAATTTATCTATGTCATATTCTTTGAGTTTCAATCTGAAATTTCAACCAAAATCAACTCAAATTTTCAGCAAATTCCTTTAAAATTGAGATAGAAACTCCAAAAGATATTCCTAACATTGCGATAACACCCAATCGAAACAAATAATAAATTTGCAAAATTTGATTTGAATTCAAAGCCTTGAACCTCACTTATGATCTTTTACTTTGCTTGTTCCTTTTTTATTAGTGATTACACCGTATAGATAAATAATGTGCAATCTCAAAGTCACATGTATGGACAATCTTATTTCACTGTTTTTGTTTCAACTTGATTCAATACTTTCAAATTAATTTTATTTTATTTTTTTACAATATATTCCATCATTTCGATTTCACATAAACCCTTTTAATTAATTTCAAGAGAGTGGGGTCTGTTGGGCTCGTGTGTATATCTTTTTTTTTTTTTTTTATTGTTTTTCAAAAAGAGATTACAAATTTGAATAGTGTGTAGGAGGAGGACATGATCGAACTCATAACTTCTCGCTTGATTTGAACAACCAACACCACTGGACTGCCCGTGTTACTTGTTACAAGGGAGTTGGAAGCTCTAGCAATTATACGTATATTGTAATATTTGATTTATATATACAGTATTTTTTTCCAGCGAAGGGTATTCGTCTGACCATCCTTAGAATATTGTAGCTCCGCCACTTGTAATAGTTATTTAATATACAACAATAGTATGTAGCTTATAGGTTAATATTGTAAAAATATTTTACAACATCAATATATTTTACAACATCAATATATTTTAATCTATTATAGCATGTATATCCCTTTTATTTTACAGAATTGTTTACCTGTAAAACGGTACAGTTGAATTTATACGTGGTTTCTAGACAAGTGAATTAATTTGATCCTGAAATAATAAAATAATCAAAGAATTATGCTATACTTAGCCTTAGCATGTAGACAAAACAACAGAAGCAACAGTTCCGGGAATAGAGTTTCCGGGCACAACAACAACGAAATAAAAAAGTAAGAAGATAAGATTGCATTAAGCTTTGTATAGAATGTAGCCTGAGTTTGCAAGAAAATTTGTGTCCTTCACAATGATAACTGAGCTTACTATTTATAGCTATGTCCAGGGAAGGAAGTCCTAGGATCGTTCCCTTCTTTAATGTCAATTATGAGGGTGATTGATGAAGATGTAACAATGAACATAAATATCAAATTCCCTGTAACAGGTAATCGCTCTTAGTGCCACAAAATATTCTTTATTAAATACTGCCAGGCGAAGAGCATTTATCACATCTTTATGAGCGTTATTCTTTCCGATGATAAACGAAAGAGTTGCCTTCGGTCTTTGTCCATCCCCCCGTCCTGGGTTCCACATATCCTTTTTTGGATAGCCACGTGTCATAGCATATTTTACCCTATACAGATAGTCCCCCTGCTTTCCAGTGACATAATTTTGTGTTACCGGGAAGTTGGTAGAAACACTCTTTTGGCAGGAATTACTATAATTTCCTCTGAAGGCTTCTAACGGTTGATTAGACATACATCTCTCCGTATTTAATTCCCCGAACACGTGTCATCCCACGATTCAGCATAACTTTTTGCCGATTATCGAGGTAATCATGGCCATGAATTTAGCCGCCAAAACTTTTACTTATACGCATCAACCTTCTCCCTTGTACTCCATAATTTTATAAGCTTCGCTTATCTGACTTGCATCTTGCTCTTCATCTTTTCTCTAATTCTCTTCAAACAAAAACCTTCTCCTTCTTCCATACGATGACTTCTTCCTCAAAGCGTACCAGTTCTTCAAAGAACAAGAACAAGGCCGAGGACTTTGCTCCTCCAATAGTGGGCTCCATAATCCCTAGAAGTCTTGTTACCACAAAAGACTTCGAAGAGAAATTTCCTACTGCTAACTCTCGTACGTGGGCTGTCAGTAGGTACCCTTCTTCCATCCGTCCTTCTAGCATTCTTACTGTGAAGGAAAACTGTCGCTGCCATAATTTGGATATTATTTCTCCTTATCTATGGGAGCGAGTGACCCTACCCAAGGAGGGTTTACATATTTCTACACGTATCCCTTTACTTTGGGTGCGTTCTCTTTGAGCGGAGAACTTGACTCCGTGATAGCGAAGTTTTGCCTCTGCTACCAAGTGTGTTTGGCACAAGTATGTCCTTCTGTGTGGAGGACGGTTTCTTGCCTTCGGCATTTGTACTAGGAGACTGGAGAAGAGCTAACCTTAGCTCATATGATGAATCTCTATCTCCCAAGATCTTCCGCGGGGGGATGATAAACCTCTACAAGCGTGGACATCATGATCTGTTATCTAGCATATACGATAATAACGACTGTGGGTGGATGGAACGGTTCATTGCAGTTGCCACCAATGACATCATTCCGGCAACGACTTCATCCTTTCTGGTCGCTTGGAACCGTACTCATAAGCTCTTTGTTTAATATTTCATTTTACTAAATATTCTTCTATAGCCGTATTGGTCCTCCATCATTCACATGTTTCAGCAACTCGATAGATCCTACCAGTGGTTGAAAGTTTGGACCAGAAGATCTTGGACGTTACGATGCCCGTAACTCGCTTGTGGAAAGAGTTGGCCCCTAAATACGGATGGAAGGCCAAAAATCATGGTAATTCAAACTCACCTTGTTTCAATTTATCATGTGAAGAACTTGATTGATCCCTTCTAACTTGTTTATGAAATTAGGTCTACCCGCAGGCACTGTTGTTGTTCCCAAGGAGGACGTCTTGGCTGATTCTACTGATGTAGTAAGGCTACTTCAGGAGGCGCTTACTCGAACAGGTGTCTCTAGGCCTGCTTCGAGCACAAATGTTTCTTTACGGAGTCTCCGACCGGAGTACAAACAACCAAAGAGAAGACGCTCCTCTGTGTCCGGGGAAAAGAATAAGAGGGCGAACATCGATGCCCATGAGTCATCTCCGATAGCGATGGTGACTGGCCCTCCTTCCAGGCCGGTCATAGACACCGTGATGATCGGCGATGATGAAGAAGCTAGTGATAAGGGAGCTTCTCTACATAGAAGACGACGATTTTCATCATCTTAACAGGATGCTCGACCTGTTGAGATAGTTACCCCAACCGAGGATGATGCCTCGGCACTTTGGGGGGAGTTTGATTTGGTAGATAATGCCAACTCCCGTCTTCGGGCCCCAATTGATGTGCCAGGTACTGCAGGGCTGAGTACCGGGTCCCTACCGTCTTTGGTTGGCGAGCATCCAACAACCAGCACTGTATTTGATGCAGATGCTTCTCACTCTTTAACTCCATCAGTTTCATCTCCATCTTCTCCAATACCAACAACTGCTACATTACTTCCATCTTCATCCACTCCTCCACCAGCAACTGCTACATTATCTCCATCGCCCGCACCTGACCATGAAGAAGGTGTTCCTCTTCCCTAGTCCCCAGTTCATGGGAATTTGGGGCAAAATTATGTCGCGCCCCTTCTGAAGATCCACAAAGGTAGAAGAATATTACTCTTTCGGTCTCTACTGGATGTAACTTGCTATCCCGGCCGGTGGAGCTTGGTAATTATCTGAAGCCTTTGGCTTCAGAGATAGATTGGGAAAAGATTCAGGCACTCTCAAAAGAGTGTTTGTTGAACAACGCCATGCACAACGCCGCAACGGTACGATCCTTTCTTCCTTTATTATTTCTTCTATTTTGGTATGAACAGATCCTGAATTTTACCCTTCTTGCTTTATAGGCCAACTTCCTTACTTCTGATGGCCTTCAGAGGTTGATTCGTGAGAAGGAAGATATTACCTCCGCATGAGATCAGCTTTTGGCAGAGTAGGAGCAAAATATCGCTCGTCTTTCAGAACTAGAAGCCAAATTTGTTAAGGTTGTTATATTGGAGGCTCGTTTGCAGCAAAGCAAGCAAGAAGTGGTAACCCTTAGGCAAGAAATTGGCCCGCTGAGGGTTAGATTTGACGAAGCCAAGGACAAATGGACTGAAGTCCATAACGTTGTTCTTGCGGCAACCGAACGCGAGGCTGCCTCCGCTGAAAGAGTGACTGACTTAGAGGTAGCATTGAACTCTAAAATTGAAGAGTTTGCTGCTGCGGGGGCGAAACATGCCCAGCTGGAAGAGAAGTACAGGAAAACTATCGAGCAAAATAGGCTCTTTAGATCAACTATCCGTGACCTTGATGTTAGCCTCAGATCTGCTAGGTCAGCCCGGGAAAGCCTTACTGTCGAGGTAACCCAACTCAAAGAAGAACTTAAGTGCCGAGCGGCTTCTCTCGTTGTTGAGAAAACTTACGCTATGTACAACATGAGGAAAAAAATCTTGGAAGAGGCCAAAGCTGGTATCATTGATTTTGATGTCAAAACTACTAAGGCTCGTGAGCTGGAGTTAGCTGCTAATAGTGGCTCCCAGCGAGGTCTGATGCTCCTAGTCCTTTTGGTTCCGGTTCCGAGTTCTCGGGAATTGAAGAAGAATCGGAGAATGATGATGCTGAAGGCCAAACTGGTAATAATGTTGAGCCATCGGTGGATCCATCTACTTCTTCCGGGGGCGCGGACACTTTTCTTCCTCCTGGTTCCGGAGATACTGCAGTTTAGATTTTCTTTTCTTTTTCCAATTCTTGATCTGTGCCGTTTTGGCTTGTTTTTGTAAATAAAAACATCTCTTGATCAAGTATTGTTTGAGTCTTCCTTTCATTTGAATATTCATGCAAGTATTTAATCTTTTCATTTTCCTCTTTTTGCTTAAGAATTTTGCGCAAGCTTTTCTGTTTTGCATCTTATTATATGAAGCCTTGGGTGTATTATCCCCGAAAGCATTTTTGGCTCTGGTATCATCCCCATTTCGTGAGGGATTTGATAAGTATTTGTGCAAATTTACTTTTTGCGTCCTTTCGTATACGGTTTCGGGTGTATCTTTTCCTGAAAGCATTTTGATTCCGGGAATAAATTCTTTCGAAACCAACCCTTTAACGTGAGGGTTTTTATAAGATAGGGCTCTCTTATATTTACGATGTTCTTGAAGAGGACGTCTCATGTTCGTTACGGCATTAGTATTTGAAGTACTTATTTAACTTTCAAATGACAAAGTTAATTCATCGTTCAGACAAGAAACAAGATAAAAACAAAAGGATTTCATTTTTGTTTTATTCCTTCTATTTTCAAAAAGTACATAACCATTTGCTATGGTGAAAAGAAATTGCCATTACTTGTGGCTAACTTGTAAACTTGTTTCTACGGGGATGGTCGCGCAGTCCCCAGTCCCGATGATGCAATTATGTTTTCGGTTTATTATTTCCCGGTTGACGTGGTAGTCATTGTTGCCGTATCCTCATATCATTTCCCCCCAGTGTTCGAATGCGAAGAGTGAGAATTGGAATACTGGAAGTCTTGTATCTTCAAAGATTCCACTAATGAATTGCTAGATAATCCTTAACTTGGTAACACATTTTACTTTCCCTCAGGAATTTATGCTATCGCACGAAGAACTATCTAACAACCCTCTAGTGGTTTGTGCTCGTGAACGGTTGGGTAACCTTTGCTCAATAGCAAACTTAACTTTCCGATAGGAATTTGCTATAGAGCAAAAGATTATCTACCCGTCCCCGAGTGGATCTTTGCTTGTGTGCCTTGCTATTAAATGTCTTATTGATTTTGTCTTTGTAGTAGGTTTTCTGTTATTGCCTCGTTAAAAACCTTGCCAGAAAAACCCAATTGGGACAAAAACTGAACGAAGGGAAAAAGAGTGCAGCACATACTTTCTGATCGGATAATGTTCATCAGCAATAATATCTTTTGAGATGTGCCACGTTCCAATTGCTAGGCAACGTTTCTCCATTTTTGTTTTCCAACTCGTATGAACCTTTCCCACTGATAGCTGAAATTCGGTAGGGACCTTCCCACGTTGGACCTAGCTTCCCCGCATTGAGCTCCCGAGTGTTTTGAGTTACTTTTCTTAGGACCAAATCTCCTACTTTGAAATAACAGAGGTTGGCTCTTCGATTATAAAATCGCTCCATTCTTTGCTTTTGAACGGCCATTCTTGCATGCGTCAAGTCCCTGCGTACATCGAGCAACTCCAAGTTGACTAACATTACTTCGTTGTTCGATTCTTCATCTGGCTGGAAATATCTTAAGGTGGGTTCCCCTACTTCCACCAAGATTAAAGCTTATGCACCGTATACGAGGGAAAAAGGGGTTTCCCCTGTGCTTGACTTGGTCGTAGTTCGGTATGCCTATAGAACTCCGGGTAATTCCTCGGGCCAATTACCCTTAGCCACTTCCAACCTTTTTCTTGAGGTTTTTAATAATCACTTTGTTTGTTGACTCTGCTTGACCGTTTACGCTCGTATGATAGGGTGAAGATGTGATCCTCTTTATTTTTAAATCTTCGAGGAACTTTGTAACTTTTGCGCCGATAAACTGTGGCCCATTGTCGCATGCTATCTCTTTTGGTATTCCGAACCTCCAAATTATATTTTCCCACAAGAAATCCACCCTTTTGCATTCTCCGATCTTCTAATAAGGACCTGTTTCCATCCACTTAGAAAAATAGTCAGTCAAAATTAAAAGAAATCTTACCTTTCCTGGAGCCGGTTGCAGTGGTCCGACAATGTCCACCCCCCATTTCATGAACGTCCACGGGGACAAAATCGAATGTAAGGGTTCTTCCGGTTGATGCACCAGTGGTGCGTAGCGTTGGCACTAATCACATTTTCGTGCGAAGTCTTTGGCGTCTTGTTCCATGTGGGGCCAATAATATCCTGCCCTTACCAACTTCAGCACTAAGCAATCTGCGCCCGAGTGGTTGCCGCATATCTCTTTATGAACCTCTCTCATGACATAGTTAGCTTCGGATGCCCCTAAGCATCGGGCCAGCGGGCCTTGAAAAGATTTTCTATATAATTGGCCTCACTTGAAGCTATATCGCGTTGCTTTGGCGCGCATCACCCGGGATGCTTTGGGGTCTTCGGATAGCTTCCCGTGCTCGAGATAATCGATGATTTCATTTCTCCAGTCCCAGACCAAATTAGTCGAATTTACCTCATAGTAACCATCTGTATCCAGGACTGAGTTCATCATTTGTACTATCGTCCTGGACTCCAATCCTTTTATTTCCGTCGATGATCCTAGGTTTGCCAATGTGTCTGCTTCTGCGTTATCCTCCCTTAGGATATCATTAGGAGTGGAAAACGGCGGGTCGGGTTGGATATGATTCGGGTCGAAAATGGGTAATGAAAAAACGGATAAATTATCCGACCCGATCCATATTTAATACGGATAAAAAACGGGTTAATCGATGGATAATATGGGTAACCATATTATCCATGACTTCTTGAATATGAATAATTTTGGGAGAATTCCTAGTCTGCCAAACTTAAGGAACCCCCAATTTGAAGCTTTACAAATGTAAAATTTAAACTCATTAGTTATCCATTGGTTACCTATTTTTTAAATGGATAATATGGTTCTTATCCATATTTGACCTGTATTTAAAAAGTTCATTATCCAACTCATTTTTAATGGATAATATGGGTGGTTAACTGTGTTCTTTTAACTATTTTGTCACCCCTAGATATCAGTAATTGACCACTCCTGGAATCGCGCCAACAGAGCTTAAACCTTTACCATGTATTGTCGCATGCGCTCCTCTTTGGTGTCAAAGATCCCATAGACCTAATTTACCACCAGCTGTGCATCGTAATTGATTTCTATGACCTCAGAATCAAGTCCCCGGGCCAATTCAAGCCTTGCAATCAAAGCTTCATACTCTGCTTCATTGTTAGTTAAAGGGACCGTTCTGATGGCTTACCATAGGGTTTCCCCCGAAGGCGTGATTAAGACTATACCGAGCTTGGACCCTTTTACATTGGAAGCTCCATTCGTAAATAAGTTCCAAACCTCTAATGTTGATTCCGACACCACTACTGCCTCCTTGGTTGCCAAAGGCAATAATCCCAGACTGAAATCGGCAACGAAGTCAGCCAAGACTTGCGACTTAATTACAGTCCTTGGTTTATATTATATGTCAAATTCAATCATTTCGAAGGCCCATTTGTCCAATCTACCCAAGAGCTCGGGTTTATGGAGGATGTTCCGCAAAGGGAAAGTAGTCACCATGGCTATCGGGTGGCATTAGAAGTAAGGCGTCAACTTGCGAGTGGAGACTACGAGAGCTAAGCCCAGTTTCTCCAAATGTGGGTAGCGAGTTTCTGCTCCCGTTAAAGTTTTACTAATATAATAAACTAGAGATTACGTACCTTCGTCCTCTCGGACTAAAACCGCACTTACCGCAACTTCCGAGGCCGCGAGATAAACTAGCAACATTTTACCTTCTTTTGGTTTTGAAAGCAATGGAGGGCTTGACAAGTACTTCTTTAAATTCCTCAAAACCTGCTGTCACTCCGGGGTCTATTCAAAATTATTTTTCTTTTTTAGTAGTGCGATGAAACGATGACACTTTTTTGATGATCGGGAAATGAACCTGCTCAAAGCTGCCAATCTCCCCGTAAGCCTTTGGACTTCCTTCACATTTGATAGTTGGTACGGGATGTCTTCTATGGCCTTGATCTTATCGGGGTTTACCTCAATTCCCCTTTGTGATACCAGAAATCCCAGAAATTTACTAGAGCTGACCCCGAACGCTCATTTTGCAGGATTAAGTTTCATATTATGCTTCCTTAGGATGTCGAAAGTTTCTTCCATATGTTTAAGATGATCACTTGCATTTAAAGACTTAACGAGCATATCATTTCATAGTTTTTCCTATTTATTTTTCAAACATCTTGTTCATGAGCCGTTGATAAGTGGCTCCGGCATTTTTCAACCCGAAGAGCATCACATTGTAGCAATATGTACCGAAATTCGTTATAAACAAAGTCTTTTTCTAATCCTCTGGGTTCATCTTAATTTGGTTGTACCCGGAATAAGCATCGAGGAAACTCATTAACTCATGACCGGTAATGGCATCAATTATTTGATCGATGTTTGGCAGTGGGAAAGAGTCTTTCGGGCATGCCTTATTAAGATATTTATAATCTACGCACATGCGACACTTATTGTTCTTCTTAGGAACTACTACTACATTGGCTAACCAGTCTGGATATCTTACCTCTCGGATCGAACTGATATTAAGTAAGCGGGTTACCTCTTATTTGACGAATTTATTCCTGGCTTCGGCAATCGGGTGTTTCTTTTGTCTTACCGGAGGTACGTTGGGATCCAAGCTTAACTTGTGTATGGCTACCTTTGTCGGTATGATTGTCATATCCTCATGCGACCATGCAAAACAATCGGCGTTAGATTTAAGGAATTTAATAAAGTTAGACCTGAGTTCTAGGTGCAGTCTTGTCCCCAACTGGAATTTCCTTTCTAGGAATTCCTTGAATAATGCCACTTGATCCAGCTCTTCCGCTGTGGACAGCGTTGCATCCGTCTCTTCTGGAACTTAGAAATATCTCGGCACCTGATAATATTACGATGCCTCTGCCCCCGGGCTAACTTCATCTAGTTCGTGAAATAGGTGCTGGTCCCTGTAATTGCTATGCCACGTGTTCCTTTCCTTTGCTACTGGAGACCAAAATTGCATTCATCTCTGTTGCCGCCGGTTGATCACCCCTTATCTACTTAATTCCTTCGGGCGTTGGATGGTACAACTTTCATCTCGTGCAACCATGGCCTTCTCAGAATGATGTTGTATCCCATATCACCATCTACCACTTCGAAAAGAGTTGTTTTATTTACTCTTTTGGCATTCGTGAGTAATAAGATTTCTCCTCGGGTTGTCACGCTTGTGAGGTTGAATCCGTCGAGGAGCTTTGTGGTCGGAATAATTCTTCCGGTGAGTTTATCTTGCTCCAATACTCTCCATTGTATGATATTAGCCGAACTTCCTATATCTATTAGAACACGTTTAATCTTAAAGTCTAGCACATTTAAAGAAATTACAAGTGCATCGTTGTATGGTAACAACAATCTGTCTGCGTCCTCCTCCATAAAAGTGATATCGTCTTCCCGAAGCCTTTTGCTATGAGTTATTGATACTTTCATCTTCTTTGCTGCTAAAAAGGTGACCCGATAATCTCGTTCCCTCCGAAGATCATGTTGATTATTTGGCGCGGGGGATCTTCTCCTGCTTTCGAGGGTTTTGCGTTGTCCCGGTTACTACCATAATTGTTCTTAGCTCGGTCACTTAAGAATTCTCTGAGGTGACCATTCTTTAATAATATTATCACTTCTTCCCGAAGGTGTCGGCAGTCCCCTGTCCAGTGGCCATTTGTCTAATGGTATTCACACCACAAGTTGGGATCCCTCTAACTCGGATCAGATCTCATCGGTTTAGGGAACCATGCTTCTTTTATGTTTCTCATGGCCGACACCAATTCCACTATACTGACATTGAAGTTGTATTCTGATAACTTGGGGTAAGAAGGATCCCATGATCCTGACGCTTCTTTATCCTGCAGTGATCGATTGTTCCGACCGTGATTAGTCCTCCTGTCAACGTCAAACTTATCCACTATCCGAAAACCTCTGCTACGGCCTTCAGTCCATTCGTAGTGCAAAAATCGGCCCCTCGAAGTTCGTCTGTCCGTGTCATAATCATCCTTTTATTTTTCCCTGTTCTTTTCTCGTCCTTTGGTCAATGATGGAAAACCAACCTGATCATCTTCGATCCTTATTTTTTATTTGTACTAGTTGTGGACATCCGCCCAGGTCGTTGCTTGAAACTCGAGCAGGCTTTCCTTCAGTTTTTTGCAAAGCATCTGAACTCCTCGAATTCAATCCCTTGGTGAATGCTTCAGCCGCCCATTCATTCGGGACAGCCAGGAGCAACTGTCACGACCCAAAATCCAACTAGTCATGATGGCACCTAACCTTACCCGCTAGGTAAGCCCAATAACAATAATCTGATTCAATTAATATTTAACTGACTCTAATTCACTCCCCAAGGACTGGTAGTATAAATTATGAGCTTCTAAAATTAGAAATTACAAAGCTGGTATGAAATAAATACATCATCTATTCAAAATATGCATAAACATATTTTTATAAATCTAAGGCTACCATGAACAAGGGGTAGCTACAACCAGAACGCATGTATGTCTTCAAATCCGGCTCCCGTCGATCACAGCAACATCAGCATCCAATATTTGCACGCAAGGTGAAGAAGTATAGTATGAGTACAACCGACCCCATGTACTCAATAAGTAACAAACCTAACCTTAGGTTGAAAGTAGTGACGAGCTCGTACCAAGGTCAAAGTACAACTTCCATAGCCAACAATAGTTCATAACAATATAAAACAAGTAATACCCGAAGTAACTCAGAGATAAAATGCTCAATAAAATCATGATTTCTGAAAATAGTTATGTCTTTCAAGTACATCAGTGAAAACCTAAATCGTTTACTGAAGTTGCCAAAAATATGAGTAAGTTTGAAAACAGTAAATTTCCCAAAAATCCTTTCAATAATAAATAAGATGTCTCGTTTTCTTTCCAGATAGCCAGTGTAAAACAAATGCATCACTATGCCCATATATCAACATGTGTGAGAAGTCATGAATGACGTGATATCGTACAATATGAGAAAAATACATCTCTATGCTTGTATGTCAGGTGTGCATGTCAATGCAATGTATCTCAGAGATGAACCCATGTACTCACACTCTCAGAGTACTCAATCTCACTTTCTCACCCATTCCACTCATCATGCTCAATAGCTCGGTACTGTATATAGCCATTCCGGCCCAGGGAAGATCCATCCTGGAAAATATACACATCAACTTATCATCAGTCACTCAGTATCGAGTAGGGCCAATCCAGCCCATGGAGAAGATCCATCTCCAGGTATATAATGCTTCGGACAAGATCCATGTCTAGGGAAGATCCATCCCTTAATAATATCAATCGCGCTCACTGGGGTGTGCAAACTCCGGAGGGGCTCCTTTAACCCAAGCGCTATAAACCGCACGGACAACTCACGTGTTGCACGGACAATTCACGTGCTATAGTATCAATATCTGGATCCACACGGACAACTCACGTGCTGCACGGACAACTCACGTGCTATATAAAGCCTATAAGGCCTGCTGCAGGCGTGCAGCCCCGATCCATATAATAATAATAATAATAATAATAATAATAATAATAATAATAATAATAATAATAATAATAATAATAATAATAATAATAATAATAATAATAATAATAATAATAATAATAATAATAATAATAATAATAATATATAAAGCCAATCTGGCTTGCTACGCCGCGCAGCTCGATCCCATAATTATCCTCACAATCAGGCCCTCGGCCTCACTCAGTCATCAATCTCTCCAGTCTCTCGGGCTCACAATGTCATAAAACTAGCCCAAAATGATGATATGATGCATCAATAGATAACAATAAAGACTGAGATATGATATGCAATGAAATGAATATGACTGAGTATGAAATTTCAATTTAAACAAATAATTCACAACAATATGACCTATGTGGGTCTCAATAATACTGGCACATAGCCTCATCATGATTTTTAATATGAATTCTCAGCTTAATTTCTTTAACACATAAAACAGCATGGAAAATGCAAAGATTATTTGACTACAGAATTCTACGGAAATAATTACGTCATAATTTCTATGGCGCACGCCCACACGCCCGTCACCTAGCATGTGCGTCACCTCCAAACAATTCACATAATATATACATTCAGGGTTCATACCCTCAGCTCCAAGATTAGAAGAGTTACTTCCCTCGAACAAGCCGAATCCAATGTCGAGCAAACTAAATAATGCTCCAGAAATTTCATTCTGCGCGTATCAACTTCTGAACTGCTCGAATCTAGTCACAATTAATTTGATTCAGTCAACACAAATTATAAGAATTTATTCCATATCAAAATACTAATCTTTTCACAAAATTCAAAATTAAACTCAAAAATCGTTCGTGGGGCCCACGCCTCGGAACCCGACAAAAGTTATAAAATATGAACACCCATCCAACCACGAGTCCAACCATACAAATTTCACCAAATTCCGACATCAACTTGACCCTCAAATCTTCAAATTAAACCAAGAGGGTTTTCATAATTTTCCAACTTAATTCACCAATTAAAAATTAAAAACAACCATGGATTCGGGTAATTTGACCAATATTGAGTTAAAAACATTTACCCCATTGTTTTTCTTGAAAATCTCCCAAAAATCTCCTCTTCCCGAGCTCTAAATCGGAAAAAATTCAGAACTTAAATACTCTGCCCAATCATTTCTTCTATGCGATCGCGGCCCAAGTCCCGCAATCGCTAAGCACACATTTCCACTACCAAAAATTGACCCTATGCAACCACGGAATAGTTCACGCGATCGCGAAGCACAAACGAAACTGCCCCCAAATTTGGCCTTCGCGAACGCGGTTGAATCCACGCGAATGCGGATCACTGATGCACAAACCTACGCGATCGCGGACTGATCCACGCGATCGCGAAGAGCAACTTTGCGTGCCCCCCTGGTGCCTTACTTCCTCTTCGCGAACGTGGCATTGCCCACGCGTTCGCGATGCGTTCTCTCTTCCCAGCTACGCGATCGCGATTCTACCCATACGATCGCATAGAACAAAACTCAGCAGCCCCAATTAACCCTACGTGAACGCACACCTTCTCACGCGATTGCGTAGAAGGAAACCAATTAGAGATATCAGAAAATTTCCAGCATCACTCCAAGTCTAAAAATTGATCCATTAACTATCCGAAACTCACCCGAGGCCCTCGGGACCTCAACCAAATACACCAACAAGTCCTAAAATATCACACGAACTTAGTCGAGCCCTCAAATCATATCAAACGACATCAAAAACACAAATCGCACTCCAATTCAAGCCTAATGAAAAACTAACAATTTCCAACTTCTACTTTCAATGCCGAAACCTATCAAATCAAGTCCGATTGACCTCAAATTTTGCACACAAGTCATAAATGACATAATGGAGTATTCCAATTTTCAGAATCAAATTCTGGCCCCGATATTAAAAAGTCAACTCCCCGGTCAAACTTCCAAACTTAAATTTCTATTTTAGCCATTTCAAGCCTAATTTAGCTACGGGCTTTCAAATAATTTTTCGGACATGCTCCTAAGTCCAAAATCACCATACGGAGCTATTCGAATCATCAAAACTCTATTTCGGGGTTGTTTACACATAAGTCGACATCCGGTAACTATTTTAACCTAAGCTTTAAGCCTTGGATTTCATTCTTCCAAACTAACTCCGAAATACTTGAAAACCAAAACCGACAATTCACACAAGTCATAATACATTGTATGAAGGTATTCAAGACTTAAAATAGTAGAATGGAGCATAAATTCCCAAAACAACCAGTCGGGTCGTTACATTCTCCCCCACTTAAACATACGTTCGTCCTCGAACGTGCCAAGAGTTGTTTCCAATCCATCGAATCACTATTCCACCTTACCACACATATACCCGGGGGGTGATCCCACGCCACCTTATTCCATATAGGCCTGACAACACAACACAATTGAAGATCATTACTTTAACCTTAGTCCATAAAACACTTGGAATTCAATTCCTAACATTCTGAATTTCTTACAAGACTCGAATCTCATATTTACATACTGTATAAGTCTGAACAAGCTGCATCGAGCCATAACCACGAATACAATCACATAACATACTACACCACTTGCATGCTCGTAGCACCATTCCCGATCACAGTAACTACTCCAAAACCAACCCGGTACTGATATTAAACCCCATATAAAAAAAACCGCGTTCCAAAACTTTCGTACACTGCTGATAATGAAAGAAACACGTGGAAATCTCATCACCCCTTATCAGATCAACATGTCATGGAGCACTCTTGCCCCAACTATAACCATAATCACTTTCTAAGTCGACTTTCAATATTATACTCCCGAATATACCTTAATCAAACCTGATAATACCGATTCTAGGTCCAATGGCCTTATATTATTAAACACAACTATCCCACAGACACGCCAAATCAATATAACTCCAGCCACCACTGCGCAATCCGTGTACCCAAATATGGAAGATGTCTCAAGAAAGAGAACCACATTGCAAGTTCAACAAACACCACCACAACCACAATGTTACAACCAACTCCTCAAATTTCGTGAAGAGGATAACCGTAGGCGCATGTGTACAATTGTAGAGGAAGGAAATTAATGAATTAGATAAATTATCATAGAAATAAAATTTCCACACACGGCACGGACAACTCACGTGCCAATAATATGAATCGCCTGGCATGGTCACAGGCCTCCAGTCCCAGCATATCATACATGAGCAATTAAACAAGTACACTTGTATATGATAATAAAATAAGATTCTCATGCTCCTGGACTGGTATAAATAACACGCCATAGTGTAAGCATGTGCAAAGTCTTCTATCACACTTCAAATCGGTAATTTAACGCAGAAATAGTAACTACCCCATTTATTCAGGGAATTAGCCTCTTTGTAACCTCAAGTGTAGCCCAGATAGTTCTCCACAAAGGTAAGAATACGAGAAACGTTATAACATTACGCTTAGCAGTCAACTCTAGGCATATCATAGCCTAAGCATTCTTTCGAGTATAAATACCTGCCCCAATGCACGCACATTGGCTCAAACCTCACATATATGCACACTTATAGCGCGTAGCTATCATAAATAATTAACGCAACTAGTGCCTCCACTGAGTTAAAATAAAATACTCACCTCAAATAGGCTGCAACCCGAAACAATATACTTCTGAAAACTCCCAGTCTCCAAATTCATCGAACACATGAATCACCGTAACTGATCCCATCTCCAACACTAGAATGACTAACACATCGTCCATTCACGATAATCCCATGAGGAATACTTTTATAATTCTTCCGTGCCACATAGCAATAATTTGAATATCAGCAGTCTATCAACCAGGTGAGTACTGCAATACCGATGAACATTCGTAAGTCAAAACACAACGCGCCTTCTGAAATGCGCACCCTTCTCAGGAATTACCGAGCAGTTATAACATTCATCGAAATATCTGAAACTGACCATGCTGTCCAACATTCGTTACCTTCTCTTCAAGACTGAATTGTCACCTTGTACATATAAATCCTAATCCCGCACAACACACCACATCTATTATGCCAACATGTGACAAGCACAAGAATCCCATTATCAACTCTAAGTTACCAGCAAATTACATACCCAGTTAGTTAGAAGCCTTCCTCTTGCTTCCTTCCAGGAGGAAATCACAATACACAGCACGTTTCCCACACCAATAGAAAATATCTGGTTCAAACCATGGTAGAAACCATCAAGAACACTTTGAAATCCATCTGCACATAACAAAACTATTATAACTAAATCCCTCTAGCTCGACCAAACCACGTAGGTCACCAAAACTCAAGAATATTGCCACCAAAACATCTGTAGAGTCTCACCACATCATAATTACCCCTATAAATACCACAACCGAAACACCCACTCTGAAAATACCTTATTTGAGTCTAAGGTCATTTCATTCACCTTCCTGATACCGAAATATAAAATCCATAATGATATACAAAAATGCCACAAGTCTCGACACCATACAACTTAAATCTCAGATTTTAGCCATAAACAAATCCGCCAAAAATTCTCAATTGTTACATATTAATCTTGAATCCATTAGAACTTTCTCGAGAGTCATCCACTCTGCTCAAATATCAATTGCACTGCCCAAATGGGCCGAAAGACACATGCCCCATTAGCACAACAACACCCAAAGAAGTGTCCCTGCCTTAACACCTCCAATCAAATTCATACTCCGTGCTTACTACATCCTTCACAAATAACAACTCATTCATTCCATGATTTTCATATATTCATAAGTGCAATATAACCCGTATCCAGGAATTTTCTTATTTGAGTCATCCTCGATCTCAACCTCTGCAAGTCATAACTAACCCACAAGTATGCCTCAGCCCAAAACTAAACCTTTACATATAACCATGAAATTGAATTGTTAATAGCAGGCTCCCCACTTGGCTCAAAGCCATAGATTAAAACACTCTATAACTCACAATACCCATACTCTATTGCTACCTTAATACCGTAGTCAATTCAACGAAAATTCTTCTCAGGCCCATGCAACACTAACCATAAAATACCTCAATCTTCCGCTAATCTCGCATTCATTCTCTTGACAGTCAAGTCAACTTTCTCAACTAGATTCAAATTCAAATCTCAACACATATAACCTGCTGGTATAAAAGAAAATCTCCAATTAACATTATAAGAAACACACCTACGTAGATTACTCTGCAGGAGATAACCCGCCTACTTAGCCTCAAATTGGCATCTTGTTATACCCTTTCGCATCCACAATTACTATGCAATCACTTATTCTTCCTGAGTCCAAACTCATTAACAAGACATGAAAATCTAATTCTCTCCACAATTAAACTACATGACAGATCCTTCAACACACACACAATTCGAGACTGTACATCACATCAAAAATAAATCAAGCACCCAATGGCCCTCTTTACATTCCAAGGAAACACTTCTCGTCACATTCACATCATCTTAACACATCCCGCAGTTACATCATACTCATCACAAAGCCATTTCGCCGCTCATCGAGCCACAAATTCCACTCGTAGGGACATTACCAGACATATGAGTCCAAATGTACAAGTTACAACTGAAGCTACCGAGCTTAAGCTGCGGTTCAACCATGGCCTCAAGTCCTCCAGACTGGCCCATCAACAAAACACAGAATACTCATCTCGTACATCATCCCTGAAATCACAAGCCGATGATACACAGCTAATATCGAGCACTCACATGCGCACATGAATGCATGGAAGGAATTCAAAGAGTTATATTTCAAGTTGAATCAATTCGGCACGATAAGGAAAGAAAGATGGGAAATTATCCTAAATGCCCTGTAGACTCTCGAAGATAAGTATGGATGGCATCATATCGATCCGTAAGATTCTACTTGACACTTGCTCATGACTTGTAGAACCTATGAACCTAGAGCTCGGATACCACCTTGTCATGGTCCAAAATCCAACTAGCCGTGATGGCACCTAACCTCACCCACTAGGTAAGCCCAATAACAATAATCTGATTCAATTAATATTTAAATGACTCTAATTCACTCCCTAAGGACTGGTAGTACAAATCATGAGCTTCTAAAATTAGAAATTACAAAGCTGGTATGAAATAAACACATCATCTGTTCGAAATGTACATAAACAGATTTTTATAAATCTAAGGCTATCATGATTAAGAGACAGCTACAGCCAGAATGTAGGTACATCTTCAAATCCAGCTCCTGTCGATCACAGCAACATCAGCATCCAATATCTGCACGCAAGGTGCAGAAGTGTAGTATGAGTACAACCGACCCCATGTATTCAATAGGTAACAAACCTAACCTTAGGTTGAAAGTAGTGATGAGCTCATACCAAGGTCAGAGTCCAACTTCCATAACCAACAATAGTTCATATACAATAAAACAAGTAATACCCGAAGTAACTCAGAGATAAAATTCTCAATAAAAACATGATTTCTGAAAATAGTTATGCCTTTCAAGTACATCAGGGAAAACCCAAATCGTTTACCGAAGTTACCAAAAATATGAGTAAGTTTGAAAACAGTAATTTTCCCTGAAATCCTTTCAATAATAAATAAGATGTCTCCTTTTCTTTCCAGATAGCCAGTGTAAAACAAATGCATCACTATGCCCATATATCAACATGTGTGAGAAGTCATGAATGACGTGATATCGTACATCATGATGAAAATACATCTCTATGCATGTATCTCATGTGTGTATGTCAATGCAATGTATCTCAGAGATGAACTCATGTACTCACACTCTCAAAGTACTCAATCTCACTTTCTCACACATTCCACTCATCATGCTCAATCACTCGGTACTGTATATGGCCAATCCGACCCAGGGAAGATTCATCCCGGAATATACACATCAACTAATCATCAATCACTCAGTACTGAGTAGGGCCAATCCAGCCCATGGAGAAGATCCATCTCCATGTATATAATGCTTCGGACAAGATCCATGTCCAGGGAAGATCCATCCCTCAATAATATCAACCGCGTTCACTAGGGGTGTGCAGACTCCAGAGGGGCTCCTTCAGCCCAAGCGCTATAAACCGTACGGGCAACTCAGGTGCTATAGTATCAATATTTGGATCCGTACGGACAACTCACGTGCTACACGGATAACTCACGTGCTATAGTAAGCCAATAAGACCTGCTGCAGGCGGGCAACCCCGATCCACATAATAATAATAATAATAATAATAATAATAATAATAATAATAATATATATAATATATATATATATATATATATATATAAAGAGCCAATATGGCTTGCTGTGGCGTGCAGCCAGATCCCATAATTATCCTTACAATCAGGCCCTCAGCCTCACTCAATCATCAATCTCTCTAGTCTCTCGGGCTCAAATCTTCAAATTAAACCAAGAGAGTTTTCATAATTATCCAACTTAATTCACCAATTAAATGTTAAAAACAACCATGGATTCGGGTAATTTGACCAATATTGAGTTAAGAACACTTACCCCGTTGTTTTCCTTAAAAATCTCCCAAACATCGCCTCTTCCCGAGCTCCAAATCGGTAAAAATGGAAAATGGAACGAAATCCCTTTTTCAGAACTTAAAATCTCTGCCCAGTCATTTCTCTTATGCGATCACGGCCCAAGTCCCGCGATCGCTAAGCACACATTTCCACTGCCCCTATGCGATCGTGGAATAGTTCATGCGATCGCAAAGCATAAACGAAACTGCCCCCAAATTTGGCCTTCGCGAATGCGGATCACTGATGCACAAACCTACGCGATCGTGTACTGATCCACGCGATCACGAAGAGCAACTTTGCGTGACCCCTTGGTTCCTTATTCCCTCTTCGTGAACGCGGCGTTGCCCACATGTTCGCGATGCGTTCTCTCTTCCCAGCTACGCTATCACGATTCTCCCTACGCGATCGCATAGAACAAAACTCAGCAGCCCCAATTATCCCTACGTGAATGCACACCTTCTCACGCGATCGCGTAAAAGGAAACCAAATACAAATATCAAAAAATTTCCAGTATCACTCCAAGTCTAAAAATTGATCCGTTAACCATCCGAAACTTACCCGAGCCCTCGGGACCTCAACCAAATACACCAACAAGTCCTAAAATATCATACGAACTTAGTAGAGCCCTCAAATTACATCAAACAACATCAAAAACACAAATCACACTCCAGTTCAAGCATAATGAAAAACTAACAATTTCCAACTTCTACCTTCAATGCCGAAACCTATCAAATCAAGTCCGATTGACCTCAAATTTTGCACACAAGTCATAAATAACATAATTGAGGTATTATAATTTTTAGAATAGGATTCCGCCCTCGATATCAAAAAGTCAACTACCCGGTCAAACTTCCAAACTTAAATTTGTATTTTAGCCATTTCAAGCCTAATTTAGCTACGGGCTTCCAAATAATTTTTCGGACACGCTCCTAAGTCTAAAATCACCATACGGAGCTATTGTAATTATCAAAACTCTATTTCGGGGTCGTTTACACATACGTCGATATCCGATCACTATTTTAACTTAAGCTTTAAGCCTTGGATTTCATTCTTCCAAACTAACTCCGAAATACCTGAAAATCAAAACCGGCAATTCACACAAGTCATAATACATCGTATGAAGGTATTCAAGACTTCAAATAGTAGAAAGGAACATAAATGCCCAAAACGATCGGTCGGGTCATTACAGCAACATTCTCTCCTTCTGGAATCGGGTAACGAACTCTCGTAGCAGCTCAGACTCTCCTTGCACAATCTTGAATATGTCGGCCTTTCAGGCCTATACTTTTCTGGCCCTGGCATGAGCCTTGATGAAAGAGTCTGTGAGGATTTCAAAGGAGTCTATAGAATGCTCGGGTAACAACGAACACCATGTCAACACTCCCCTCATGAGGGTTTCTCCAAATTTCTTTAGCAACACAGATTCAATTTCATGATGAGTTAAATTATATCCCTTCACCGCCGTTGTCTAGGTGCTAATATGCTCCTGGAGGTATGAAGTTCCGTCATACTTTGGCACTTCAAGTATTTTGAACCGCTTCGGGATTAGCTATGGTGCCGCACTTGGTTTGTATGGAAATTGAATATACCTTTTTGAGTTCGGACCTTTCAGCACTGGTGGCACGCCCGGGATCTGGTCCATGCGGGAGTTCACTTCCCTCATAAATCGTAAAAGTTCATTCTTGGAAGGATCATTCTTGTTATTGAGGCCGAATCTGCTCCCCTCGCCCCATCGGAGCCAATTTCACCCCTGGGAGTGTTGTTGTCGACCCTCTGCGTTGTTTGATTTGCGGGAGCCCCGGGAGGAATCAGATCTCGTCTATTTGCATTATTCGAAGTCCTCGACAGTGCTTGATTCAACTCCATCATAGCCTTATCCTGTCGCGTGAGGTGGCCTAGAATGATAGCTTGTTGCTCTTGCAAGACCCTTACCACGTCAACGGCATGTTCCTCATCAGCATCATCGGGAGTTGTCTCCTGAACATGTCGAGGATATTGTCTGTCATGTACCAATATGGTGCAATTTCCCTCATTATGGGTGTCACTGATTTAGTCCTCTAAATGAGGTTGATCCCCTCAGATATCGGGGTTGTGCATGTTGTTAACAGTGTTATCTTCCTTTTCTTATGATTTTTTCTAAGACAAAATAATCAAAACACGTTAGTAAAAAAGGCAAGGATCAGTTTAATTGCACGATTGTCTAGGCCCCACGGTAGTGCAAAACCGTTTACCCGTAAAATGATACAGTTGAATTTATACGTGGTTTCTAGACAAGTGAATTAATTTGATCCTGAAATAATAAAATAATCGAAGAATTATGTAGTACTTAGCCTTAGGATGTAGACGAAATAGCAGAAGCAACAATGTAACGACCCGATCGGTCGTTTTGAGTATTACAACCATGTTTCCCCATTTACTGCTCAAAATGGGCTTTACAGTTGTTGTGTGACTTGCCGGGGTAATTGGTTCGGGTCCGGTGAGGTTTTGGAATGAATTGGAACACTTAGTTCCAAGGTTTAAAGCTTAAGTTAAAATAGTGACCGAATATCGACTTATGTGTAAACGACCTCAGAATTTAATTCTGATGATTCCAATAGCTCCGTATGGTAATTTTGGACTTAGGAGCATGTCCGGATAATTATTTGAAGGTCCGTAGTGGAATTAGGCTTGAAATGCCGAAAGTTGAATTTTTTAGAAGTTTGACCGGGGGGTGACTTTTTGATATCGAGATCGGAATCCGATTTTGAAAATTGAAATAGTTTCGATATGTCATTTATGACTTGTCTGCAAAATTTGAAGTCATTCTAGATTGATTTGATATATTTCGGCACAAGATATAGAATTTGAAAGTTCAAAGTTCATTAGGCTTGAATTGAGGTGCAATTCGTAGTTTTAGCATTGTTTGATGTGATTCGAGGCTTCGACTAAGTTCGTATGATGTTTTAGGACTTGTTGGTATAATTGGTTGACGTCCCGAGGGGGCTCGGGTGAGTTTCGGAGTGGTTTCGGACCATTTCTACGCCATTTTTAGTTGTTGGTTTCTGCCTACAGAGGTGTGCATCGCGATCACGAACATTGGGTCGCGTTCGCGAAGAGCAAACAGCAGTTTGGAACCTTGTGAATCGCGATCACGGAAGATCTTTTGCGATCGCATAGAATAAAATCTCTGCTGCACTGACCCGACTTTGGAAGCTTATATCTCGCAATCTATAAAGAATTTGGAGATGATCCAAAAATGAAAGTTGTATCCTTTTATATCTAGTTTTCAGAAATGTAAACCATTTGTCATTTGGAGTTGTGCATAAAAATTTATGGTGGATATACTATAGGCTGTCTGGGAAGAATTTGGAAATCTCTGTTGCATAGGGCTGACTTTGGAACCTTATACCTAACAATGTATAAGGAATTGGGAGATGAGAAACAAATGAAAGTTATAGTCCTTGGTGTCTAGTTTTCACCAACGTAAACCAATTACAATTTGGAATTTTGTACAAAAGGTTATGACTATTATACTAGAGGTTGTCTGGAAGAGTTGGAGAGTTTGTTCTTCGCAATCGCGAAGCATTTACCGCGATCGCGAAGAGAAATTTTGGGGCTGAAAATTTTGTGCTTCGTGATCGCGAAGAGTAAATGCCTGGACAGAAGATATATTTCGAGGTTTCGGCCATTTTAACACATTTGGAGCTATGGAGCTCGAATTGAAGCAATTTTTGAGGTGATTTTCACCATATGGATTGGGGTAAGTGATTCTAACTCGGTTTTGGTTAAATTACACGAATCTATTATTGTTTTTGTCAACAAATTAGTGTTTTGGATTGAAAATAGTAGAAAAATTCATAGACTTTAATTGAGGATTTGAAGGCCGAGTTGCGGTCGGATTTGAGTAATTTTGGTATGGTTGGACTCGTGGTTGAATGGGGGTTCAGATTTTATGAGTTTTATCGGATTCCGAGACATGGGCCCCACGGGTGATTTTTGGGGCGTAATTTCGGATTTTTGGAAAATATTAATATTTTGATATGGAATTAATTCCTATAATTTTTGTGAGCTGAATCAAATTAATTGTGACTAGATTTGAGCCATTCGGAAGTTGATACGCGCAGAATGGAATTTCTGGAGCATTGTTTAGCTTGCTTGACATTGGATTTGGCTTGTTCGAGGTAAGTAACTCTTCTAATCTTGGTGCTGAAGATATGAACCATGAATATATGTATTATGTGAATTGTTGGGAGGTGACGCACATGCTAGGTGACGGGCGTGTGGGCGTGCACTATAGAAATTGTGACATAATTGTTTCTGTGAAATTTTGTAGTTAAATAATCTTGGCATTTTCCATGCGGTTTTATGAGTTAAAGAAATTGAGCTGAAAAGCATATTAAAAATCATGTCGAGGCTATGTGCCAGTATTATTGGGACCCACAGAGGTCATATTGCTGTGAATTATTAGTTATGTTGAAAATTCATACTCAGTCATATTCATTTCATTGCATATCATATCTCAGTTTCTGTTGTTATATATTGATACATCATATCATCATTTTTGGGCTATTCTCATGACATTGTGAGCCCATGAGAGAGAGACTGGAGAGATTGTTAACTAAGGGAGGCCGAAGGCCTGATTGTGAGGATATTTTTGGGATTGGGCTGCACGCCGCAGCAGGCCATATTGGCTTTATATATATTATTACTATTATATGGATTGGGGCTGCCCGCCTGCAGCAAGCCTTATTGGCTTATTATTGCAAGTGAGTTAGTCGTGCAGCACGTGAGTTGGCCGTGCGGATCCTTATATTATTATTTCACGTGAGTTGGCCGTGAAGCACGTGAGTTGGCCGTGCGGATTCTTATATTATTATTGCATGTGAGTTGGTCGTGCAGCACGTGAGTTGGCCGTGCGGATCCTTATATTATTATTCCACGTGAGTTGGTCGTACGGATCCAGATATTTATATTATGGCACGTGAGTTGTCCGTGCAGCATGTGAGTTGTCCGTGCTTATAACGCTTGGGATGAAGGAGCCCCTCATGAGTCTGTACACACACCCAGTGAGCACAGTCATAAACAGGGATCGGGCTGCACGCCGCAAGAGGTATTGTATAGAGCTGAGTGATTGAGTGTGCTGAGCATAGTTAGAGAGAATGCGAGACAGTGAGATTGAGTACTCTGAGAGTGTGAGTACATGAGTATAATCTTTGATATACATTGCATTGACATGCACGCATGACATATATGCATAGAGATGTGTTTTCCTCATGCTATACGATATCACATTATTCATGATTTCTCACACATGTTGACAGATCGGCATAGTGATGTATTTGTTTTACACTGGCTAACTGGAAGGAAAATGAGATATTTATTTATTATTGAAAGGATTTTGGAAAAATTATTGTTTTCAAACTTATTCATATTTTTGGTAACTTTGGTAAACGATTTGGGTTTTCATTGATGTACTTGAAAGGCAGAACTATTTTCAGAAGTCATGATTTAGCTGAGCATTTATTTTTTTGAGTTACTTCTGGTATTACTTGTTTAATATTATTGGTTATAGAAGTTGGACTCTGACCTTGGTACAAGCTCGTTACTACTTTCAACCTAAGGCTAGGTTTGTTACTTACTCGGTACATGGGGTTGGTTGTACCGATACTACACTTCTGCACATTGCGTGCAGATATTGGCTGTCGTTGTTGCTGTGTTCGATGGTTGCCGTATTTGAAGATGTACCTGTGTTCCTATTATAGCTGCCTCTTGTTCAGGGTAGCCTTAGATTTATAAAAGCTCTGTTTATGTATTATTCAAACAGACTATGTATTTATTTTATTTTCGCTTTGTATACTCTATTCTTAGAAGCTCATGATTTGTACTGTCAGTTCTTGGGGAATGTATAAGGTTAAGATAATTATTTACTTAAATTGCTTTAATAATTATTATTGGAATTAGATAATTGAAAGTTGGCTTACCTAGCGGGTTGGGTTAGGTGCCATCACGACTAGTTGGATTTTGGGTCGTGACAAGGTGGTATCAGACCTCTAGGTTCATAGGTTCTACAAGTCATGAGCAAGTGTCTAGTAGAGTCTTGCGGATCAGTATGATGACGTCCATACTTATCTTTGAGAGGCTACAAAGCATTTAGGATATATACTTCCCATCTTTCCTTCTTTATCTTGCGAAATTGATTCAGCTTGAGACATAACTCTTTGAATTCCTTCCACGTATCCGTATGCGCACATGAGCGCTCAGTATCAGTTGTGCATCGTCGGCTTGTGATTCTATGAATGAGGTTCGAGGTGAGTATTATGTGTTTTCCTGATGGGCCAGTCTGGAGGACTTGAGGCCATGGTTAGACAGTAGTTTGAGCTCAGTAGCTTCAGTTGTAAGCTATACAATTGGACTCATATATCCGGTAATAACCCTACAATGGAATTTATGGCTCGATGAGCGGTGGAATGGCTTTGTGATGAGTATGATGTAACTGTGGGATGTGTTAAGACGATTTGAATGTGACGAGAAGTGTTTCCTTGAAATGTAAAGTAAGGCCATTGGGTGCTTGATTTTCGTTTTGATGTGACGTATAGTCTCGAGTGTGAATGTTTTGAAGGATCTTTCACGATTGTTAAAAATTTTGGGACAAATTAAATTCTCATGTCTGGTTAGTGAGTTTGGACTCAGATAGACTAAGTGACTGCATAGTAATTGTGACTGCGAAAGGGTATATCAAGATACCAATTTGAGGTTAAGCAGGTGGGTTATTCCCTGCGGAGTAATCTACGTAGGTGTATTCCTTATGATGTGAGTGGAGAGTTTCTTTTCTGCCAGTGGGGCATATGTGTAGAGATTTGAATTTGAATCTGGCTAAGAAAGTTGACTTGAGTATCAAGAGAATGATTGCGAGCTTAGCGAATGATTTGGGGTATTTTTATGGTTGGCGTTGCATGAATTTGAGAAGAAGTTTCGCTGAATTGACTGTGGAATTATGACAGTAATAGAGTATTGGTATTGTGAGATATGGAATGTTTTAATCTATGGATTTGAGCCAAGTGGGGGAGCCTGCTATTGATTATTCAATTTCATGATTATATGTAAAGGTTTAGTTTTGGCCTGAGGCATATTGGTGGGTCAGTTATGACTTGCAGAAGTTGAGATAGATAATGACTCGAATAAGGAAATTCCTGGATACGGGTTATATTGCACTTATGAGTATATGAAAATCGTGGGATGAGTGAGTTGTTATGGGTGAATGATGTAGTACACACGGAGTATGAATTTGATAGGTGGTGTTAAAGTAGAGTTACTTCTTTGAGTGTTGTTGTGATAATGGGGGACATGTATTTTGGCCCATTTGGGCGGTGCAATTAAATTTGAGCAAAGTGGGTGACTCCCGAGAAAATTCTAGTGGGTATGAGAATTATATATAGCAATTGAGAAAGTTTCGGGACTTGCGTATGGTTAAAATCTGAGATTTTCGTTTGATGGTGCCTGGACTTGCGGGAATTCTATATGACTATGGATTCTATACTTTTATATAAGGAAGGTAAGAAGAACAATTTCAAATTCACATAAGGTATTCTCAGAGTAAGGGTTACAATTGTAGTAGTTTTGAAGGTGCTTAATAAGAGAGTACAATTGCTTATGGGCCGTAGGGCGTTGTGGTTCTATGTTAGGTTGTGGAGGAAAATTCAGAAGGGACTCATAGAAATAGGACAACTGGTAGTAGACTGGACCAGAATGGTAATGGTAGGATCGGTCCTTTGGGTAATTACGATGTGGTAAGACTTTACAGATGTTTTGGTGGCAATATTCTTGGGTTTGGTGACCTGCTTGGCTTGGTTGAGTTGGAGAGATTCGGTCTTGATGGCTTGGTTATGCAAATGGATTTCAAAGTATTCTTGATGGTTTCTACCGGTGTGGAGAACGTGTTGTGTATTGTAATTTCCTCCTGGAAAGAAGTAAGAGAAAGGTTTCTAACTAAAAGGGTATGTAAATTATTGATGACTCAAAGTTGATAATGGGATTCTTGTGCTTGTCACATGATGGCATAATAGATGTGGTGTGTTGTGTGGGATTAAGGTTGGCGTGTGCAAGGTCATAGTTTGGCTTTGAAAGGGAGGTCATAAATTCTTAGAGGGCATAAATAGTTTTCGATGTTTAGATGAATGTTATAACTATTTGGTATTGCGTGACTAGAGTGTACATTTCAGAAGGCGCACAATGTTTTGAATTATTGATATTTCATAGGTATTGTGGCATTTTTCTGGTTGATCGACTGCTGATGTTCAAATTTTGCCTTGTAGCACAGAAGAATTTTAGAAATATTCCTTGTGGGATGATCGTGTATGAGAGATGTGTTAGACATTCGGGCGGTAGAGATGGGACCAGAAATGGTGGTACATGTGTTCTGTGGATTTGGAGACTAGAAGTTGTCAGGAACAAATTGTTTCATGGTTGTGGACTGTGAAGTTGTGGTCGGAGCTAGCCAGATGATAGGATGTATTATGATTCAGTCATTATAGATTTTCGGCGGGATTTTTATCTATTTGTGGGTAACCAGAGTGATTTGGGGGTCCATTGATAGGCCCAATTAGGATGTGTATTCTACACCGAGCTGGGATGGTTGGCTCCATACTGCTATTGTTGAGGGACGTGCCATTCGGTTGATGTTGAACTTATTCGTGTTCTAAAATGATCTGTGAGTTACTCATTTATGCTACGAGGAGTTGTGATTCATTGGTTATGTGCACACATGGTGCATTTTTTATTGGGGGCCTTATGGCAAAATTTGAACAATATGAGCATTTGAGTACATTTGAATTGTTGCGTATGGGTGCAAGGATGGCACGGGTTGTGGCTCTGAGTTATATTGGTGCGGCATATCTGTAGAATAGATGTGTTTAGTAAAATAAGGTCATTGGACCTGGAATAGGTACTATCAGGTTTGAAACGGTATATTCGGGAGGATAATATTGAAATTCGGCTTAGAAAGTGATTATGGTTCTGGTTGGGGCGAGAGAGATCCATGACTTGTTGATCTGATAAGTGGTCCTGATATTTCTGCGTGTTTATTTTATTATCAACAGTGTATGAAGGTTTTGGGATGAAGTTTGATTCGATATGGGGTTTAATACTAGTACTTGGTTGGTTTTGGAGTAGTTACTATGATCAGGAATGGTGCTACGAGCATGAGAGTTGTGTAATATGCTGGGTGATTATATCTGTGGTTATAGTTATAGCTCGTTGCAGCTTGTTCGGATTATACAGTGTGTAGATGTGAGATTCAGGTCTTGAAAAGAATTTTGGATGTTAGAAATTTTGCTCCATAGGTTTTGGGCTAAGGTTAAATTAACGATTTTCAGTTATATTGTGTGGTCAGGCCTATATAGAATAGGGTGACGTGAGATCACCCCAAGTACATGTGTGGTAAGATGGAACAGTGATTTGATGGCTTGTAAACAACTCTTGGAATGTTCGAGGACGAACGTATGTTTAAGTGGGGGAGAATGTAATGACCCGACCGGTCATTTTGAGTATTACAATCTTGTTTCCCCATTTACTGCTCAAATTGGGCTTTACAGTTTTTGTGTGACTTGCTGGGGCAATTAGTTCGGGTCCGGTGAGGTTTTGGAATGAATTGGAACACTTAGTTCCAAGGTTTAAAGCTTAAGTTAAAATAGTGACCGGATGTCGACTTATGTGTAAACGACCTCGGAATTTAATTCTAATGATTCTAATAGCTCCGTATGGTGATTTTGGACTTAGGAGCGTGTCCGAAAAATTATTTGGAGGTCCGTAGTGGAATTAGGCTTGAAATGCCGAAATTTAAATTTTTTGGAAGTTTGACCGGGGATTGACTTTTTGATATCGAGGTCGGAATTCGATTCTAGAAATTGGAATAGTTTCGTTATGTCATTTATGACTTGTGTGCAAAATTTGAAGTCATTTCGGATTGATTTGATGTATTTCGGCACAAGATATAGAATTTGAAAGTTCAAAGTTCATTAGGCTTGAATTGAGGTGCAATTCGTAGTTTTAGCATTGTTTGATGTGATTCGAGGCTTCGACTAAGTTCGTATGATGTTTTAGGACTTGTTGGTATAATTGGTTGACGTCCCGAGGGGGCTCGGGTGAGTTTCGGAGTGGTTTCGGACCATTTCTATGCCATTTTTAGTTGTTGGTTTCTGCCTACTGAGGTGTGCATCGCGATCACGAACATCGGGTCGCGTTCGCGAAGAGCAAACAGCAGTTTGGAACCTTGTGAATCGCGATCACGGAAGATCTTTTGCGATCGCATAGAATAAAATCTCTGCTGCACTGACCCGACTTTGGAAGCTTATATCTCGCAATCTATAAAGAATTTGGAGATGATCCAAAAATGAAAGTTGTATCCTTTTATATCTAGTTTTCAGAAATGTAAACCATTTGTCATTTGGAGTTGTGCATAAAAATTTATGGTGGATATACTATAGGCTGTCTGGGAAGAATTTGGAAATCTCTGTTGCATAGGGCTGACTTTGGAACCTTATACCTAACAATGTATAAGGAATTGGGAGATGAGAAACAAATGAAAGTTATAGTTCTTGGTGTCTAGTTTTCACCAACGTAAACCAATTGCAATTTGGAGTTTTGTACAAAAGGTTATGACTATTATACTAGAGGTTGTCTGGAAGAGTTGGAGAGTTTGTTCTTCGCAATCGCGAAGCATTTTCCGCGATCGCGAAGAGAAATTTTGGGGCTGAAAATTTTGTGCTTCGTGATCGCGAAGAGTAAATGCCTGGACAGAAGATATATTTCGAGGTTTCGGCCATTTTAACACATTTGGAGCAATGGAGCTCGGATTGAAGCGATTTTTGAGACGATTTTCACCATATGGATTGGGGTAAGTGATTCTAACTCAGCTTTGGTTAAATTACATGAATCTATTATTGTTTTTGTCAACAAATTAGTATTTTGGATTGAAAATAGTAGAAAAATTCATAGACTTTAATTGAGGATTTGAAGGCCGAGTTGCGGTCGGATTTGAGTAATTTTGGTATGGTTGGACTCGTAGTTGAATGGGGGTTCAGATTTTATGAGTTTTATCGGATTCCGAGACATGGGCCCCACGGGTGATTTTTGGGGAGTAATTTCGGATTTTTGGAAAATATTAATATTTTGATATGGAATTAATTTCTATAATTTTTGTGAGCTGAATCAAATTAATTGTGACTAGATTTGAGCCGTTTGGAAGTTGATACGCGCAGAATGGAATTTCTGGAGCATTGCATAGCTTGCTCGACATTGGATTTGGCTTGTTCGAGGTAAGTAACTCTTCTAATCTTGGTGCTGAGGATATGAACCCTGAATATATGTATTATGTGAATTGTTGGGAGGTGACGCACATGCTAGGTGACGGGCGTGTGGGCGTGCACTATAAAAATTGTGACATAATTGTTTCTGTGGAATTTTGTAGATAAATAATCTTGGCATTTTCCATGCGGTTTTATGAGTTAAAGAAATTGAGCTGAAAAGCATATTAAAAATCATGTTGAGGCTATGTGCCAGTATTATTGGGACCCACCGAGGTCATATTGCTGTGAATTATTTGTTTTAAATTAAAAATTCATACTCAGTCATATTAATTTCATTGCATATCATATCTCAGTCTCTGTTTTTATTTATTGATACATCATATCATCATTTTTGGGCTATTCTCATGACAATGTGAGCCCATGAGAGAGAGACTGGAGAGATTGATGACTGAGGGAGGCCGAAGACCTGATTGTGAGGATATTTTTGGGATCGGGCTGCACGCCGCAGCAGGCCATATTGGCTTTATAAATTATTACTATTATATGGATCGGGGTTGCCCGCCTACAGCAGGCCTTATTGGCTTATTATTGCACGTGAGTTGGCCGATCGGGGTTGCCCGCCTGCAGCAAGCCTTATTGGCTTATTATTGCACGTGAGTTGGCCGTACGGATACTTATATTATTATTGCACGTGAGTTGGCCGTGCAGCACGTGAGTTGGCCGTGCGGATCCAGATATTTATATTATGGCACGTGAGTTGTCCGTGCAGCACGTGAGTTGTCCGTGCTTATAGCGCTTGGGCTGTAGGAGCCCCTCATGAGTCTGTACACACCCCCAGTGAGTGCAGTCGACTATAAACAGGGATCGGGCTGCACGTCGCAGCAGGTATTGTATAGAGCTGAGTGATTGAGTATGCTGAGCATAGTGAGAGAGAATGCGAGACAGTGAGATTGAGTACTCTAAGAGTGTGAGTACATGAGTACAATCTCTGAGATACATTGCATTGACATGCACACATGACATATATGCATAGAGATATATTTTTCTCATGCTATACGATATCACATTATTCATGATTTCTCACACATGTTGACAGATGGGCATAGTGATGCATTTGTTTTACACTGGTTATCTGGAAAGAAAATGAGATATTTTATTTATTATTGAAAGGATTTTGGAAAAATTATTGTTTTCAAACTTATTCATATTTTTGGTAACTTCGGTAAATGATTTGGGTTTTCATTGATGTACTTGAAAGGCAGAACTATTTTCAGAAGTCATGATTTAGCTGAGCATTTATTCTTTGAGTTACTTCTGGTGTTACTTGTTTAATATTATTGGTTATGGAAGTTAGACTCTGACCCTGGTACAAGCTCTTCACTACTTTCAACCTAAGGCTAGGTTTGTTACTTACTCAGTACATGGGGTTGGTTGTACTGATACTACACTTCTGCATATTGCATACATATATTGGCTGTTGTTGTTGCTGTGTTCGATGGTTGCCGTATTTGAAGATGTACCTGCGTTCCTGTTATAGCTGCATCTTGTTCAGGGTAGCCTTAGATTTATAAAAACTCTATTTATGTATTATTCAAACAGACTATGTATTTATTTCATTTTCGCTTTGTATACTCTATTTTTAGAAGCTCATAATTTATACTGTCAGTTCTTGGGGAATGTATAAGGTTAAGATAATTATTTACTTAAATTGCTTTAATAATTGTTATTGGAATTGGATAATTGAAAGTTGGCTTACCTAGCGGGTTGGGTTAGGTGCCATCACGACTAGTTGGATTTTGGGTCGTGACAAATAGTTCAATGTCACGACCCGAAATTCCCACCTTCTGACCGTGATGGCGCCTAACATTTCACTTGTTAGGCAAGCCAAAGTTAGAATAATATTATCCATTTTTAAAATAATTTTTAAATTTAGTAATAACAAAGAACAATTGCGGAAGTAAAGTCTGAAATATAGTGAATAATCCATAAAAATAACAGTGTCTAAATACCATCACAAGTGCACGAGCTTCTAGAATAATACAAATAAGGGCCTGAATAAAATAAAACTATCTGAAAGCAAATACACAGCTAAAATAAGATAGACGGGGACTTCAAAACTGCGGACATTGTGCAGTTATACCTCAAGTCTCCTCTGAGTAGCTGAAATCCGAGAAAGTCTATTACGGCGTGCAACCCGATCCTCCAATATGGACTTTTAATAAGTTTGTTGCAGCGTGCAACCCAATCCTCTAATATGGACTTTTAATAAGTCTGTTGCGGTGTGCAACCCGATTCTCCAATATATACTTTTAATAAGTCTGTTGCGGCGTGCAACCCGATCCTCCAATATGTCCATTTCAATCAATTCTGTTACGGAGTGCAACCCGCTCCTCCAATATATTCATTTACCAATTCTTATAGAAGAAATTTCCCCAATAAATGCAACAATTAATATAAAATTATGAGACAATATATTCATATTCAATTCTATTGCGGCGTGCAACCCGCTCCTCCAATATATTCATTTTAATCAAGTCTATTGCGGCGTGCAACCCGATCCCCCAATATATATATATATATATATATATATATATATATATATATATATATATATATATATATATATATATATCAACTTTTAAATAAGTTTGTTGCGGCGTGCAACCCGATCCTCCAATATGGACTTTTAATAAGTTTGTTGCGGCGTGCAACCCGATTCTCCAATATGGACTTTTAATAAGTCTGTTGCGGCGTGCAACCCGATCCTCCAATATGTCCATTTCAATCAATTCTGTTGCGGCATGCAACCCGATCCTCCAATATATTCATTTACCAATTCTTATAGAAGAAATTTCCCCTATAAATGCAACAATTAATATAAAATAAGAGACAACAAGCATACAATAATTATGATTTAATTATGAAACAAAAAATGACAAATAGAAAATTTTTATGGAAATCAGGGAGAAAATAGGCAGTTTAATATTTAATATGCTAAATGTCAAATAACAATTAAGACACATAATTCAAATAGCATGTAACAATTAATGCAGGAATTCAAGAATTAATATTTGACAAAGAATAAGAGAGAAACAATTATTATAATAATTAATTCATGATTTAAAATAATTTATTATTTTTCAAGTAATTATGCAAACAATTAATTTGACGACGTATAGACACTTGTCACCTCGCCTATACGTTGTTCACATGCATTTCACATAACAAATAGTTTAAGGGTTCTATTCCCTCAAGTCAAGGTTAACCACGGCACTTACCTCGCTTCGAAATCAAATTTCAAGTTTTCAATATACCCTTGCCTCATGAATTAGTGTCCGAAATCCTCAAATCTAGTCATAAACAACTCAATATATTCAATACAAATTGTAGGAATTAATTCTATATGAATTTACTAATTTTCGGATTAAAATCCGAAATTCATTTTTAAAATCGACATTGGGGCCCACATCTCAAATCTCGGAAAAACTTATGAAATCCGAACACCCATTCCGAGACAAGTCCAACCATAAAAAAAATTATCCAATTTCGATGTCAAATGGACCTTCAAATCTAAACTTTTCATTTTTGGAAAATTTTATAAAAATTTCAATTTCTTCCATCTAAATCCGAAATAAATGATGAATATAGACATGAATTTATGAAATATAATCACTTTTGATTATAGAACACTTACCCAATTCAAAGTCGTGAAAAATCGCTTTGGAATCGCCAAAATCCGAGACTCAAAACTCAAAAATGAGTAAAAATGGTTAAAACTCGATTTTTATGTGTTATTGTCACGACCCGAAATTTTTCACCGACGAGACCGTGATGCGCCTAACATTTCACTTGCCATGCAAGGCAACGTTAGAGAATCATTAAACCAATTCCTTATTTTCATTCATTAAGTAACAATAATTAACTAAAATAAAATATAATAAGTGCGGAATATCATAAAAACTTTATTAATTACTACCACCCGGATCTGGAGTCACAATTCAAGAGCATTCTAGAATTTACTACAAGTAATATTCTGAAAGAAATACAAATATCTGAATAAAAGAAACAGTAGAACAGAAATAATAGACGAGGACTTCAAAGTCTGTGGACGCCGACAGATCTACCTTGAGTCTCCGGACAGCGGACCAATAGCAAAATCTCGATCAACCAGAGTGCAGCATCAGTATAACCGACCCCATGTACTGGTAAGTGTCGAGCCTAACCCCGACGAAGTAGTGATGAGGCTAAGGCAAGGCACCTGAAATCAACCTGTACAATTTAACAATGTATACGCAAATAACAAGAATGAAGAACTAAACAAGAAATGTCGGGAGGGAAAAACATACTGAGGGGAATACCAGATAAAGAACTACAATAGAATGATCACCGGAGCAGTCAATATACCATGAATCAACAGGAATAGTGAATACAGTAAGGAAAAATACACGGCATCACCCTTCGTGCTTTTACTCTCAATCTCACCATAAAATTAATAGAAACGGCACGGCATCACCCTTCGTACTTTTACTCTCATGTCATGGCACGGCATCACCCTTCGTGCATTAACACTCATAATATGGCACGGCATCACCCTTTCGTGCATTAACACTCACAATATGGCATGCATCACCCTTCGTGCATTAATACTCACAATATGGCACGGCATCACCCTTCGTGCATTAACACTCACAATATGGTACGGCATCACCCTTCGTGCATTAACACTCTCCCTTAGCATAATGCAATGCATAAATAACAACATGGAGATAGAATAACAAGTACAAATCGTACTTCAACATTTGGTTCCATAATATCAATCTCAACTTGAAATAAAAACTCAATTATCACCAGAAAATCCGTAAACATAATAAGAACGATAATTTGGATAACACTAGTATAACACGTAGCAATTTGGCATAGGAATGAGACAATGTCAGAAAAACAGAGAAACATGGAAAAATAGGTAAATTGGCGGCGCATAGGTACTCGTCACCTCACATATACGCCGCTCACAAGAATTTCACTTAGCAATTAATCTAAGGTTCCTAATTCCCTCAAGTCAGGGTTAGACACAACACTTACCCCGCTCCGAAGGCCACTTAATCCTCAATCACAGCCTTTCCTTTGGAATTCACCTCCAAACCACTCGTATCTATTCAAAAATGACTCAATAATATCAAATAATGCTAAAGGAATCAATTATTTTGCATAAATTAAATTTCCCAAATTTTCCTCCAAAATTAGAAAAATCGACCCTGGGCCCGCTTGGTCAAAACCCGAGGTTCGGACCAAAATTCTTTTACCCATTCACCCCCGAGCCCGAATATGTAATTAGTTTTGGAATTCGACCTCAAATTGAGGTCTAAATCCCCAAAATCCCGAAATCCCTATTTGCTACCCTAACCCCTAATTCTACCATAAAAACTCTAGATTTTTGGTTGATAATTCAAGGAATGTAATGGGTAATTTAAAGAAAATGGTTTAGAATCACTTACCAACACTTTGGAGAAGAAAATTACTCTTGAAAATCGCCTCTACCCGTTTGGTTCTTGAAAATGTTGAAGAAATGGCTTAAACCCGTGTTTGATTCTGTTTTATGCACTGGGTGACAGTGTGCATCGCGTTCGCGAGGCCACTGTCGCATTCGCGAAGGGTACTGGCTGCCAAGCCTTCATGTTCGCGAGACGTTGCTCGCGTTCGCGATGGTTACGCTCCCCTGGCCTTCGCGTTCGCAATGAAAGAACGACCAACCCTCCCCCAGGTCCCTAAGTGCTTCGCGTTCGCGTTCGCGAAGGGTAAATCCCCCATCACTTCACGTTCGCGACCAGGTCTTCGCGTTCGGGATGAAGGATTCTCAGCCTCACTGGATTACTCTTCGCGTTCGCGAGAGTACCTTCACGAACGCGAAAAAGGTCATGCGAGAACACAGATTCTGCAGAAAAACCAGATTTCCAAAGTCCAAAACATCTCGTGGCCTATCCGAAACTCACCCGAGCCCTCGAGGCTCCAAACCAAACATGCACATGAGTCTAAAAACATCATACGAATTTGCTCGCGCGATCAAATCGCCAAAATAACACCTAGAACTCTAAATTTAGCACCAATTCATATGAAATTCTCAAGAACACTTTAAAATCCATAACTTCTCAACTAGACGTCCGAATCACGTCAAATTAACTCCGTTTCTCACCAAATTTCATAGACATGTCTTAAATATCGTAATGAACCTGTACCGGAATCCAGGACCAAAATACGGACCCGATACTAACAATGCCAAATAACAATCAATTCTTAAAAACAAATAATTTCCAAACTTTTAATTCTCATCATAAATTCATAACTCAAGCTAGGGACTTCTAAATTCGATTTCGGCCATACGCCCATGTCCCATAATTCGATACGGACCCACCGGGATCGTCAAAGCACGGATCCGGGCACGTTTACCAAAAATGTTGACCAAAATTAACTAAAATTAACTTTTAAGGTAAAAATTCTTATTTTCATTAGTTTTCAACATAAAAGCTTTTCGGAAACCTGCCCGGACTGCACACGCAAATCGAGGAGGGTAAAAATGAGATTTTTAAGGCTTAAGAGCGCCGATTCGAGTTCTAAAATATAAGATGACCTTTTGGGTCATCACATTCTCCAACTCTAAAATAACCGTTTGTCCTCGAACGGACATAGTAAAATACCTGGGCTGGTGAAAAAGTGGGGATATCTACTTCGCATATCAGACTCGGACTCCCAAGTAGCTGCCTCAATAGGCTGACCTCTCTACTGCACTCGAACTGAAGGGTAACTCTTTGACCTCAACTGACGAACCTGCCGGTCTAGAATGGCCACCGGTTCCTCCTCGTAAGTCAAATCCCTGTCCAACTAGAGAGAGCTGAAATCTAACACGTGGGACGGGTCACCATGATATTTTCGGAGCATAGACACATAGAATACCGGATGAACTGAGGATAACCCTGGAGGCAACACAAGTCGATAAGCTACCTCCCCCACTCTCTCGAGGATCTCAAATGGCCCGATATACCTAGGGCTCAACTTGCCCTTCTTCCCAAATCTCATAACACCCTTCATGGGCGATACCCGAAGCAATATTCTTTCTCCAACCATGAATGCAATATCACGAACTTTACGGTCAGCATAACTCTTTTGCCTGGACTAAGCTGTACAAAGTCGATCCTGTATAATCTTGACCTTGTCCAAGGACTCCTGAACTAAATCTGTACCCAATAACCGAGCCTCGCCCGGCTCGAACCACCCAACTGGCGACCTACGTCGTCTATTATATAATGCCTCATAGGGAGCCATCTGAATGCTCGACTGGTAGTTGTTATTGTAGGCAAACTCCGCTAACGGCAAAAACTGATCCCAAGAACCTTCAAAGTCAATAACACAGGCGCAGAGCATATCCTCCAAGATTTGAATAGTACGCTCGGACTGCCCGTCTGTCTGAGGATGAAATGTTGTGCTCAACTCAACTTGCGTACCCAACTCACGCTGAACTGCCCTCCAAATGTGCGAGGTAAACTGCGTACCTTGATCAGAAATGATAGACATGCGCACACCGTGAAGACGGACGATCTCACGAATATAAATCTCTACCAACCGGTCTGAGGAATAGGTAACTGCCAAAGGAATGAAATGAGCTGACTTAGTCAGCCTATCCACAATGACCTAAACTACATCGAACCTTCTCTGAGTCCGTGGGAGTCCAACAACAAAGTCCATAGTGATACGCTCCCACTTCCACTCGGGAATATCTAACCTCTAAAGTAAACCACCAGGTCTCTGATGCTCACACTTTACCTGCTGGTAATTTAGGCACCGAGCTACATAGGCAACTATGTCCTTCTTCATTCGCCTCCACCAATAATGCTGCCTCAAGTCTTGATACATCTTGGTGGCTCCCGGATGAATAGAATACCGGGAACTGTGGGACTCCTTAAGGATTAACTCACGAAGTCCATCCACATTAGGCACACAAATACGACCCAGCATCCTCAAAACTTCGTCATCTCCAACAGTAACCTACTTGGCATCACCGTGCCGCACTGTGTCTCTAAGGATAAGTAAATGAGGATCGTCATCTTGCCGATCTCTGATGCACTCAAATAAAGAAGACCGAGCAACTGTACAAGCTAGAACACGGTTGGGCTCAGAAACATCTAACCTCACAAACTGGTTGGCCAAGGCCTGAATATCCAATGCAAGCGGTCTCGCACCAACTGGAATATATGCAAGGCTACCCATACTGACTGACTTTCTACTTAAAGCATCAGCCACCACATTGGCCTTCCCAGGATGATACAATATAGTGATATCATAGTCTTTCAATAGCTCCAGCCACCTCCTCTGCCTCAAATTGAGTTCCTTCTACTTGAACAAATACTGCAAGCTACGATGATCAGTGAATACCTCACATGGCACGCCATAAATATAGTGCCTCCAAATCTTCAGCGCGTGAACAATGGCTGCCAGCTGTAGATCATGAATAGGGTAATTCTTCTCGTGGACCTTCAGCTGCCGTAACGCATATACAATAACCTTGCCACCCTACATCAATACCGCACCCAGACCAATACGAGATGAATCACAATATACTGTATAAGATCCTGAACCTGTGGGTAACACTAATTCTGGTACCGTAGTCAAAGCTGTCTTGAGCTTCTAAAAGCTCACTTCACACTCGTCTGACCACCTGAACGGGGCACCCTTCTGGGTCAATCTGGTCAACGGGGCTGCTATAGATGAAAACCCCTCCACAAATCGACGGTAATAGCATGCCAAACCTAGAAAATTACGGATCTCTGTAGCTGATGTAGGTCTAGGCCAGTTCTGGACTGCCTCAATCTTCTTAGGATCCACCTGAATACCCTCTGCTGACACAATATGACCCAAGAAAGCAACTGATCTCAACCAAAACTCGCATTTTTAGAACTTAGCATATAACTGGCTGTCTTTCAGAGTCTGAAGAACGATCCAAAGATGCTGCTCATGCTCCTCTCGACCGTGGGAGTAGATCAGGATATCATCAATAAACACAACCACAAAGGAATCCAAGTAGGGTTTGAACACCCGGTTCATCAAATCCATGAAGGCTGCTGGGGCATTTGTCAGCCCAAATGACATCACTAAAAACTCATAATTCCCATACTGAGTTCGAAAACCTATCTTAGGAACATCGGATGCCCTAATCCTCAATTGATTGTAGCCAGATCTCAAATCAATTTTTGAAAACACCTTGGCACCCTAAAGCTGATCAAATAAATCATCAATCCTCGGTAATGGATATTTATTCTTGATGGTAACTTTGTTCAACTGCCGATAATCTATACACATCCTCATCGATCCTTCTTTCTTCTTCACAAACAACACAGGTGCACCCCAGGGCGAGAAACTAGGTCTAATGAAGCCCTTATCAAGCAAATCTTGCAACTGCTCCTTCAATTTTTTCAACTCTAGCGGGGCCATGCGATATGGCAGAATGGAAATAAGCTGAGTGCCCGGAGCCAAATCAATGCAGAAATCAATATCCCTATCGGGTGGCATCCCTAACAGGTCTGCAGAAAACACCTCTGGAAACTCACGAACAACCGGAACCGAATCTATGGAAGGAACCTCCACACTAGAATCGCGTACATAAGCCAAATAAGCTAGACATCCCTTCTCGACCATATGCCGAGCCTTTACGTAAGAAATAACCCTGCTGGTAGAATGGCCGAGATTCCCTCTCCACTCTAATCGAGGCAACCCCTGCAAGGCTAAGGTTACCGTCTTGGCATGATAATCTAACATAACATTATAAGGTGACAGCCAATCCATACCCAGTATGACATCAAAATCAACCATGTCGAGAAGTAGAAGATATACACGAGTCTCAAGACTCCCAATGGTGACCACACACGAACGATAAACACAATCTACAACAATAGCATCTCCCACTGGCGTGGATACATATACAGGAGCACTCAAGGAATCACGGGGCATAACCAAATAGGAAGCAAAATAGGATGACACATAGGAGTAAGTAGATCCCAGATCAAATAGAACTGAAGCATCTCTACTGCAAACTGAAACAGTACCTATGATAACAGCGTCAGATGACTCAGCCTCAGGCCTGGCTGGGAAAGCATAACACCAGGGCTGGGCCCACCACCCTGAACTACGTCCTTGGGATGGCCTCTAGCTGGCTGGTCTTCACCTCTAACGGCCTGACCTCCACCTCTAACTGTCTGGCCCCTACCTCTGGCTGCCTGACCCCTGCCTCTGGCTGGCTGAGCAGGTGGTGCAGCAACTGGTGCCGGAACCATGGCACGAGAACTCTAATGTTGTGTGTTGCCCGTTGCCCGAGGGAAAAATCTGGCAATGTGCCTCGGATCACCACAAGTATAACATAACCTCGGCTGTTGTGACTGCTGACCCTGAAACTGACCCTGTCGACCTGAATAACCACCCTGATAACTCTGTAGTGGAGGTGCAGAAATAGGAGCTGGTGGTGCACTGTAGGCTAGCTGGTCGGAATAATGCATCTGAGGGCCACGACCACCTGAGGCACCGTGGGATGCCCAGAGCGCTGAATGAAATGGCCTGGGAGGATAGCCTCTACCAAAAGTACTCATGCCTCTAGATGAGGCACCGCTGAACTCACCGAAATGACGAGGCCTCTTGTCAGACCCCTGACCTCCTTGAGTAAGAACCATCTCGACTCGTCTAGCGACATTAGTAGCCGCCTGAAAAGAAATCTCACTCCCAGTCTCCTTAGCCATCTACAATCTGATAGGCTGAGCAAGTCCATCAATAAACCTCCTCACCCTCTCTCTCTCTCGGTGGGAAGTAGAAGAATGGCATGACGGGCCAAATCCACAACATGGGTCTCATACTGAATGACCGTCATACCGTCCTGCTGGAGACGCTCAAACTGACGGCGACGCTCCTCCCTCAATGTGATAGGCAGAAACTTCTCTATGAAGAGCTGAGAGAAATGGTCCCAAGTCAGAGCAGGCGACCCAGCTGGTCTGGTCAACAAGTAATCTCTCCACCATTTCTTGGCGGAACCAGTCATTTGAAATGCAGCAAAATCGACCCCACTGGTCTCCACTATACCCATATTCCATAGAACTTCGTGACAGCTGTCAAGATACTCCTGGGGTCCTCTGAAGGAGCACTACTGAAGTGAACAGGAAAGAGCTTGGTAAACCTGTCCAATCTCCATAAAGCCTCAGAAGACATAGCTGGCCCATCTCCGACCTGTGCCGCAATAACCGACTGAACTAATCTGATTGGCTGAGCTGCTGGAGCCTGATACTTGGGAGCCATCTACTCCGGAGCGGGAGTGGTAGGAGTCTGGGCTCCTCCTCCAGCCTGAGAGACTGTTGGTACCATGGGAAATGCGCCAGTCTGGGCCACACTCTCCATAAGGCCTACCAAATGGACCAAAGCGTCCTGAAGTACTGGGGTAGCAATGAACCCGTCCGGAACCTGAGCTGGTCCGATAGGAACAGTCTGGCCTGGAACCTCCTCGCCAATCTCTATCTGAGGCTCCAGTGTTGGGGCTGCTGGTCGGGCCCTAGGCTGAGCCTTGCCCCTGCCTCAGCCTCTGGCACGACCTCGGCCTCGACCTCTGCCCTGCGTAGGAGCTATCACTAGAGGCTCTGGCTGCTGCTCAGCTGAGGAAGTGGTACGCGTTCTCACCATCTGCGAGAGAGTAAGAGTAGAAGAGTTCAATCAGCATTGCGAAAGCAAAAATCGCACGACAAGGAAAAATAGAAGTGAAACTTGTTCCTAAACTTCATAGCCTCTAGAAGATAGGCACAGACGTCTCCAAACCGATCCTCCAGACTCTACTAAGCTTGCTCGTGAATCGTGAGACCTAGGCAACCTAGTGCTCTGATACCAACTGTCACGACCCGAAATTTCCCACCGACGGGACCGTGATGGCGCCTAACATTTTACTTGTCAGGCAAGCCAACGTTAGAGAATCATTAAACCAATTCCTTATTTTCATTCATTAAGTAACAATAATTAACTAAAATAAATTATAATAAGTGCGGAATATAATAAAAACTGTATTAATTACTATCACCCGGATCTGGAGTCATAATTCACGAGCATTCTAGAATTTACTACAAGTAATAGTCTGAAAGAAATACAACTGTCTGAATAAAAGAAACAATAGAACAGAAATGATAGACGGGGACTTCAAGGTCTGTGGACGCTGACAGATCTACCTTGAATCTCCGGACAGCAGACCAATAGTAAAATCTCGATCAACCAGAGCCGGTATCAAAATCTGCACAGAATGTGCAGAGTGCAGCATCAGTACAACCGATACAATGTACTGGTAAGTGTCAAGCCTAACCCCGACGAAGTAGTGACGAGGCTAAGGCAAGGCACCTACAACCAACCTGTACAATTTAACAGTGTATACGCAAATAACAAGAATGAAGAACTAAACAGGAAATGTCGGGAGGGGAAAACATACTGAGGGGAATACCAGATAAAGAACTATAACAGAATGATCACCGGAGCAGTCAATATACCATGAATCAACAGGAATAGTGAATACAGTAAGGAAAAATGTACGGCATCACCCTTCGTGCTTTTACTCTCAATCTCATCATAAAATTAATAGAAATGGCACGGCATCACCCTTCCTACTTTTACTCTCATATCATGGCACGGCTTCACCCTTCGTGCATTAACACTCACAATATGGCACGGCATCACCCTTCGTGCATTAATACTCACAATATGACACGGCATCACCCTTCGTGCATTAACGCTCACAATATGGCACGGCATCACCCTTCGTGCATTAATACTCAAAATATGGCACGACATCACCCTTCGTGCATTAACACTCACAATATGGCACGGCATCACCCTTCGTGCATTAACACTCTCCCTTACCATAATGCAATGCATAAATAACAACAGGGAGATAGAATAACAAGTACAAACCGTACTTCAACATTTGGTTCCATAATATCAATCTCAACTTGAAATAAAAACTCAATTATCACCAGAAAATCCGTAAACATAATAAGAACGATAATTTGGATAACACTAGTATAACACGTAGCAATTTGGCATAGGAATGAGACAATGTCAGAAAAACAGAGAAATATGGAAAAACAGGTAAATTGGAGGCGCATAGGTACTTGTCACCTCACATATATGCCGCTCACAAGAATTTTACTTAGCAATTAATCTAAGGTTCCTAATTCCCTCAAGTCAAGGTTAGACACAACACTTACCTCGCTCTGAAGGCCACTTAATCCTCAATCACAGCCTTTCCTTTGGAATTCTCCTCCAAACCACTCGTATCTATTCAAAAATGACTCAATAATATCAAATATTGCTAAAGGAATCAATTATATTGCATAAATTAAATTTCCCAAATTTTCCTCCAAAAAAGTAGAAAAATCGACCCCGGGCCTGCTTGGTCAAAACCCCAAGTTCGGACCAAAATCCTTTTACCCATTCACCCTCGAGCCCGAATATGTAATTAGTTTAGGAATCCGACCTCAAATTGAGGTCTAAATCCCCAAATTCCCAAAATCCCTATTTTCTACCCAAATCCCTAATTCTACCATAAAAACTCTTGATTTTTGGTTGATAATTCAAGGAATGTAATGGGTAATTGAAAGAAAATGGTTTAGAATCACTTACCAACACTTTGGGGAAGAAAATGACTCTTAAAAATCGCCTCTACCCGTTTGGTTCTTGAAAATGTTGAAGAAATGGCTTAAACCCGTGTTTGATTCTGTTTTATGCACTGGGCGACAGTGTGCATCGTGTTCGTGAGGCCACTGTCGCGTTCACGAAGGGTACTGGCAATCAAGCCTTCGCGTTCGCGATGGTTACGCTCCCCTGGCCTTCGCGTTCGCGAGACGTTGCTCGCGTTCGCGATAAAAGAACGACCAACCCTCCCCCAGGTCCCCAAGTGCTTCGCGTTCGCGATGAGCAGGTCGCGTTCACGAATGGTAAATCCCCCATCACTTCGCGTTCACGACCAGGCCTTCGCGTTCGCGAGAGTACCTTCGCGAACGCGAAGAAGGACATGCCAGAACACAGATTCTGCAGAAAAACCAGATTTCCAATGTCCAAAATATCCCATGGCTTATCCGAAACTCACCCGAACCCGCGAGGCACCAAACCAAACATGCACACAAGTCTAAAAACATCATACGAATTTGCTCGCGTGATCAAATCGCCAAAATAACACCTAGAACTCTAAATTTAGCAGCAATTCAAATGAAATTCTCAAGAACACTTTAAAATCCATAACTTCTCAGCTGAACGTTCGAATCACGTCAAATCAACTCCGTTTCTCACCAAATTTCACATACATGTCTTAAATATCGTAATGAACCTGTACCGGGCTCCGGGACTAAAATACGGACCCGATACTAATAATGCCAAATATCAATCAATTCTTAAAAATAAATAATTTTCAAACTTTTAATTCTCATCAAAAATTCATAACTCAAGCTAGGGACCTCCAAATTCGATTCCGGGCATACGCCCAGGTCCCATAATTCGATACGGACCTACCGGGACCGTCAAAGCACGGATCCGGGCTTATTTACCAAAAATATTGACCAAAGTCATCTAAAATTAACTTTAGGATAAAAATTCTTATTTTCAACATAAAAGCTTTTCGAAAACCTGCCCGGACTGCGCACACAAATCGAGGAGGGTAAAAATGAGATTTTTAAGGCTTAAGAGTGTCGATTCGAGTTCTAAAATATAAGATGACTTTTTGGGTCATCACAGTTATGTCCAGCATTTCCGCTTCTGCAAAAATTTGACTGCATCTGCAGTTTTGCTTCTGCGGAAAATTGACCGCAGGTGCGGTTTCCGCTTCTGCGGAAAATTGACCGCAGGTGCGATTACACCAGAAGGCCAAAATTTCAGATTGTTTTTTCTTAAGTCCAAATTTTGATTCGTTAACCATCCGGAATCCACCCGAGCCCCCCGGGACCTCAACCAGTTATACCAACAAGTTCTAAAACATCATATGAACTTACTCGGGGTTTCATATCACGTCAAACAACACTGAAATTACAATTCACCTCTCGATTCGAACTTGAGTTTTAAACTTTTTAATTTACAAATATCGTGCTAAAACATATTAAATGAATCCGGAATGACTTCAAATTTGGCACACAAGTCATAAATGACATAATGGAGCTATTCAAATTTCCAGAATCAAATTACGGCTCCGATATCAAAAAGTCAACCCCATGGTCAAACTTGGAAAACTTTAGCCTTTAAATTACTAGTTTCCGTTAAATGGTCATAACTTGAGTTAGGGACCTCCAAATTAAATTTCGGGCATACGCCCAAGTCCCAAATCACGATACGGAGCTACTGAAACTGTCAAAATACTGATCCGGGTCGGTTTGCTCAAAATATTGACCAAAGTCAACTCAGTTGAGTTTTAAGGCTTTATTTCACATTTTAATCCATTTTTCACATAAAAACTTTTCGGAAAATTTACGGACTGTGCACGTAAGTCGAGAAATAATAATTAGTACTTTTTGAGGTCTTAGAATACAGAATTAATTATTAAATTTAAAGATGACATTTTGGGTCATCACATTCCAGGAACAGGGTTTCCGAGCACAATAACAACGAAATCAAAAAGTAAGAAGATAAGATTGTATTAAACTTTGTATAGAATGTAACCTAAGTTTGCCAGAAAATTCGTGTCCTTCACAATGATAACTGAGCTCACTATTTATAGTTATGTCTAGGGAAGGAGGTCCTAGGATCGTGCCCTTCTTTAATGTCAGTTATGAGGGTGATTGATGAAGATGTAACGGTGAACATAAATGCCAAATTTTCTATAACGGATAATCACTCTTAATGTCACGGAATATTCTTTATTAAATGATGCCAGGCGAAGAGCATTTATCACATCTTTATGAGCGTTATTCTTTTCGGTGATAAACGAAACAGTTGCCTTCGGTCTTTGGCCATCTCCCGTCTTGGGTTCCACGTATCCCTTTTTTGGACGGCCACGTGTCATAGCATATTTTACCATGTACAAGAATAACTCATAAAAATGAGCCAAAATACATTACTTTATTTGTGAAACCATATTGAGTAGATATGTATACCATAGGACTCAGTATACTTTCGTATTTAACAAAAGAGAATACTTTTGTATTTCTACTAACGATATAAATTTTATAATCTCTATTAAATTATAACTACTAAATAGTTAACTATTATGGCTCAAAACAGCATACGATGAAATGGACTTTTACAATTCTTGAAGTGTTTTTCATAGTCTTGATAGACGTTTAGAAGTTGCAACGGGTCTTAATGTTTTTCTTTATTACTATACGTTCACATTTAGTACAGTATTACTTATGTACGAAGAGTTTAGCATGAAAAATTTAAATAAAAAAGACTGTTTCATTTTGTCAATTATATTAACTAGTCAGTTGGGATAAATTTGCAACCCATTCACACATGCACATGCTAGGTAGGGATTGCTTTTCTAGCTCGATATCAACTTCCTTAGGTGGTTTTGTCTTTAAATATGTAATGATACGTCGCACAATTGAAAGGCATTTCCGATTTGATTGATAATTTTTTCTTTATAAAGAAGGACTTGATAGTCTGATTTTCTCCATTTTATTAGACTCTTGAATCAGCCAGGGTTATTTTTGAGTTTTTAGTCAAAATTATCCCTTATATATCTTTGAGTAGGCTTAACTTTATCCTCTAAATATAACCTTGAGCATTATTTGTCCTCTATGTTTACAAAACTTGAGCCCTTTTAGTCTCACTAACATAAAACATAACTTTAGTTAAAAACACACAAAAATGTTCTTATAAATTGTGTAATGCTAAACTAGCTACAAAAGGTCAGTGGTGGGCGTTCGGTCGGTTCGGTTCGGTTATTTGGTTTTCGATTTTGTAAAAGTAGTAATCGAAACCGAACTGAAATAAGTTCGATTCAGTTCGATTTTCTAATTTCGGTTTGGTTTATTTCTAATCGGTTTTCGGTTTGAACATTATCATATTAGGTTCTCATTATGTAATAATTGGACTGACGAATTTGTTGGTTTTCTTTCAAAATTTCGGTAAGTTAGAATAAAATGGTAAGTTTGGATTGGGTCTTTGATGGACTTCAAAATTGGGCCTATATTATTACCTATGGGCTTAGCCTATATATAACTTAAAGAATCTATACGCTAATAATTCAGTTTTTCGGTTAACCGAACCAAATAAATTAATAACCGAAAACCGAACCGAAAAACTGAAATTTTAAAATTTTAAACTGAAACCGACCGAAAAAATCGAATAATCGAAACCGAAATAAAAATATTTTTGGTTCGGTCGGTTTCTTCGGTTCGGACCGAAATATGTCCACCCCTACAAAAGGTAAAACCAATGAAAAGAGTCGGCATCAACTAAATATTCAGATTTCATTGAACATAGTTGATTCCAAAATGAAGATCATATCTATACAATTCTAATTCCACAAACTATCACCATAGACAAAAAAGAAAGAAAAGAAACAGATTCAGCAGACTTGAAGTATCTATAACAGAAGAAACATAAAAGCTTGGCAACAACAAAAATAATCTTCATCATCGGCAACATTTCAACAGTAAAAAAACCTTCAAATTGCAAAGGTATCGGCACTTAAGCAGCAAAAATCAGCATTCCAGCAACAAAAATTAGCATTCTAGCAGTAAAAAGAATTCTAAGTGCAAAGCTATTAGCATTTCAGTAGCCAAAATCAGTATTTTATCAGCAAAATCTGCATTTCAACAACAAAAATCAGCATTTCAGCGAGAAAAATACAGTATTCCAGCATTTCAACAGCAAAAGTATCATCATTTCTGCAACAAAAATCAGCATTTTCGGGAACGAAAATCAGCATTTCAGCAGCAAATATTCAGTATTTCAGTGGCAAAATACATCATTCCAGCATTTCAACTACAAAAATATCATCATTTCAGCAACAAAATATCAATATTTCAGCAGTAAAAATATCAGAACTTCAATCATGTTAACAACCAAGTTCTTGAGCAATTGCATATGTTTATGCGCCACATGTCCTCTTCTAACCTGCAAACGAAATATATGGTACTATTACTCGTTCATATTATAATAATAATATATAATAAACAGAATTCAATTGTAAGTTATTAATACCGGAAGCGTTACACGAGCTGACGAGGCAGGAGCATAAGACGAAGGCTCATCAACTTGGAAATCCAGCTGAACAATATTAAATTTGCATGTTCTTTTATTGTTGCAAGCATTATGACATAAGCTACAAAGCAAGGAATTCTGCTTTCTTTTCATTTTAGTTCTACTTGCTCATACTTCATCTGGTTCTTTTCTTCTTAAATTTTGCTTTCTTCCTTTTGTGCTTGTTCTTACTAATTATGGAGGCAAGTGAGGCACGTTGCTTAGCTTAGGTCACATATGTTGGCCATTCATAGGTATAATGGCAAAGTCATAGACCCTTCTATATGTTTCCACCTTGTGGCAATCATGAACATAGGAATTAATCTCCTCTTTTTTAGCCCTAATTGCAGCAATGGTATTCTTGCAAGGAATTCTTGCCAGATCCCATTTCCTACAACTGCATATTTTGTTTAGCAAGTCCACAACCCACTTATCATGTATACTTGCCCCTATAATCTCGTAGTTTCACTCATTAGATTTTCTAGGAATTAACTCTGCAGCATTGGCTTGATTTTTATGCAATATATCTTTAATCATAGGACATATATCACCAATATCCCACATGACAGCTTTATGTCTATTTGCATGCATTCTAGCCATAACTAAATACCTTATTTTTTTCAATAGAATGATCATTGGCGCGTTTCTAGCTTCGAGGATCATTCTATTAAAACTTTCATACATATTATTAAATAGGTTACCAAATTTTGCATTTCAGAAAGTGAGATCTAGATCATTCACTTGGTGATTTGTCTCGGAACCAATAAACAGTTTCAGGGTCTAAATCATAATCTCAACCATGCAAGTATTAAACCACTTTACTGTTGAAGCCATTGTGGCTTTCCAGAGTGCATTCTTCAACAAAATACCACTAAATCCCGCCCTCATAAAGTTATTATGCAAGTGCCTCACACAAAGTCTATGACTAACAAATGGCAACACCTCATTAAATGCTTCAATTAAACCTTTTTGTTTATATGATATGAAAGTCCAAGTATAATCATCATCGATCTCTACGTCACGCTTTAAATAATTCAAAAATCAAGCCCATGACTCCATTCTTTCCTTCTCCATAACTGCATATGCTATTGGAAAGATATTATTACTAGGATCAATTTCAATAGCTGTCAACAATTGAGTCTCGTACATTGGACCATTAAGCCAACAACCATCTACTCCAACTATCCTTCTACAACCACTCTTGAAACCTTTCGTACAACCCCTAAAGCAAATATAGATTCTCTGAAATCTATTAGGTTTGTTAAGAACCTTATTTTCAACCAACTTCATATAGATAGAAGTATTTGGATTTGTCTTCCCAAATTCATTACATTAGTTCCACATTACCTTATATTGAGCATTTAAATCTCCATCAATTATTTTGAGCGCCTTTTGCTTAGCTCTTCGATATTGATGTAATGTCACGTGAGCTCTTAGCTCCATACTCACATGATCTCTAAATCCCTTGACATTCCAATTCATGTGCTTGCTAATGTCATCAAGATATCTTCTTGCAATGTAGGAAGAAGTGATGGTTTTGTTCCTATGGTTTCATCCTTTACAACTATGACAATCATTGTATGTCTTGATCTGAATGCCCTATCCCTATGCATTCTTAAAGCCATAATCTCCCATTCACAATCTGAATGTGTACAAATTGCTCTCACTCGTGTGTTGTCATTTTTGCGCCATTTTATGTATTTTTCTTGACTAACTTCATGAATTATTACTGCATGTATGAATTCTCTCTTGTTTTCAAAGGTTAAATGTAATGTGAATTTTGGATTTTTCCCGTCTGTTTTGGGGTTGAACTTTGGAAAGTTTAAACTTTCGGCATCCAAATCACTTTGTAAGCTCCTTGTATCATCAGAGTTGCAGTAGTCTGACTCCCCATCTTCAACATTCAACTTTCTCTGTAGCTCTTCACTAACCTCATATCTACGTTTCTCATTTCTAATTCTTTCTGATAAATCATTTTCATCTCACAAGTCATTTTCCGAATCTTCAAAATCTTCACTACCTGAAGAATTTTCACCTCCAATTTCCTTTTTATGTTCTCCAACAGTAGCATGATTATCATTCCTTGAAATAATTTGTCCCTCATAGATAGCATCCTCAATACCCATTTCTATATACGAATCCAAATGTTCAAAGTACACGTCAACTACCCGATCAATGGGAATATTTTTTGCAACAACGGTGGCTTCCGTATCAGTTGAAACATGCCTCATTTTGTTACATAGCCTCCTGGGTTGTGCCAAAAGTTACCGAGTCATTTCCATAACCGCATAATTCAGCCATAGATTTGAATATCGATAACTTTAGTTCAACCCCATTGACATAGTCAATAAAGTTCATTCTGCCCCAACATAATGCCTTGTAGGCTTGAGTTTCATTAAACCATCATGTGTTATTTTAATGATAAAATAATCTGCCCCGTACAAAGAATCTGCATAAACAAAAAAAATTGAATGTTTATTTGGACATATTGTATGAAAAAGGATTGCAAATACAAGGGCTATGCAAAAGCAGAAAAAATAATTTAATAGTTCTGCATATTGGGACCATTAAATGTTGGAATAAAGAATGGAGTTCACATGAGTACATACACAATATTTATTTTATATTGTTCAACTTTTGTAGGACATATAAAATTCAAAATAAAGAACAATGTTATAAAACTTCAAAAGACAGTAAAGTATTGTAAAAATGGTAGAGATTTCGAAAACAAATTAAGAAGGATTTTTTACAAAATACAAGTAGCAAGAACACTCACCATAACTAGGGTTTATTTCACCAGTGCTCCTAATAATCATTGATGGGATCGCAAGTATTAAAGACTTGAAATGTAATCAAGAAGGCTAGGTTTTTTTTTTTTACCTGCTGTAATAGAGATAAAATACCTATTATAATCAGGGGCGTACGCAGAATGTTTGGTAAGCGGTATCAATATTTGAAGGAAATGAACAAATGAATAAATCATTATAATGGCAAGCGGTGTCTTTTTTTATATTTATACTCAATATTTTATTTTGTGTACAGTCTATATATACTTATTTTACAAAAATTTCAACAAAGCGGTATCACGTGACATCGCTTGCCGCAAGGTGTATCCGCCGCTGACTGTAGAAGAGATAAAATGAGTGAATTGGAGAAGGGAGGCTCTTAAAAAAGGAGGGAAATCAACTGAATCGAGGGTGAAAGAGCGGGTATTTCTTTCCCTTAAGCATTGCGTGTAAATCACGCATTATATCTCTGTTAGGTTTTTAACATGAGTGAGCATTCTATGTTAGTGAGTGTTTACCCGAAAAATAAATAGAGTTGAATTTATACGTAGTTCTAAGGATACGTGGAATAACTTGGCACAAATCGGAAAGTAAGTAGAAATATATTGAGTATTGACTGCATAAAGGATGAAATACAAACTAAAATGAGTGGAAAACAGTTTATGAACAAGCAAGACGAATCAATATACAAAACCCAAAAAAGGATAATCTCTATATGAATATCAGTATATTTTTCTCTGTGAATATCAATAATATGAGAGTGTATGAATGCCTTGATGTTGGATCCCCTACATAAATAGTAGCTATCCCTCTTATAGTAGAGGAATCCTACTTTAGATATTATTAACAATATATAGTGGGGATCCCATGATAGATTAGCTTTTCCCTAATTCCCGTCGAGATTCTCTCCCTTAGTGCGGCTGTAACGGCTCTTGTCTCTTGGCTCAATCTTGGTCGGATTTGGCATTGGTCAATTTTCAGATTTAGAGCTTGATATTAACTCGAGCTCGGTAATGAATTCGAGCTCGGTACTTGATTGGTCCCAGAAATTCGAGCTTGGTAACCTGGATTAAGATCTCATCTCGATATTATGAAGATGACCTTCGGTCCATTATGTTCCAATCTTGACTAACCATACGAAGGTCAAAACCGATTTTGACCGTATACAGATAGTCCCCTCATTTTTCGGGAAGAATATGGCGAGAAACGACATGATTTTCTAACGGTGTGACTAGATATACACTGACGTTTGCATCGAGCCCGACCATGACATACGTGATAGAGATGTCCCGTCGGTTCAGTTACCAAGGCATTAAATGCGTGTCAGACGATGGTCGGCCATTGCCAATATTGAACCTTCATTGTCAACCCTATAAATAGCTCCACTTTTTATCATTTTTTACTTTTACATCTCCAATTTCCAAATCTTCTAAGTTCTTTTTCACTTCTTCTTAGTTCTTCATCTGTAAATCTGTGATTTTCACTGCAAAATCCCTCTTCAGAACATAAAATCTTGTCATCTTTCTCTATCTTCAAAATCCAAATGGAGAAAACGTCAAAAATCGTTCCTCAAAAAGAAAAAGCTTCCTTTTCGCGGCCTGCCGACGACAAAACACCGGTGTAGCCATGGCTTGAGGAGTGTTTTCCCAGGGGGTGTGTTCTTACTTCTGATTTTAAGATCGACAAAGCTTCTCCAGTTCCCGATCGATGCGAGCCAGTATCGAGGTACATGTGCTCGATAACTGAAGGACATCTTGAACAGTTAAGAAAAGATTACAACTGGGAGAACAAAAGAAGTGATAATCCCGAATTCCGAAGAAGATATTACTACTCATGTGAAAGGGTTTTTAAGTGTTTATACTTACCCTTTCACGTTGGGCCCCCTCGACCCAGTTGTCATTGATTTTTGCCACTAATACCGAGTAACCCTGGGCCAAATCCATCCTTCTTTTTGGCGAATCGTTATTCTGATCTGCTTCTTCGTGAACAAAGTCGAGGGGATGCCTTTCACCATCGACCACCTTATCAGATTGTATAGCCCCCGCCTCTATCGAGGTGGGTTAATAAAACTCCAGCACCGGGCTAACAAAGTGTTGTTCTCGAGCATAGATGAGGACAAGGACCGAGGATGGATAGGCAGGTTCATTCGAGTGAAGACTTCTGACCTAATCCCAGCAGAGAAGATGTCATTTCCCGAGGAATGGAACATGAAGCGTAAGTATAATTTTACTGTTAGATCCTATCATTTTGCTCCTTTGTTTCTTTCTCACCGATATCCTTTTCCGTGATGTAGCAGTTGCTTGGATGCCCGGTGATGTTCCTAACCTTAAGAGCTAGGTACGGGACCTCGCTTCGACCTCCACATATGCCAAACGCTCGTGGCGCGACTTATCAAAGGGCCGATGGGAGGCTAAAACTCATGGTAAGCCTCTTTCCCATGTCTTCGATGATTCGAACAAAATGTCTTTTTTATACTTAACCAATTTTCTTGTGTGTAGGCTTGTGTGCCAAAACCGGCGAAGGACAACAAGAGAAAAAGGGCTTCTACTTTCGAGAATCCAAAACTTAAGACAAGGACGGCTCGTAAGCCGAGGAAGAATACCATCCTTTTGACCGAAGAATCAGTTCGGCGTCTAAGGGATGAAGACGACGAAGAAGAAAAAAATGATGGGTCCATACTGGTGGCCCGAGTGAAGAAAACCATCGATGCCCCAAAGGTAGCTGGGTCGACGACGGTTGATGAGGCTCCATCTCGAACTGAGGGGATATCGAAGAAGGACTCGGGCAAAGTCCCCGAGTCATTGGAGATCGAGGATACTTCCCACCGAAGTCAACAAACGGTGGATATATCTGAAGCTCTTTGAACTAAGGAGCACTCCCCAAGCAACTCGCTTGGGGCAATAGTAATCGGAGACTCGCCTACTCTCCCTGCTTTTTCGGAAGGGGCGATTCGGGAAGCCCGAGATTTGGGGACCCTCGAGGTAGACAGGGCCCATGAGGGAGAGGACTCCTTCCGTGATTTGTTTACTGGTATCGAGGATGTTGTCGGCTCGAGTGACGCGTCGGGTCTTTTCTTCGAGGTTCAACGAACCCTGAATCGGGTAAGTCTCGATTCCCTTTGTTGATGTCATATTTTTCCATTTTCTGCCTAACTTTTTCTCTTTTCGTATAGGCTTTAGCTCTACATCAAGAGGAGTTTTTCAAGTCTTGGGCAGAGCTGAGCCGACGTGAGGCCGACTTCCGAGGGCTTTCAGAGGAGAGAAATGCCCTCAAACTTCTTAGTGGGCAGAAAGAGGAAGAGATCAAAGATCTTCGAGCCGAGTTGGCCAAGGCTCATCAAGATCAGACAGAGCTGATCGAGCAGGTAATAAAAATTTTAAAATCTCATGGGCTCGACTCGGGAGCGGTAGCTAACATTTCAATATCACAGCTGCTGCAGAAGATCGAGAGGATCGAGCAGTTTCGTGAGGAGCTTGACACGATAAAGGCGGAGTCCTTGGGATGGAAAGAAGGTATAGACCATCTTGCTGCAGAGAAATAGACTACTCTAGCTCAATTATCATTGGTCAAAAGTCAACTTCAAGGTATGAAAGAGAAGAGCTAGGCTCAAGCAAGAAAAATAGAGGAGCTCGAATCTCGGTTGGCTTCTGAATTTGCCAAGGTCGAGAAAACAAAGGCCGATGCGGATGCAGTCGTGGCCGTCTATCGGGCCGATACTAAAGCCGCTCAAGTACAAGCGAGAGAGGCAGCCGAGACCGCTTAAACTCGAGCACATTGGGTTGCTGAACTCTCCAAATGCCAATCTCGAAGGGAAACCATCGAGGAGATCCATGCTCGATGTTTCGACCTTACCGAAGAGATACTGAAGGCTAAAGAACTTGAAGCCGATGTTGGAGCCTTGGCTTCCGATGACGATGATGATGACAACGAGAGTGGGTCTGAGAGCGGGGAGGAGCCTGATGGAGAAGAGACTGCCCCCGGAGATAATCAGGAAACTTAGGGTTTCTTCTATTTTGATCTTTTTGTGTAGGGTCCTGATCGGACCTTGTAAATACTCTTATATATATATATATATAAAGATCTTTTTCCTTTCCCGCCTTATCTTTGTCTTTTTCTCTTCCTGGTGAAGATTTTTGTTTCATTCATGCCTTAAGAAAGTTTTCATAAGTTCAAGGCTTTAGGCAATTTGATCAAAGTCGGACCTTGTAGTCTTTATAACCGAGTGAGTGTTTGCTCGAACTCGAAGTAAGAGTAGCCCTTAGGCTTAATAGTCGAGTGAGAGTTTGCTCGAACTCGAAGTAAGAGTGGACCTTAGGCTTTATGGTCGAGTGAGTGATTGCTTGAACTCGAAGTAAGAGTAGCCCTTAGGCCTAATAATCGAGTGTATTTGCTCGAATTCGAAGTAATGTAGCCCTTAGGCTTAATAGTCTAGTGAGTGTTTGCTCGAACTCGAAGTAATGTAGCCCGTAGGCTTTATGGCCGAGTGAGTGATTGCTCGAACTCGAAACGAGAGTAGCCCTTAGGCTTAGTAGTCGAGTGAGTGATTGCTCTAACTCGAAGTGAGAGTAGCCCTTAGGCTTAGTAGTCAAGTGAGTAATTTCTCAAACTCGAAGTGATGTAGCCCTTAGGCTTATGTGGGGCTTGATTTCGTTGATTTTTCGATTGGCAGTCCCCGATTTATGGGGTAATGGTCGGCCCTTAAGCTTGTTTGCATAATAGATCACGAAATAGAAGATGGATTCTGAGATATGAGATATTGGTAAAGAATAAATTTCTCTTTATGTCATTATACATGTGTTCATGTTTTGTACCAGGGATCGAGCAAACTACACGATCATGGTTCGTTTTGACTATTTGGCTCTTACAATTTTTCCTATCGAAACCCTGTTGTTATGAAGTAACTTCCTTGCATCGAACTTGATACATTCGAGGGTAATGCCCCACAGTATCTGAGATTTATTATAAAGAGGCCTCGGATACTGTTGAATTGTTCTAAGTTAGCATGATCAATGGTTGCCTCATTAAAACCTTGCCAAAACACCCATT